>NC_092875.1:451914688-452227032 GCF_028372415.1 Notamacropus eugenii
AGGGACTGCCTTGCTTGCTTGTATTTGCTTGTATCATCAAAGTTTAGCTTAGTGCCTGGTACATAGAAAACACTTAAATGCTCGCTCACTCACTCTATCTCTCTGTCTATCTATCTATCTATCTATCTATCTATCTATCTATCTATCTATCTATCCCTTGACCTCTACTCTCCCTCTCCTACTTGGGCATTTTTTACTTCCCTCTCCATCCCTTCTTTCTGTGACAGGACATAACTGTCAGAATCATAGCATTTTCGAGTTGGAAGGAAATTCAGGAAGCATCTTATCAAACCTAAAACACTTTAATATACTAATCTGTTTAAAGATCTCTAAGGAGAATGTATCTACTACCTTCAAGGCAGTCCATCAACCCTCCCTGCCTTTAGATAGCTCTAATTTGTTTTATGACATCATCAAGTCTAAATTTTCTTTTGGATTTCTGCTTATCATACTGGTTCTGCAGTGTGGGATCACTCCTCCAAATGACAGGACTTCAAATGCTTGGAAACAACTATTAAATTTCCTCCTGAGCCCAATCTACTTCAGGTTAAATCTGCGCAGTTTCTTCAACCAAACCTTAGATCACATGAACTCAAGAGCCTACATGATCCTACTTGCCCCTCTCTGGAAACTCTCTAACATATCAATGTGTTATTAAACTCTGATACCCAGAAGAGAACACAATACTCCAGGAGCTAAGTTCTGATCATCCTAATATAGCCCCAGATTACATTAGCTGTTTCGGCTGCCATATCATACCGCTGGCTCATAGTGAGCCCGAGTCCACCAAAACCACCAGATCCTTTTCAAGACAACTGCTGTCTATCTATGCCAGAATTTGAGAAGGATATCAGATCTGCTTAAGTAGAGGCAAATCTTGTTGGGCTTAGGACAGGTATTGATCAAACACACAATCAAAATGCATTTATTAAATGGGTATTATATGCCAAGTAGTACATATATACATATATATATTATTGTTATTAATCAGATAATCCTTTTTGGGAATGATTATATGATTTCTATACTTAGGATTATTTTAAAGGAGTGAATTTTTCACATATAGAAATCATTGTTGACAGGTATTTATAGTGGAGATAATGATTCCACTGATGGTACATGTGTTTGGGAATTCATCTTGGTGCTGGGTTGGTATGTTCGTTATGAGCTAAGAATTTCCCTAGTGGGCTGACCCATATGAAGGATTTGCTTTCAGTACCTCTCTCGGTAGCTAGCAAAACTGAGGAGCAATCAGATGAATAGGAGGAGAACGGAAGAGAACAATAATGACCAAGGAAATTTAGAGAGAAGAGAGTATCAAGTCCAATCGGGTGGAACACGTTGTGAAAGGCTGCAGGAAGGTCAAGAAGTTGGAAAACTCAGAAAAGACTTTTCCATTTGGTAATAAAGAGATCAACAGTAACTTTGGAGAGAGTAGTTTCAGTTGAATGATAAGGTAAAGAGAGTGAAAGAAAAAGGAAGCAGAGGCATCCAATGCAGACAGCTTTCTCAAGGAGTTTAGCTATAAAATGGAGATGATGGCTAGTGAGGGTGGATGAATCAAGTGATGGCTTTTTGAGTACAGGGGGCACATCGTACGTTTGTAGGAAGTAGCCATGCAATCAGTAGACAGGGAGAGAGAAGTGAAAGCATAGGGGTGGTAGATGGGGCAATCTGCTGGAAGAGAAGGGATGGAAGGGGAGCACTAGAGCAGAGATAGAAGTTTGCCTTGTCAGAGAGAAGACCCACCTCTTCCCGGGAGACAGTGGTGAAGGAGATGGTGACAGAAAGCATCCATCAGGAAGAATTGTGTCGGGTTGTTTTTACCATCATATGACTGAGTCAGAAAGTATACCAGTTCCTGAGGTCATGACCAAGGCAGAGAGAGGGAACTCATAATTCACAAAAGAACCAAATGCTGTCCAGGCACAATGGGTCAGGTAGCCTCATGTCCTGAATCTGTAACACCCTTATGGTCTGACCTTCCACTGGCTCACTCCATTCTTTCAGCTTTCATTTTAGCTCCTTACTTTTCCATACTCTGAAAAAATTCTGATACTCACCTGACCTAGGCAAGCCTTTCTGTTTAGACTTGCCTGGTTCTTGATTTGAACTCCACCCAGCTCCCCAGAAGGTTATCCTTCTCTCGCCAGGCTTGTTCTTGGCTAACCACCAGCCTCTATATCTCTACACCTTGCCCCCAAGCAGGATTCCCTTTGCCTCTACTAGCACAGTCTCTTACATATAGTGAATACTCAATACATGAATACTGGAACCTTGATATACCACACAAAGACACTTTCTGGTTTCTAAATTATGGTAGGCAACCAACCAACCAATCAACAAGCACTTTTTTAAAAATTAGTGGTATACCAGGCACTAGATAGATAGATAGTAGATAGATAGATAGATAGATAGATAGATAGATAAATGGATACATAGATGGATGGATGTGTGTATGTACATATATACATGTGGGGTGTGTGTGTGTGTGTGTGAGAGAGAGAGAGAGAGAGAGAGAGAGAGAGAGAGAGAGAGAGAGAGAGAGAGAGAGAGAGAGAGAGAGAGAGAGAGAGAGAGAGAGAGAGAGAGAGAGAGAGAGAGAGAGAGAGAGAGAGAGAGAGAGAGCATTCCTACCTCAAGGAACTTACATTATTATTTGTGTCTGTGGGTTAGGAAGATAATTACCTCCTGTCCAAGCCTATTCTTCCCAAAGTGATATGACTTGTGTCATTCCTTTATCAACCCCAATTCTTTTGGTATAGTTAGGCCTCTTAATGAAATACATTATTTTCTTTAACACTGTATGAATAGCAAGTAATTTAATTCAATTCAATTGGACAAATATATATTTAGTACCTATTCTCTGTTCTGTTTGCTTTTAGGCAGCAGGGATACAAAGACTCAAATGACTAGAGGCCCTGCCCTCAGAAAGTTTGTATTCTACAGTACTGGGGAGGGCGAAATGAAAGAGGGAACAATATATTTATACATGTAAGATAAAGTTAGGAGGTAGGAGGCACTAAACACTAAAGAAGGGGCTTGGGGGGGAAGAGGGTGCAGGAAATCATGCAGTGGATATGGTAAGGAGCTAAGCCTTGAAGGAAACTATGAGGATTCTATGAGGCAGAGGTGAGAAGGGAGTGTAGTCAAGGCATATATAGAGAACAATTCAAAAGCAGAGAGACCAGAGGTAGAAAGCTGAGTTTGGAAACATGTAGCAGGTGAGATGAACTGGAATACAGAATAGGTGGAAAGGAGTAATATTAAATAATTCCAGGAAGGTCAATTGAACCCAAGTTGTGAAGAGTTTTCATAGTCATTCTGAGAAATTTGTATTTTGTCCTAGGAGCAAGAAGACTTGGGCAGCTACGTGGCTCAGTGGATAGAGCATTGGGCCTGGAGTCAGACTAGCCTTCTTGGGTTCAAATTCAGCCTCAGACATTTACCAGTGGTGTGTTCTTGGGCAAGTCACTTAATCCTGTTTGCCTCATTTTCCTCATCTGTAAAATGAGCTGGAGAGGGAAATGGTAAACTACTCATAATAGTATCTTTACAAAGAAAATCCCAAATGGGGTTATAAAGAATTGGAAATGTCTAAAAGACAAAGAAAAAAATCTCAACAACAACCATAGAGACTCACAGAAGTCTTTTTGAGTATGGCTATGGCATGGTCAGGTCAGCGTCTTAGGTTTGGATGATGATTTTGGCAATAATGTAGAAGATATATTGAAACAGTGCAAGAATGGAAGCTGGTGGACCAAGCAGGAGAATACTGAAACAATGCAGATGATTTGGGATATGGGTCTAATCTGAGGGATTTGACTGTGGAGAAGAGGGAAAGGGGCTCTATGAATTCAATAAAACCTGACAATTGATTGGATTTGGTAAGGTGAGAAAAAAAAACAAAGGCAAATATAATAATAACTAATGTACGCAGTGCTGTAAAGTCTGCGAAGCACTTTACAGGAATTCTAGCATTTGATTCTCTCAACAATCCTGTGAAATAAATGCTATTATTATCCTGATTTTTCAGATGAGGAATTTGAGGCTGACAGAGTAACTTGACCAAAGTTACACACAAGGTTTGAGGCAGAATTTAAATCAGAATCTATCTGAATATAAGCCTGATGCTCCATTTCATGACATCTAGCATAATTGAGTAAATAAAAGAATAGAGGTGCCTTCAATAGAAATAGAGAAGTTTGGGGAAATGGAAGTTGGTGTGAGAAGGGGTGATTTCAGAAATATTAAGTTTGAGCTATTGGTGAAATTTTGAGATAAAGATGTCCAGCAGATAGATGATGATGTGGGACTGAAATGCAGGAGAGGGAATAGGTTGGCACTGTAAAATAGAAAATTTATTTTAATTCTATTTTAAGGTTTAGTCAAGCTAGATTTAACATTCCCCTCCACTGTAATTTTACTTAAGTAACCTCAGGTCACTTGGGTTACAATTCTTATATTGTAACATAACTCCATCCTTGAAGGTTCATCTACCACTGGCATTCTGGGGAAAGATCCATCCTAATCCAAATTTTGTAGACTGTTCCCATCTCTTGGGACTACTTGGGTCATCTGTCATTTCTTTCAGAGGACTCCCATCTCCCAAGGTGGGATTGTCTAACTTTTGCCTGGTGATCTGAATCACCTGTCTTGTTTGTGCCTCTGGGGATTTTTAGAAGGGGAGGTCCAAAGATTACTAAGATAAAACTTGAGGGTTTTTATTTTCTGGCCATTCAGAATAAGACACATCTATGTAGATCAAAATTTTGTTCTGCCATTTTGTTAATTGCTATAAAATACCCCATCATCCCTCACTTGGGGTCATTGGCATTTTTAAGATCTACACTGACCTACTTTGTTAATAGATTTATGCTCTGCTAATACACTTATCCTGTTCAGACCTCTATACTTCAGCCTACCTTTGTTTACAACCATAATAGAATACAGATTTGGGAGTCAACTGCTTAAAATGATTATTGAACCCATTGAAGCCAATGAGGTCAATGGGAGTAAAGAAGAAAGAAGACTCAAGATACTGACATGTAAAAGGGCAGTAAATAGAGCACCAGGCCTACAGTCAGGAAGACCTGAGTTCAAATCTAGCCTCAGGCACTTATTGGCTATATGAACCTGGGCAAGTCACTTAACCCTGTTTGCCTCAGTTTCCTTATCTGTAAAATTAGCTGGAGAAGAAAAAGACAAACTATTTCAATATCTTTGCCAAGTAAACCCCAAATGGGGTCACAACAGTTGGACACAACTGAGGTAACTGAACAACAAACTGATGTTTAAAGGTACTTTCAGCAAAAAATTAGATTACAATATTGTCAATGAAACCAAGAAAGGAGACCGTTTTCAGGAACAAAGGACAATCTGTAGTGCCAAAAGCTGCAGAGAGGTCCAAAAGGATGCAGTCTGAGAAAAAAAGTCACTGGATTTAGCAGTTAAGAGATCTTTCATAACCTTGGAGAAAGCAGTTTCTGTAAAGTAATGGGATTGTAAGCCAGATTCCAAGAGATATAAGAAAATGAGGTGAAGGTAAAAATGTTCTTTAGCAAGCCAATGTAATCCAGTGTGTGAATATGTGTGTGTAAATAGTCAAAATACATATTTGAATTCTTCTGTTTCTGAAAAGAGAAGTTCCGGCCTTCTCTGGAAGGGTATCTACTTTTCATTCCCCATAAAGTATCAAAATCCCCTGGGGAAGAGGTGAAAGAAGGGAGGGGGAAAGAAATGGGTACATTGCTAAAAAGGAATTTAAGGAACATTAGCACCATAGTTACAATGGAGAATGGAGGACAGTTGAGTAGCTAACCTAGTGGCATAGTAACTATACAAATGAACCTGGAGCTAAGAAGCCTTGAGTTCAAATCCTACCTCAGATAGTTACTAATTGTGTGACTATGAACATGCAACTCAACTTGTCTCAGCTTCAGTTATCTCACTGGTAAAATGAGGATAACATTAGTACCAATTTCATAACCTTATTATTGTTTCTGTTTTTGTCTTTCATTCTTGAGGAGGACCATGACATCAGGAAAAGGATGACATGACTTGAAATTGACTGATGTGAGTGAGGGAAGGCTGTGCAAGGTTGCCAGCCTCACTTTCTCCTCCAGAGTCATCTCATGCAGTGACCAGATATTCATCAGGATGACTGGAGACGGCCCAGGATGCAACAATGTTGTTATGAAAAACTAAATGAGATAACATGTACAGTGCTATTCCAAAGTGTTAGGTGAATGTTAGATTATTAGTATTAGTATTATTAACCAAAACCTTGGAGATAGGATTATACCATTAACCATCAATGCTCAGACTTCTGCTTTGGTTCCAATATTTATTATACATGTGTAGAGAACTATAGAAATTACTTCAGAAGATAAAATGTTTAGTTAAATAAGCTTTAGCTCATGAGAATTACCAGCTAGTAAAATGATAAGAGTCATATCTAGATAACTATATTTTCCTGGTTCCTTGATATCTGATGTGTGTACTCTCCAAAGACAATCACAACCTCTTCAGTCCTCATTCTAGTACATCCTTACAGGAGACCCAACGCACGTCAGACCTTTCTCTAGAGATTTTAATATTTCATGAAGAGCAGGCCAACATTTGAGGATTCAATGTTATTCTTCTTGATTCAAAGATCATATCACCTCCTATTCCAGTGCCACCCATTATTCTTGATAACATATGAAATAAAAAAAAAAACAGAACCACATTACAAAATGAAACACAAGTTCTCGAGTAAAGCACAAAGCAAAGTGTTTTCTGAGGTCTTCTAGCAAAACCTTCAAGGTATAATGATTGTAACAGGACAATACTTACCCAGCTCTACAATCCTCCAACTGGAGATCTGTAGGGTCCTTCATGAAGCAAGCAAACATGTTTGGAAGAAGGAAAAACTAAAAGAACATCAGATGCTGCATATTTATAGGCAAAAACAAAATACAGTCATATTTATGGGTTTTGTCTTTGTACTGACTTTAATTGAAGAAACATTTTAAACATTTTTCCAGGTTTGAAAATCATGTATTAGCCACTATTTAATATATTCTCATACATGTGCTCAATGTTTACTATTTTTATTTTAATTAAAACATGTCTTTTCACTTTGTAGCCAGGAATGTTGTATATACTGTCAACAGTGATATGTTCTGCATTTCATGTTCACTCATTGACCGGGAGGATCCCTACCATAAAAGTCATTCTGTGGTGAGCACGTTTGAAAGCATAAATATGGATGGTGCACCATTTAAAGTTTGGTGTATATTTAACACATAGACATCATGATCATAGACAGGAAATGGTCTGAGGTGAGGAGCTGCAAGTCTGTCTAGTGTCCACTTAAGTCTTTAATTATGTTTTGGGACAAGGTCAGGTTGACTAAAATGAGAGATGTGCTAAACTAGCTTCCTTTGTCTTTGGTGAACGTGGTGTTGATCCTTTTTTATAGGTGGTGCCCTTGCTTTGGGGAAGGCACTGTGTAGGGTGAGAGGACCTAACAAATCTGTGGTCTCTATAGCTCCATCTCAGCCCCACTTTCACTCTGTTTGGGCAAATCAGTGACCCTTTGAGTGCCTTGTACTCTTCATGTATAAAATAGTCCTCTTTTGTGCTTGTTATCCATTTAATTTTTCATTGAGTAAAACCTAATGTGTGATCGCAAAGGACCTAGTCAATATCAATGCAGGAACAATAATCAACTTCTGGGGGAAATTAGCATATTCATTTTTATAGCACACTCATTCCTAATTTATAGTAATATGAACCACAGTGATCATTTGCCTGCCAAATTGATGTTTTTGTGGGCACACAACTTACCACAAGTCACTTCAGAATGTCTGAAACAAGAGTAATATTTTTTGCTAGCCCTGTAAAATATCATTTCTAACGGTGCCTTTGAATGGTAAGGAGGTTCAGTAGATTTCCTAAAGTCCATCTCTCCTATTCAAGTTTTGTGATCCTGGACACTTCACATAATGTTTTAAGAGTTAACTTATAATTTAAGAAAAATCTTTGTATCCAATTTTTTGTATCCATTTTGTATCCATTTTTTTTACTCTTCATAGTTTTTGGAAGATATCCTTTATCAAGAAAAAAAGGTAGGGAAACTGTTTTTCCCCCAAAGCTCAAATGAAAGAAGGTGTTAGAAATACCAAAATGAGACAAAGCTCAATTCCATTATTTTATTAAAACTTAAGGGCAAAGCAACCTGGGTCCTGTCCTAAGGTTAGAGATTTTCTTAAAGATGGGGAGCTTAATTCAGGACAGGTTCTTGCCTCCAAAACCCAGCTGTTTGTATTCCTTTAAGAAAGAAGGGGTGTTGGCCTGAGATTGATGACAAGGGTAATATATACAGCTAGTGACAGGGTGGTGAGAGTTGGAGAGGTAATGGTGGTCCTACTGGGGAAAACAATTCAATTCTCTTGAGAAGGAGAAAGGTAAAAGGCAGTGTCTGACAGGATTTGAATTTTTTCATAACTTAGAGAAAGAGAGGAAGGCTAAAAAATGACCTCAAAAACATGCCTCTCATTTAGGGGGTACCTTGCAGCACATTTCATCACTGAAGGAGAGAAAGGTAACACAGTTGCTAAGCACATAAGGACCAATGTTGTGCTGAGAAGAATCTGTCCATCAATGATCATTTCTTATACAGGGGATCCTAAATCAAGGTAAGGGAAGAAAAAAGTCCCTGTTGAAGGAAATTGGCATTCTGTGTCCACTTTTCTCCCAAAGCTAGGGAAAATTATTAGGACCTTGAACCCACTGGTGAATTATAAGATGTCTGTCCCAAGCATGTGAAGACTTCCCTGGGCAGTATGGGTGAATAAGAGGAATTTCTTCCAATGGTCATGAAGGCATCTGGAGCAGGTACTGTGGAGCTGTTAGAGCTTGGTTAGACATTGAAGATGTCAAGTTCATCCGCTTCATCTTAGGCCATTGCCAGTTTTCTTGATTTTTGTCTTGCCACTTAACTTTGATGACTCTGAAAGGAAGAATGAGATTGATGATTTTGTGCAATTCTGCTTCACTTAAACCCAATTAAGGAAAAGGGGAGGGGGTAGAACCAAGATGGCAAAGTAGAAGCAGTTACTTGGTATAGCTCTCACCGCAAACTCCTCAAAAAGCCTATAAAAATGACTCTAAACAAATTCTACAGCAGAAGAAGCCACAAAATGACAGACCGAAGCAAATTTTCAGTACAATTGTCCAAGACAATTTGGAAGGTCAATGGGAAGGGTCTATTGAACCAGAGTGGGAGCAGAGCACAGTTTGGCAGGGGTCACGCCAGCATGGACTGAGCAGGAGCAGACATTAGGGGACTGGATCACTGGTGTCTGCTATGGATTCCAGTCTTCTCAACCCACAAACTCTAAAGACAGGTTCAAAGGTCAATGAGAAAGGTCTCTCACCTGTCTGAGAGAGGAGCATGGTCTGTCCCCGGCCCTAACTTCAGTCTCAGCCCAACCATAGTTCTAGGGTGGCTGTAGCCACTACTGAAGCTGAGGTTGCTTCTGGAGTCCACCACTTAACAAAGCTCAAAAGTCAAGTAATTGGTTGGGAAAATGAACAAACAGGGGAAAAGAAACATACTATATAATTTTACTTTCTCTTATGTTATCGGTTACGAGGAAGAACAAAACATACAGCCAGAAGAAGACAACAAAGTCAAAGCTCTTGCATCCAAAGCCTATAAGAGAAATATTGATTGGTCTCAGTCCATAGAAGAAAAAGAATTTTGAATATCAAGTAAGAGAAGCAGATGAACAATTGGGAAGAGAAATGAGAGTGATACAAGAAAATCATGAAAAATGAGTCAGCAGCTTGCTAAAGGAAATCCAAAAACATGCTGAGGAAAATAACACCTTTAAAATTAGACTAAACCAAATGGCAAAAAGAGGTCCAAAAAGTCGATGAGGAGAAGAATGTCTTAAAAGGTAGGATGAGCTAAATGAAAAAGAAAGTCCAAAAGCTCACTGAAGCAATTCTTTAAAAATTAGAATGGAGCAAATGGAAGATAATGACTTTATAAGAAATCTAGAAATTATAAAACAAAACCAAAAGGATGAAAAAAATAGAAGACAATATGAAGTATCTCACTGGAAAAACAACTGATCTGGAAAATGGATCCAGGAGAGATAATTTAAAAATCATTGGACTACCTGAAAGCTGTGATCAAAAAAAAAAAAAAGAGCCTAGACATCATCTTTCAAGGAGTTATCAAGGGAAACTGCCCTAATCTTGTAGAACCAGAGGGTAACAAATAAATGGAAAGAATTCACTGATCACCTTCACATCTCCAAAGGAAAACTCCTAGGAATATTGTAGCCAAATTCCAGAGTTCCTAGGTCAAGGAGAAAAGATTACAAGCAACCAGAAAGAAACAATTTGAGTATGTGGAAACACCATCAGGATAACACAGGAATTAACATCTCCTACACTAAAGGACTGGAGGGCTTGGAGGTCAAAGGAGCTAGAATTAAAACTAAGAATCTCCTACCCAGCAAAACTGAGTATAATGCTTCAAGGAAAAAAATGGAACTTCAATGAAACAGAGGACTTCCAAGCATTCTTATTGAAAAGACCAGAACTGAATAGAAAATTTGACTTTCATATACAAGAATCAAGAGAAGCATGAAAAGTTAAACAGGAAAGAGAAACCATAAGAGACTTATTAAAGTTGAACTCTTTACATTCCTACATGGAAAGTCGATATTTGTATTCCTGAGACCTTTCTCAGTATTAGGATAATTGGAGGGAATATGTGTGTGTGTGTGTCTGTGTGTGTCTGTGTGTATGTATATGTAGAGAGAGAGAGACAGAGAGAGAGAGGGAGGGGGGAGCTGAATATAAAGGGATGATATCTAAAAAAGAAAATTAAGGATTGAGAGGAATGTACTAGAAGAAATAGAAAGGGAGAGGTGGAATGTAGTAAATCGCCTCACACAAAAGAGGCAAGAAAAAGCTTTTACAACAGAGTGGAAGACAGGAAGGTAAGAGGGAATAAGTGAGCTTTACTTTCATTGGATTTGGCTTCAGGAGGGAATAATACACATTCAGCTGGGTATGGAAGTTAGTTTTAGCCTACAGGAAAGCAGGGAGGAAGGGGATAAGAGAGGGGTGATAATAGAAGGGCAGAAGATTGGTGAAAGGGGTAATTGGAAGCAAATATTTTTGTGGAGGGACAGGTCAAAGGAGAAAATTGGATAAATGGAGGGTGAGACAAGATAGAGGGCAATACAGTTAGTCTTTCACAACGTCACTATTATGGAGGTGTTTTGCATGACCATACATGTATATCCTATATTGAATTGCTTGCCTTTTCAATGAAGAGGGGAGGTGAGAGGGGGAGGTAAGGGGAGGGAGGGAAAGAATGTGGAACTCAAAGCTTTCAAAAATGAAGGTTAAAGGTTTTTTTTCACTTGCAACTAGGAAATAAGATCTATAAGGACTGGGATATAGAAATCTGTCTGACTCTACAGGAAAATAGAAGAGAAGGGGATAAGGGACTAGAGATTATAGAAGAGAGGGCAGATTGGAGGAAACTGCAATCAGAATACATGCTGTCCTGGGGTGGGGGTAGTAGGGAGATGGGGAGAAAATTTGAAATTCAAAGTTTTGTGGGAGTGAATGTTTAAAACTGAAAATAAATTTATATGGAAAAAAAATGAAGGAGAAAGGATTGAATCCAAGAGATCTCCAAAGGTTGAGCCTGAATGACTATAGAGGATGGTGGTTCAGTAGCTATTGAATGAAGTCAGTGATTCATTTATGATGACTACCAATATCACCTGAATTTTTACAACTTCATGTGGCAGGGGTATTTAATCAATTCCTATCAGGCAGACTGGGAAATGCATAAAAAGAAAAGTTTTCTCTTGTGTGATATCATACAATAAATTTAATGAAGAAGAAAAAAAAACAATTCATGAGCAAGTCATCACCCCATTATATCACTGGTCTTCTTTAAAAACAAAGGTTGAGCAAGTGTAACTCAAATATTTCTGCAGAGCTTAGGGAATGGTGGAGGTGAACTTGTGACCAAGATAAAACCTGAAACAACCTGAAAGATCAAGCCCCCTCTTCCCTGCTCTCAGCTACTGTTCTGAGTCATGAGACCTACTATGGAAAGAAGGATAACCTTGTTCTGAGGGAAAAACCATTTTCTTTTACCTGGCTCCGCCTAGTAGGTAGAAGACAAAAAGCTCTAGTCTAATTCTTGATCAGTCACTAACTATGAGCCTTTATTGCCTCCTCTGTTAAGCGAGTAAGTTGGAAGAGGAAATGTGTAAGGTCCTTTTCAGCTACAGTCTTCTATAACCCTATGACATGTAAGTCTATGAGACTTTGGTTCCATTAACTGCTATGTGAGTGTGTGTATGTATATGTACATGTACATGTGAAACTATATATACTTATATATGTATTGTATAGACATATATGTTTTGGAATATTCCCTTAGAATTGACTACTTGAGACAAATCTTCAATTCCTTGGTGCATAAAGAATTCTGCCTTAGACTCTTCATAGTTGTGTGATCCTGGACATGTTATTTAACCTCTCTCTGCCTTAGTTTCCTCCTCTGTAAGATGAGGATAATAATGTCACCACCTTCATAAGGTTTTTGTGAGGATCAAATGTGATAATATATGCAAAAAAGCTTTAGAAACCTTAAGGAGTGCCACACATGCTGGCAATAGTAGAAATTGTTATTATTATTCTGAATGGATATAGGCAGCATCAGAGTAAAGGGAGTTTGGACAATGACCCAATGGGCTCTCTAAGGACAACTTGGGACAGGCTTTCTAAAACCTGAAACATTTTCATTAAGGAACTAGAGAACATAGGAAAGAGGTTCCCTTTAATTTTTATTTTTTTCTAAGACCTCTTTTTCAGGTAGGTCTCTTCACCAGGTTGGTCTCAGGGTCCTTAATTTTTGATTAGATAAATATGGAAACTTTGGAAAACCACCTACTAAGCCCCAAAGAGGTTATGGTTTCCATCAGTGCAGGGGACCCAGACAGAACTATAACATGCTTAGAGTCCTGAAGCACTGAAATGGCTCAGACCTTAAGAATCAAGGAGTTGCTCAAGGCTGGCTGTCATTAGTGTTGTCTTTTCCACTCTAAGTCTCACAAGTATCACCCATGTCGATATTTCCCATTGCTCTCTATATTTCCCATTTGAGTGCCCTGGGAGAAGAAAAAGTGTCTGCCATGGTGGAGAGCAACGCTGGGAACTGGGAAAGGCCAGACAAAGAAAAGAAACAAATGAATGAAGAGCATAAGGGAATACTTTGGCCTTCATCTTGCCTCAAGATAAATTGACTACAAGATTAAAACACCTGGATTCTGTGTGGAATAAAAGCTTGGAGAGTAAAATAAAGAATAGCAGGAAGCTTCAGATAGAATCTAAACTACTTGAAGGCAAGAATTGTTTCATTTTTGTCTTTATATAACCAATGCCTAGCACAGCTTCTGGCATATAATTGATAAATGCTTAATAAATGATTGTCGATATATTCGAGAGGGAGAAACAAACCATTCTTATCCATCTTCACCTGGTAGAAAACGATAAGCAAATGTTAGATGTAGGAGGTGTATTTCTGCCAGAGGAACCCTTCCATTTAAGTCTGCAAGTGATAGGATTTACATAATTTTGGGGGACTCTCACTTTCTCATTCAAGGGTATTTCTCCTTGGTTTTGCCCATTTTAATAAAGTATATTTCTGTAAATTTGTAATTTTATGCTTGAAACACACCTAGATTTAGAGCTAGAAGAAGCCATAGAGTTCACTGAGTTCAGTTCCCTTGTTTTATAAATGAGAAAACTGAGGCATCAAGATTTTAAGTGACATGAGAATCAGAGAGCTAGTAGGTTTCTGAGGTTGGATTAGAAGTCTTCCCAATTTCTGATGCAGGTGCTATCTACTACACCTCACCAGCTCATTTTTCTGTGAGGTACCATACATAGAGTTTTCCAGGATTCCCCAGTGAGCAGGGTAGGGAGTGGCTTGCACACTGGACCTGGAATCTGGAAGCCCTGAATTCAAATCCAGCCACAAGTTCTCTTAATATCTATTTGACCATGAGTTACACACTTAACCTGTCTGCCTTAGTTTCCTCATTTAGAAAATTGGGATAATAATAACACCTGCCTTCAAGGGTGGTTCTGAGCAACAAATGAAATAATATGTGTAAAGTACTTTGAAAATCTTAAAAGTGCTATATAAATACTAGCCATCATTATGATCATAATGACTAGAAATGAGAAGTAAGTATCCCCAATACTTAGGGACAATCTCTAATAAGAGAGTTTGACAAGTAAGGGTACAAAAAGAATTTCAATAGGGATTGATAAAACTCTTTTACATAATAACTTAATAATCTTTGCATTATTCCATGATATTCCTGACTAGTTATTAGTACTCTGAGTGTCTCTTTTCCCTCAGTAGTTGTGATACATTTCATGATCACGAGATCATGAAATGTCTTCTTTGTTGCTATTAGAACTTAACTCAGACTCAGCTAATCTAGATGCCATGCATACAGGAATATAACACAATTTTAGATTTATTTTCCATTAATGCTTCTTCCTTCTATTTCCTGTATATGTATTTTAATATATTTAAATTGACCTAGGAATTCTCTATGCAGTGATATGTCTTTTTAGATAGGTTTCAATTTCTATTTGTACCTTTAATATTTCATTCTTAAGAATGCTCCATCTCTTTTGGATTGACTTTCTTTGTAAAATATTAGACCTCAGGATCTTACCTATACTTTCCTTAAACTCCTTGAAATTCACTTTCCAAATATACAAAGTGTCAAATATGCAGAGATTTCCTCTTCTTTTCTATAAAGAAATCAAAAAGAATCTGAATGTTCCTCTTATTTTCTATCATTTTTTTCTTCAGTAATCAGTCCTTGTTAGTTGGTCAGTCAGGTCTAGAAATGTTTTTTTCCTTCATTACTTCATGTATATTTTGAAGAATTTAGCTATAATGGTAATATCTAACATTTATGTATAATTGTAATAATATCTAATATTCATGTAGCACTTATTATGTGCCAACCACTAACTAAATACTTCACAATTATTATCTCATTTGAGATAATAACTATCAATAATGCAAGTCAGTAATATATTAGCTTCTCAACTTTTGGCAGAGAATTCCCCTATCAATGGTATATCACAGACCCATTCTAGATTTCTGTTATGTTCCCTGAATTCCTTGCCTATTTCCTTCCTCTGTCTAGGTGGTCTGAAGTCACAGCCATCCAATCACATTGCTTCATTAAGCTGCCCAACATTCTCTCATCCGTCACCCTTTATGATCAATGACATGTTTTGTTTGGTTTGGTTTTGCTTTTGCCAGATGGATTACCAGAATTTGAGGTGGACTCTAAATCTATAGAAGCAAGAGTTTCTTCAAAAATTATTTTGTCCATTTACGGGCTGAATTCACACATTGATCCCATCAGTGACATATTGTCATGACTGAGCTAACCAAGCCAAAGACTGTGTTCTTCATTCATTTTTTTAAAGATTTATTCATGTTTTCTTCATTTTTACATTACAAACAATAGATTACTCCCACTTCGTAAGAGGTCTCTTGTAGCAAAGATAAGCAATTGAGTAAAACTAATAACATAGCAGCCTCCTCTGAAAAGAAATTCAGCATTCACATCCTTCCACATTTTAATTATTTTAAAAATTTAACAAAAATATTTTTTTCTCCCTTCAACACCCCTTCACACTGGGGAAAAAAGAGAAAGGAAAAACAAATTTCTTCTAATAAATATGCATAGTCAACCAAGAATTCTCTCATTGGCTATATACATGCATGCATACATTGTGTGTATGTCTCATTCTGCCCACTAAATCTATTAACTCTTTGGAATGTCATCAGCTGTCTAGAATAACAAACGTTCATGGTATTGATCAGAGCTCTTATAACTTTGAAAATTGTATGTTTTTGTTGTTGTTGAGTTGTTTCAGTCATGTCTGACTCTTCATGACCCAATATTATGGCCTTTTTGGCCAAGATACCTGGTGGCTTGTCATTTCCTTTTTCAGCTCATTTTTTTAGATAAGGAACTGAGGCAAACAGGGTTAAGTGACTTGCCCAGGGTCATGTAGCTAGAAAGTGTTTGAAGCCAGATTTGAACTCATGAAGATGTGTTCCTGAGTCCAAGCCAATCCATTGCACCACCTAGCTTCCCTATTTGTCAAGTCTTGTGTTTATACAAATTATTTTCCTGGTTATGCTTATTTCATTCTTCATCAGTCTATTAAAAAGTTTTAAACATTAATTTTTATAATATTGATGCTATGGCATAAATTCTTTTTTTCTAGTTCTGCTTACTTCACTCTGCATCAGTTCATATAAGAGTTTTCATGTCTTTTTGAAATTACCTATTTCCTCATTTCTTACAAAACAACAGCAGTTCATTACATTCCTACACCTCAATTTATTCAGCCATTTTTTAACTGATGAACATCTCTTTAGTTTCCAGTTCTTTGTTACCTCAAGAAGAGTTGCTAAAAGTATTTTTATATGTGTAGGACAATAGGATATTTTTCTCTTTCTTTGATTTCTTTTAAGTATAGGCTTAACAGTGCAGTAGCAATATAAAAAAAATGTTGCAACTTGCTACTAATTAGAGAAATGTAAATTAAAGTTATTCTGAGATTTCACTTCACACCCATCAGAAGGGGCAAAGATGACAAAAAAGGAAAATTATAAATGTTGGAGGGGCTGGAGGAAAACAGGCACATTTATGCACTGTTAGTAGACCTGAGAATGAGTACGACCATTCTGGAAAGCAATTTGGAATGACACACAAAAATGTTCCTTTCTTCTGATAATTTTTCTTTGAATTTTAAATGGAAAATAATACTTGTGAGGTGAATTCTCAAATCTATTTTCCTCAGGTAAATTTGTGAATTCTCTTGTTATGATTAACATGAGAAACAACAGGAGGTCAAACTAACCAGTTGACCAGCTTTGGAAATGGTACGTTCTGATAAAGAAATTTTTGTGAAGCAAATACAATCTTTGCAGTTTTAGAAAGTTAACAATATCCAAAATTTTATAAGATACTTTTTATGGACCATCACATTTAATTTTTACAAACCTAGCAGCTAGGAGTGCAAATATTATTTTCTCTTCAGATAAGGAATCTAGGGCTCAGAAAGCTGAAGTGACTTACCCCTAGTTACACAGTAAAGTAATATCAGAGCCAGAATTAGAATTCCCTAAATCCAATGTTCTTTTGATCATACCACAACACTTCCTCCAAAGCTCTATTTGAATTTAGTTAGACCTCATATATAATCCATTCTCTAAAACAAAATCCCTTTGGAAGAATGGTAGATAGATAGGTAGATGAAAACATGAGTAGATAGAAAGATGAAAGAGAAATTCATTGAAAATAATATTGATCATAGCATTAAGATTTTATACAAGTCAAGTTATTGGAGGAAAAAAGGGAGGAAATTATGAAGATATATTCTTGTTGTTCAGTTGTTTCAGTCATGTCTGACTCATCATGGAGCCATTTTGGGGTTTTCTTGGCAAAGATACTGAAGTGACTCACCATTTCCTTCCCCACCTCATTTTACAGATGAAGAAACTGTGGCAAACAGAGTTAAGTGACTCGCCTAGGATTACATAGCTGGTAACTCACAAAGATCAATCTTCCATGCTCCAGACCTTGCACTGTATCCACTGTGTTACCTAGCTGCCACAGTGCAGATATATAGCCTAAATTTAATATAATGTGGGAATCAAACTATTACTCAACAAAAATGTATTAAGCACCAAATATTTGCCAAGCAATATGCTACATGCTAGACATATGAAGACAAAAATGAAATAGTACCTGCTCTCAAGGCACTTATATTGAATCAGGGGATTTACAGATGTGATATATAAATTCTTTTCTCTGAAATTCATTGGACATAATTAAAGGAATTTAAATTTTTATTTTTGCTTTAAATTTTGAGTATCAGTCTCCAGAAAATCTGACATCTCATATTTTAAGAATATTTCAAGGCATTTGAAGTTCCCCAGGAATGGGGAACCCGCAGACTTAAGTTCATATGTAGCCTTCTGGGTCCTTGGGTGTGGCCTTTTGACTGAATCCATGTTTTATAGAAAAATCCTTTTATGAAGGGGACTTGTTCTGTGAAATTTGGATTCAATCGAAGGGTCCTACTTGAGGACTTAGAGGATCACATGTGGCCTTGAGGCTGCAACTTCCCCAACCCTAGTAGTCCACACTATGTTATACCTAGATTATGGATTAGATTATAAACCTCTTTAAAAGCAGAAACTATTGATTCATATTATGCCACATCATCTCATATTAAGTTTTTTAATATTATTTGTGCTTTGTTATGCTATATTAATTCACATATAACATACTTATGCTATATTATGCAAGTATGCATATTGTACTTCACACCAAATTCAGGGTTTCATAAATCTTTTATCAATCTTTTATATCCTCCCTTTCCCCTATTTGAATAGTTAGTCATCCTGTCTTACTGCCTCCTCCTATCAGTAGACACCAGTCACAGCTTTATTTCTTGCTATGTTTCTAACAGTTATTTGTTTTTCTCCCTCTTAAAAAATTTTAGAAAGGAATTGAGATTCAGCAGACTGTGGAGTTGGGAAAGCAGCCTTCAAATGACAAGGGCAGAAGTTGAACCACACTGTATGTTGTTTTTATGAAAATACAAATTGTTAAGGACAATTTGCAAAATGCAGATATATTTTAAATAGACATGTCCTAACATTGTAATCTTGAATTCTAGCAGTTACCCATAGTTCAGTACTACTTTAACATTCAATTATATTAATGGTAAGTGATTTTCATAGTCACTATGTTCCATATGCAATTCAATTCAAGGCAGAAAATATTTGTTGAGTGTCTACAAGGTGCAAGACCCTGTGTTGGATATGGAAAATGGAATCCTCTGAGCTGGTAGCAGGAAAAGTTGGTTTTTTTCAATATTAAAAATGAATCACACATAAAATTGATGTATAGCTAACTTCAAGAGACCCACACTAAAATGCTTCCTCAGTAATTTTTAATTTGTCTATACATAATGCTATAAGCTTATATTATCCAAGTTAGTCATTCTTAAAAAAAGATAGGCAAGTAGAAGGGGCAGTTAGGGAGTGTCAGAGTATAGCAGAGGGATAACTGGCCTTATTGTCAGGAAGATTGGGTTTCATGTCCAACCTGTACCGTATATTGACTTTGTGATTCTGACATGAGTTATTTAAACTTAAGACTGTCAAGTTGCTGATCCATTGCTCTGGCAGAGAGAGTTTTCCCATAAGGAGCAATCTATACCAAAAAAATCATGTCTGATTCAAAAAATAAAAATCAAGTGGATTAACTGGGATGAATGATAGAGGTAAACTTTATATTTTTTTTTTAATAAGAGCCATCACACTTATTTCTGCTGAAGACAAAAATTGTCTTTTCTCCTTAATTTGAAGAGTCAGACACTCAATCAATTCACTAAAAGGTACTTCAAACTGTTATCTGTTCTTTCTCTTCTCCCTATCTGCTCTAGATCAGTTGTCCTAGACTGGTGATCAGAGGAGCATAGGCTCGAGAGCTGAAATGAATTCTTTTGCTGGGCATTAAGGATAAAGAAAATAAAATCATGGGATATTAGGACGTTAAAGATCATCTCATTCAAATCTCTCATTTTATAGATAATTAAACTTATAACCCAGACAGATGAAGTGACTTTTCTTGTTTTTTATTTCTTTTTTTTATTATGAACTTAACAACTATTCACAAACATAAACATTTTAACATATGAAAAAAACAAACTCATGGCTTTGCTCAAGTGTTGGACTGACTGGTGGATACAAAAGGGGGAAAGAAAGGAAGAGGGATGTCTTGATAAAGGGAGAAAGATTTATTGGAAGAGTCAGAGAAAGTCTTCTCCTCTGTTGGATAATGAAAACTAAAGGAGAACTGTAGTGCTTATTGAATGCTTATTGGTTGATTGGTTGATCACATGTATAAGGAAATAGTACCAGCCATCCCTGGCTCTTCCTCTAAAGAAGCTAAATGCAATGGAGCTAATACCAGTTGTGAATGTATGGAATGACACTATCCTGGACATGTAGATACTTTTAAGCATCTTAAAGAAATTGATGAATTGAAATATCCTTTCAAAGAATTTTGTATACAGTTATCTGACCCCACATGTATAACAGAAGGAGAAAGCCAAACCAGGGAAGTTCATCTTCCAAAGGGTAATGTAGAGGAATGAAGGAAAAAAGTGTTCAAGATCAATTTAATTCACTGAACAATCAACCCTGGAGATGAACAGGGGTTATTCTTACGTGATCACCTTGGCTAACTCTCAGCTGATATTTGGCAAGAATATAAGCCAGAGTGAAAGGGAAAATGTTGTTCAGAAATTGGGTTCCAAGACATTTTATGGAATTTGTTAATATTAATTTTGCCCAGGAATGGATATTGGGATCCTTTTCTAGTCACATAAAAAAGTATTTATTTTTCCTAGAGAAAGAATTTCAGAATCTCTGAACTTCTCCAACAGTGTACCCTACCTATCGTTTTCATATGCTTCCTTAACCAGCAAACGATGTGGTAAAATTGTGGGTAGTGGCAGCATGAAGAACAGAACCGTTTTAATTTGTCCCATCTGGCATATTAGCATTAATAAAAGATGTTTAAAAAGAGATGCCTTGAAAGGCTTTCACCTACTGATTTAACAAGATAATAAGGAAAGCTTGCAATCTGCCACTAAATAGAACTGATAAGAATAAGAGTGTGTAAAATGATGATCACAGAGATTAACCTTTGAGACACAATTTTTAAAACCCCATTGATTACAACACAATCCTATTAGTACTAACATAAAAACAAGTTGTTCTTGGGCTTTAGCACAAATATAGTCGGCAAAATTCCATTTTCTGTCACTACCAGCTCTACGGAGTCCAGGTAACAGGACCAAAATTGAGACAACTCCCAGGGCAACCCTATCCATCTCACTGACCATAATGATTGCCACCCTCTATGGAATTAATTAACCTAGCCAAGATCTGCTGTACTGAGTGAATTATTCTCGTTTCACTTTAGGTTCAGTACAATAGACTCTCAATAGCATGTATATTCAGTACTTGGTATCAAATTTCCCATGTATGCTATTTTCTTTGTGCCCACCTCTGTGGTACTACTTCATTAGTATTTTTTCCCATATACACTGGGTTTTTGGTGGGGCATAGGGAAGGTTTGACACAGACTAGCAGTCTCTCAATTAAAATGGGATTTGGGGATCATTTTCTTCTTAATTAGAAAATTTCCTGAGTGGTTTGTCTACATTTTTCCACAGTTCCACTGACTGATCATTTTGACCACAGTCACAATTCTGAGGACTGGCACCACTAACTAGACTGAGTAGAAAAATGAATGGCATAGAAAAGAGGTAGGCACAGACGCAGAAAGAACCTATTTCTTGAGGTTACTTAGAACTGAGAACTGATTGGGAGAATTCACAGATTGTAAATTAGGAAGTTAAGGAACTCCACTGTGTGGGTATAGCTGTTTGCTCACCAAAAGCCCTGCTCCCACAGCCATGAATTTATAATCAGAGGAAACCCGTTCATCAGTAGATTATGCTGTAAACAAACACCTGGAAATATATGGAGAAAAGTGGTTGCATAAGATAAACCACAGCTATTCTAAGTCTTAAGTAAAAGGGGGAAGGGGATTTTTTTTAATTAATGCAAAATTTGACAGCATGTAAAAATCAGGGCAGAAGAAGTACCGTGATGCAAATTTAAGGTATCTCCAGGGTAACAAATTCACTTGGTATCATGCATCAACAAGTACATAGGGAGTGTCCAGTGACTTCACAGTTTAACTTTTGCACATATGGTATCCATTCCTCAAGGCAAACTTTGTGCTACAAAGGTAGAGCATCAATCTATATCAATCACAATGAATGTTTATATACATTGTGGGTAATCATCTCTACTATACATTGTAACTAATTTTTCGATTGAAAGCAACTGTGTATATTTTAAAAGTCAAATATGAAAAGTAGTGCAGATTGAGGATAATAATGAGAATTCTGTGTGCAATATGAGGATTGAATGTGGCCCATAGGAGGGAATGATAAACCCATGGTAACCATGGCATATTTTTATTTTTAGACAGCCCCAATTAATCAAAATCAGTTTTTGCAAAATTCATTTTTGTTTAGATTGAGGAATTCAGCTGCAAAATAATGCAGCAGTAGATCCAGGACTAGGAGAATGGCTAATACTGTATTTAAATCACTGGCAATTCAGAGACAATAAAAGGGCTCAGTCCCCATTTGGCCCCCATTTAAGTGAATTGGGGGGCAGAGAGAGAAAGGGGGGAGCAGGAGATTGAAATTTGCATTGTTGCTATGAATAATCCAGACTTCTCATTTATCAAATTCATAATTGTTTTTCAGTACATTGGAAAATAACCACACTTTTTTTTTTCTTAGTTTCTCCTAAGAATCTTGGAACATGAACTGTTTTTAGTTCATCTGATACTGTATGTTGCAAAAACACAGGACAGACATATTGACTCAAGATCACCTCTGTTAGCCCGAATAATTCATTTTCATCTCACAAGTTCTTATTTTCTTCCCCACCCCTTCCCCCCAGATTTCACTAATTCTTTCAAATAGTATGTTTAGGTCACCTTCATTAAAAAGACATTTCTGTGCTTATTTTATAGACACATAATGTTTGCTTAAGGATAATTGATTCCCTTTAGGAAAGGAAGATATCCCAGCAAATGTATACCTTTTTGTACATTGTGACAACATTAGCACCAAACCTGAGATACTGCTGGAGGGAAAGAGGGCTAATCATTTGGAAAGGAAAGGACAGGAAAAGAGACTACCAGCTGGAAGGTGAAAGAATACTCCAGGTTGCTTTGTATATCTGTCCTCACTAGCAAACTCTGTAGGAAACTGTGAATTCTCTTGGGCATTTGGGATAAAAACAATTCTCCAGAGAACTGCATACATCTTCTAGGTGATTTCTGTACTGTAAATGAAGCTATAAAGGCAACATCATTATGTAATAAGTTAATTGTGCATTTGTGTGTATTTATCATGCTTACTGACAAAGATTAGTTAAGCAGGGGTAGACTTTAGTGCTAATGAAACCAGAGGTTACATGGACTAGTTAGCTTTACTTTGACCTCAGACCATCTTTCTGACCCAGATTGACTTTCGCCAGAAAACATATCACTGGTATTAAAGGGGCAAGGTTAAACACTGAGCAAACATTGTGCCACTTCATCGGCAGTACTTAAAATAGCCCAATCTTGTAGCAGTAGTTTCACCTTTGCAAATAGAGGATGCTAATAATAAATGAAATGCATATAAAACTTTGAGGTTTGCAAAGCATTTTATATGCATTATCTAACTTGATACTTATAATAACTTGTGAAGCATTATATATCTATCTTATGGATTTGTGTGTTCATCCTTCGTTGTCAAAGAAGACCATGTCATCAGAGAAATGATGACATGACTTGGCCTTGACTTGGTTTTGAGTGAGGGAGGGCTGTGCAGGTCACCAGCCTCACTTCTCCTCCAGAATCATCTGAATCCAGTGACCAGATATTCATCAGAATGACTGGAGATGACCCAGGATGAGGCAATTGGGGTTAAGTGACTTGCCCAAGGTCACACAGCTAGTAAGTGTGAAGTGCCTGAGGTAAGATTTGAACTCAGGTCCTCCTGACTCCTGCACTGGTGCTATATCCACTGTACCACCTACCTGCCCCTCTCCAAGTCTTTATCATCTCACTGAAGGACTATTGTAACAGTGTCTCTGTTTCTACTTTCTCTTTCTCCTTCTCATCCCACTCCCAAATAATCCAAATTATATTCATTTGATGGATAAGGAAACTTGGACTCATTGATATTAAGAGATTTAAATACCATAGCAATCTGGTAATTGCCAGAGGTGAGATTAAAACTCCAGTTTGGCCCCAGCAATCCTCACAGAACTTGACACATAACAGGCACTCCGTAAATGCTTCTTGATTAAATGACTGACTAGTTCTGGGTTCAATGTTCATTCTACTATATTATATTGTCCTTTACAGATATTAGGGTGACATCTTCATATTAATTATTTAAAAATATAATTTATAAGAGAAAAATTAAGGGAAGGTAGCTCTCTAAATAGGAAGGCTGTAAGAAACACATTCAGAAAAGCTTTTTGCTAATATCTGATGACATTGGCTCTTGAGGGTGATGCCAGTGGGATGTAATAACTGACAAGTTTTAATAAATTGAAAGGCTTCCAGTACCAGCCCAACAATCCATCTGAAGATCTACCTAAATTCAGAAAGCATTGGCCACCAGATGGTAGTTTGGGAGGAGTACAGTGATTCAGGGAAAAAGCAAAATTAAAAAAAAAATTTAAAATTCTCATTGGGCTAGGGGAAGATTGATGGAAATGAAACAGAATATCCCCTATTCTTAGATTGTCTATAAATATGAATTAAAGTTCTGGTAACTTTAGCATGCTTGTCATCTAATGACCAATTACTGACATACTGTTGAAGGAATTAAACCATATCAATATGAATTATCTCCATATAAATTAACCAAAAGAAACATAGAACTATAACACATATGTAATGCATAACTATAAAAGTAAATGAGTATAGTACTTATCCCTGTTCACATGCAATCATTCTTTAATCCTTTTGAATTATTAGTACACATGTATGTCCATATATGTGTTTCCTTGAATCCAGGAATGGATGCCCAACCATGAAAGTTGATGAACTGGGAATTAAATATGTAAGAAGAGGAAATATCAGAAGGGTAAAGGCACCTAAAACAGTACAGGTAAAGATAAATTATGTCCTCGTATTGAAGAAAGTTAGTTTTTAAAAATGGGAAGCTTGGGTGAAGCACTTTAATGAGCTTTTTCAGTTTATGAAAAATCTCCAAAGGCTTCAAAATGGCTAATACAGCACTAATTATTTTTTAAGAACTCTAGGATATCAGAGACTGGCTTTTTTTAAAAAAAAGACATCATTCTTGATCACAAAAATATAATCATTTCTTTAAGGATTTTCGGCATAAAGGCAATAAAAAGGCTTCATTTCATGCAAATGAAAATTCCCTTACTCAAATGTATTGAACTGTCTTAAGATATTGTTTAGATTATTTTTATTATCATTACTATAAGTGTTAGTGATAAACTGCTTTGAAGAAAACATTTGATGAACTCCCACCATTGGTAATGTTCTTTTCTTTCAATTCAGTTAAATTTAGCCATTGTACAGTCATTGTCTCATTCCTCATTTTCCTTCAAATGTTTCTTTTCTTCTGATGATGGAAACCAATATGATTGACTTAAACAGGAATGAAACATTCAGTTTGGCCTATTATTATAGCTCATTTAGAGATTATGTGGAGAAGGACCTTATATACAATGGAATAGCTAAAAATAGGTAACTGCATAAAGTCATGCCCCTGTCCACCTTTCCCTAAAGCAGCTCTACCCCTTTCTCTTCTTTCAATCACAGATCCCATGTTTTGGACCTAATTAAGCCTCCTGGTGTTATCAAGTCCCTATCCTGAAACTTCTATTTGTCCGTATGTTGTACTGTCATTTAACCAAGGAAAGAGACATGGGTGTTAATATGGTCTCCCATTAGTTATGTGGCATTAGTTGTATTTCTGTTTCTGGTCAAAAGCCAAACCCTCTCTCTACTTACTACATGCAATGTGTTTTTCAATGAATTGATATCCATAATTTCAGTGTAAACCAAATTCATACGAATATTAAAAAACAATCTACTCAAACGTGTTCCTTGGTACCGTTACACTTTAAATGGCTTTGAAATACACATACGCGTGCACACACACACACACACACACACATACATACATACACATGCACACACGCACGCAGACACATACTCCCTTTCCCAAAATATGAAGCAATTATTGTGCTCTAATCACCCTGGGCTGTGTTTGATTACTGAGATATCGATAAATGTTAAACACATCAAACGTTCAGCAACAATGTTTAAATTCCACTGATGCCTAGCTAAAGGAAAATAAGATGTACACATCTGGTTAGTTCCTTGAGTTATAAATCTACAATTAAAATTTAGCCAAGCTTTAGATACTTAACTGCTTAATTGACCATATAATTCCTGAACATTCTACAAGTATCGTGTTATGCAAAACACATGGATGTAGGTACATGGCTCAAGGATGAAAAATCTTGGCTATAAAATTCTCCTGTACTTTTTAATCTGTCTTTTTTATTTAAATGCCTTGAAAGAAAGAAAGAAAAAACCTTATGCGGTACCCTTTGAATAGATACATATTCACTTAAAACCTTCCACATGCCTTTTTCTTTTGTAGCAGAGTATCTAAAATCTGCCCTGATTAGAGTAAATGCATTGTATGGCATTATCTTCTAGCTCAAATGAGATAACATGTGTAAACTGCTTTAAAAACTTCAAAAGACTCTATAAATGTCTATCATCATCATCATCATCCTCTTCATCATCTTCATCATCAGTGTGGTGTGATAAACAGAGGGATTGACTTGAATGAGAACAACCTAAGTTCAAAATACTGCCTCTGGCACTTACCAGATGTGTAAACATGGAAGCGGGGCTTAACCTGTCTGAGACTTCCTTTTCTCATCTATAAAATATGTTGTTATGAGGCTCAAAGGAGAGAAAATAATGTACAGAAAGCCCTTCACAAAATTTAAAGCAATTTTATAAGCGTGATTTTTATTCATAGCCACTTCCATGTCTGACATCAGAGTAAAGTAAGACATGTTCCATTGTGAAGGCATAGAAAAGTGAGCAGGAAGATGCTTCTTGGGGTCTCGGAGGATCTGCATGTCTACAAAAGTACATTAGCTAGGTTCTACATGACTGAAAATTCCTTGCTTGTATCATGGATAGAACTCTCAAGGTCTTTATTTTTATGAAAGGTAACGTCCAGGGCCCTTCCTTATGTTTTGCCCTTCCACCAAATGTTTCTGAGCTATAATTGTTATTTCAGTTAAAGAAAGCAGAAATTTTGCTGAAGTATGAGGCAAAGTGATACTTTACAATGAAAAATATCCTGGTCCTATACTGGTTGACTGTGATAAGGGTTGAAGAAAAAAAATGCATTCCCACAGAGCAAGGGTTTTGACAGATCTAGGCCCTGTACCTTCCTTGGTGCCACCAAACCAAGTTTAGTTGAGCTATGAAGAGTAGGGTGAATTTGCCCAGTCTTCAAACATCTGCATTATCATGTCATGAACATCCTGAAACCTCTTTTTCTGGTAATGTACCATTACTCTTTGCCTGCCTCTTTGATCCCCCTCCCTCTCAGATTTATTCCTTCTTGTTTTATAGGGGACTTCTTCATGCAGAACAGATTGCTTATCCAAAAACTCCCACCTTAGCCCTACTTCCAGTTAAAAGGATTTCATATTTAACATCTATTCCATATTGAAAAAAAAGCATTTATTAATGGCCTACTCAACTCAGACCTATCAACTGTCATCATCAGTCAAAGAGCATCAAAAATGAAATGATCTTAATATAAACATTATCATATAAATAAAGATCAGTGATCTCCTCTAAATCTTTCATTCAGCATTAGTTTGTTGCTTATCTATTATCAAAGCAAATTATCACAGAATTCTAGAGCTGAAAGTTAGATCCCTACCTTTTCATCAGCAGTAGAGAAAGAACTTCTACAAATGAGCAGGAGATTTGGAATCCAAGGACCTGGATTCATCCCCAGTTCTCTTGGACTTGGCTTAGTAACTTAACCTCTCTGGGCCTCATTTTCTTCATCTGTAAGATAAATTGACCATGAGAACTCTAATGTGCCTTACAGCTCTAAATTCTGTGATCACATGAGTGATATCCACACCCAGCAGATGTTGGTTGTCACCTCACTTCTTACCTGTTGTCTCCTTGAATGATTGGCAAGGATGGAGTGTAGTAGAATTAGAATTTCCTTATCCCTAGATCAACACCTTTGTTCACGAAGTCTTAGATGGCACTAACTGTTCTTGCATGTCATATCAGACTGTGGATTCAAACAGAATTGCAGTTCACTAAAACCACACAATCTTTTTCAGACAAATTGCTACCTAACATGAATTCCCCATAATATGATTACACCTTAATTGGGAGACTGAAGATTTGAGTTTTAGTTGCAGCTCTATCACTAATGATGTAGAGCTGGGTGACCTTTAAGTGAATCATCTTGTACTTCTGGACTTCAATTTTCCCTTGCATAAGATGAAAAAAATGAGAAGTGTACCAAATTGACAGCCTGTCAGCTAAAATGCCAGAGTATGGCCCAAACCAGATTGAAATATAGTTGGGAAATGTTAAACAAAATAAGTGAGCACCTATGTGGTGCAATGGATAGAACTCCAGGTCTGGAGTAAGGAAGACTCATCTTCAAATATGGCATTAGATACTTGCTACCTGTGGGACCTTGGGCAAGTCACTTACCCCTGTTTCTCCATCTATAAAGTGAGCTGGAGAAGAGAGTGGCAAACCACTCCAGTTTCTTTACCAAGAAAACCCCAAAATGGGATCACAAAGCATCTGACAGAACTCAAAAGAATCTAGCCAAAATAAATAAAAATACAATGCTACCTGGATAATGTTAATTTGTGGTTTTCTAAGTCAATATGTAGCCTGCAAGGACAGATTTGTTTCTATTTGAATTTGCCACCACTGGTAGATAAGAATACAAATTGTGCTTTTATATACCTAGCACTATATTGTGGGAGATCCAAAGAACATAGCCCTTGCCTTCAATACCGTCTATCGCCTTTTAATTGAGTATTATATTAATAAATATGGAAATTATAGAAGGAAATAAGTATATCTTCAAAGGGATGGCAAAAATTTGAACTAAAAAGAGATAGTCTAAAAATAAATTTTATGTCCTTTTCCAGTACCCTAAAATCCCTAACTAACCCCATCTAACACAGCACTCATGCACACTTAAGGAGTATCTCATTCACTGTATTGCATTCCTATGAAACACATAGAAAAGCCATATTTTAATGTTCAATTTTCCTTTGGCATACAGAGCTTGAAAAGAGGTCATCCTTGAGTCAAGAGCAGACCCAAGGGCAGTGCAATGCCTTCTGACTTCCAGACAATGCATTTTTCCCTCCCAGCTCCTCCTCTGATGACACTTTTTTTCATTTAGGCCTAACCTGCCATCTTTCTCTAATAACCTTTCATTTGAACAGTCAATCATTGCAAACTCAGCATCCTTTAAAAATTCTCCTTAACAACCTCATTCCCTCCTACTGAACAATACAATTACACGAGGCAGATGAAGACAATGGGATAAAATCATTGCATAAGAACCAGCAGTAATAGTTTTCAATGCACTTCTCAGCTCCCCCAACACAGCAAACTCTCAAATGTGGGACAGAAAAATGTTCCAAAGAAGGAACCTTCATTCCCCAAGATTGTGCAAGCATTTAATTTTTTAATGCTACAAAATAGTCTTGATGATCCATGTTTTTTTCTTTTTCTCCCATAAGGTTCTACTTTAAGACCTCCATATGCTCAGTTTTAATAATTTGCTTCCCTGAACCAGGAACCATTCCAAATATGAGTTATGGAAATATTGAGCTTCTTATAAAAAAAGCAAAAGAAATTGCTGAAACCCAGGTACAAATCTGTAAGACGCATAGTAACACAGCTTTGGGGAAGATTTTGCATGAAAAATTGCACTTAAAGTCACTTCTTCTGAGGCAATTTAACTCATTTCACCACAAGTGAAAATTGCTGTGACAAATGTGTCACTATGGAGGTCAAATGGTAATTTGCACGTGTGAAGCTCTCAGTGGGAATTGTCATGTGATCCCAGCAATCACCAGCATTCACACTAGAAGTCTTTCTAGAAGAGATGAGGGTCACATGAACTATCTGAAGGATCAAGCAGCTTGAGGCATATGCTTTCCTGGGAAGCAGAGATTGAAAGGTGTAAGGAAGAGATATGATCAAGATGTTTGGAGTGAGAAAAATACAGTAATTGTAAGTACTTATATGAAGGATATCTGGAGAGAAGTGTCATCAGATAGCAGCAAAGAAAAAGAAAAAAAACTAACTTACAAGAATTTGTTGACAGAATGCATTTCACCCATGTTAGATATTAGAGAATTTTTGCACCACCTTCTGATTAACCGAAAAGGAAAGAAGAGATCAGCAAGGACAGTTGTGAGGGTGTTGTATATTTGTACAAACCCATGGAGTAGATTTGAATTGCCTACTCACAACAAATTTTATGGACACATGGATTAAGGAATGATCATAGTTTTCCGAAAGGTCTAGGAGTTACAAATTGATCTCTCCTCCTTAAAGCAGATTTTTCAAGTTATGCATAGTTGAATACAGTTTGTAGGATCACTAAAAAAAATCACTTCTGATTTTAAAGTATTGCAGCTGGTCTCACCACAGAGTCATTTCTGTCAGCATATTTAAGAGAATAAACAGGTACCTTCCCATTTGGGGGAAGTGGGAGAGTGTATAATTTGGTACCAGGACAGCTAGATGGTGCAGTGAATAGTGCCCTGGGTCTGAAGTAGGAAGACCTGAGTTCAAATCTGGCCTCAGATATTTGTGACTTTGGTCAAATAACTTAGCTTTGTTTGCCTCAGTTGCCTCATCTGTATAAGGAAGTAGAGAAGGACATAGCAAACCACTCCAGTATTTCTGCCAAAAAAACACAAAACAAAACCCAAATGGGATCATGAAGAGTCAGTCACAACTGAGAAGACTGAAAAACAACAAATAATTTGGCATCAAACTTGAGAACTTTAACTATCCTATTTGAAACATTTTAGAAAATCCAAGATTTCTCTACTTCATAACAATACATCTGCTTGTCACATCCCTCACAGTACCTTCTTCTTGCCTCCAGGCTTTCATCAAGCTTCTACTTATTCATTCATTCATTTATATATTCTAGGCACTGTACTAAGCTACTGTACATGCTTTATTTTTTAAGAGGACCGATAACATCATGGGATGATGTCTTGACTTGTGCATGAATTGGATTGTAAGTAAGGTGGAGCAGTACAAGGTCATCAGACTCTCCCTCTCTCTCTCCCAGAGTCATCAAAGTCCAGTGGCAAGACAAAAGTCTAGATGACTGGCAATGACCCAGGATGCAGTAAACCACTTTGGTGTCTTCAGTGCCTGACCAAACTCTGAATTCTCCACAGCCTCCTTCTTGACTGTTAGGATAAATTGTTCTCATCTGCCCATTCTTTTGGCAGCAATCTTCACATGCTTGAAGTAGACACTACCCCAACACACTGATAGGTTTGAGGCCTGTAGGTTACCCTCAATGTGGTTTAAACTGCACTGGAGAGTCAAAGAATGGTAAAAAAGAAATGAATGAATGAATAGATAGATAGATAGACACAGAAATAAATCCCTGCCCTTAAGGAGTTCACAGGCTAATAGAGGAGAGACCATGCTAACAGCTCTGTACATATGAAGTACATAGAAAGTATATTGAAGGTAATCTTATAGAAAAGGCATTATCTTTAATGAGACTTATCAGTGAAAAGTTGCACCTGACCTTCCTGTTCTCCACTATGTTCCAAATACATGAGGTGGTATGATAGTATATCAGAAAGTTTGTCACTGGCATTTGTGTAGAAAACAGACATGGATTTTTAATTAAATGTTTCAGTTTTCATCCCAAGTATTCAGCATGGTATTGCTACAACCTAAGTTATATTCTAGATTCAAAAGGAATCATATTTGCTTCAGGTGGCATTTAACCTAGAGTTATTTAAAAGAGGGAAGATTTGTCTAACCCATTAATATTTACTCTACTTTATAAAGAAGTAAATAGACAAATCTAGTTACCCAATTAATACAAACTGACCTATATAGTTATCTGAAAAAAGATGAGAGATACCATTATTTAAGATAAATCTGGCAAGGATATTCTATTCTCACATCAGGGCCATGCTTATATGATAAAAATGGCAACACCACCTAAATTAATTTGCATATTGGGTGTTATACTGATCAAATCATAAAGAAGAATCTTCACAGTACTCTAGCAAACAATAATAAAATACATTTAGAGGGACAAAAGATCTAGAATATCAAGGGAAACATGAAAAAGTAAGGAAGAAGTTTAAATTTGTCAGTAGTTCAAATTAGATTTGTAAATAATAATTATCAAAACTACGTGGTACTGATTTTAAAATAGAGAAGCACTTTTGTGGAAATGACAATACTAGAATAAGAAGTAATTACATTCAATAATTTTAATAATTAATAATTTAATAACAAGCCTCCCAAAAAATTACCAGAAATAAACTCTCTACTTGATAAGAATTGTTTGAAAAATGGAAAACTGTCTGGCAGGAGTTTGCTGTATGCCAGTATCCTATTCCATATACCACAATGAACTTAGAGTGGATACATGACCTCAATATTAAAAGTCATACCACAAAAAAATAATTAGGAGAGAAGCAGATCAGGTACGTCTCAGAGCTATAGAAAATGGGCAAATTATTTAGTAAATGAGGGATAGACAGAGCAGATCATAACGATAAAATAGATCATTTTAATTACATAAAATTGTGTTTACTGTTTTGTTTTTGAATGAATGGTGTTAATGTAATTAGATCAAAAAAGTAAGCAGTTGACTGGGGGAAAAGAAATCTTTGTATCAGATACCTCTGACCAGTGACTGATAGTCAAGATCTTGTCAACAGAATTATCTAAGATCTAAACACCAATAAATAGCTAAAATAATTGAAAATTATTTTAAAAACCACATAAAAACCATATAAAAACTAATATGAGAAATATAAATCAAAACAATTCTGAGTTTTCACTTCATATCCATAAAACTGTCAAATATGACAAAAGATGGGAATAACAAATGTTGGAGGTGTTGTGAAAAAAGGGAACACTATGCATTGTTCGTGAAATTAGGAAATGAACCAAACATTCTGGAAAGCAATCTGGAATTTTGCTAGGAAAGTAACTGAAATGTCCATACCTTTTGACCCAGATATCTCACTGCTAGGCATATACTCTAAGGAGGTCCATGATATAAAAAAAAGAATATTTATAGCAGCATTTTCTGTGATGGCCAAGAACTGCAAATGAAAAAAAGGATGATTATTGATTGGGAGATGACTGAACAAGTTATGGTATATAAATATAATTTAATATTACTGGGATGTAAAGAGGAATGAATATGTTTAAAACAGATTTATATAAACTGATGCAAAGTGAAGTAATTAGAAATAAGAAAACAATGTGTACAATGACAGTAATAATGTAAATGGAGACAAGAAAATCATGAAAAATTAAATGCTATAGCCAAGGCTAACTCCAAAGAAGAGATAAAAGAAGAGGCTTTCTTTTCTTTGTGTAGGAGGGAGACTATAGGTATGTAACACTTTATATAAAGAAAACTTTTTGAAAGTTTTGGTTTGTTTTGCCAAACTATTCGTTTTTTTCTTCTTTTCTTCTTCACTGTGGTGATGAATCTCTGAGAAGCAGAAGAGGTAGAATATATTAGAAAATGTAGGTAATGTAAAAAAAGAAGTTATCAATAGAAAGTGTATTTAGAAAAGAATACATTTGGATGATCTGGTGAAATTGAGATGAAAACATTAACCTTGAGCTTAGAGGTGGGCATTTCTTGTTTGCAAAGACTAGGGCAAAGTTGCTTAGATGTTAGCATTAGTTACACATATATATGTGTGTGTGTGTATATGTATATGTATATACATATATATGTTATATGATTGGTGAACAATTGAAAGTTAACTTGAGCTACAGAAACTAAAAACAGAAAAAAAACCCAAGACTTTAAATTTTGATGAGAAAGAGATTATAAGTTCCCTAAAGACAGAGATTTCAATCTTCTTTCTTTTTCTTTATTTTTACTTACAGAGAGATAGGCCTCAGAGATGGAAGACCCGGGTTCACATCTTGACTTTTACATATACTAGCTATGTGACCGTGGACAAGTCACTTAACCTTAAATTGTTGCAAATGACTCTCTAAGAATATAAATTACAAAGAAGTAGCTGATTTACATTGAAGGGCAGGAACACCTCTCTAGTAGTTCTCTAAACCACCAAAATTTCAGGTTCAATAAATTTTTTTAAAAGTTCTCCATGGTACACAGAGTAGATGATCCATAAGTGGTAAATTACTAATTAAGTAATGATAATGATCAAATGATAATTAATGATAATAACTAATTAAATAATAAATAAATAACTACTGAATGGTAGCCCAGTGATAGTAAAAGTGGAGGAGAATTTCTAGTATGTTGGGTGGATGATTTGTATAAAATAGACAAGAATCCAGAGCAAGAAGGTGTGAAAATTTTCTAGTCTAAACTAGTAGAGGTAGTCCTCTCATTAGAGAGTATGCAAATTTAACAAAGTAACTTCAACAGTTCTCTTTGAGAAAATTCTAAAACCTGGTCCAAAATCAATTTCAAATATACAAAATAAGTGACTTAGCTAATAAATATTTTAAGCTGAGGGTTTGTTGTTGACGTTTTTAAGCTTGTGTTTTTTGCATGCTTCTGAGAAAGAATAGGAAGGTCTCTGGTGAACTGGGCACAACACTGTTGAAAAATTTATGGAATAGCCCTGACAGGAATTGGGCAGCTAGGTAGGACAGTGGATAGAGTGATGGATCTGAAGTCAAAAAGACTCATCTTCCTGAGTTCAAATCCAGCCCTTACTAGATGTGCAATACTGGACAAAACACACAATATTGTTTGCTTCCGTTCCCTCATCCGTAAAATGAACTGGAGAAGAAAATGGCAAACCACTCCAGTATCTTTGCCAAGAAAACCCCAAATGGAATCATGAAAAATTGGACATGACTGAACAACAACAAAAACATTAACAGCAAGGAGACAGTATGATATAAAGAAAAATGCAATTCTATAGTGAGAGGTTGTATGAGAGGGTCAAATCCCTCTCTGACTGTTTAGATTATGTAACTTCTCAGGATGTTAGGTCTATAAAATGGGGGAGGAGAGAAGGATTGAGTTAGACTAGATGGACTCACAGTCTGCTCATGGTTGAAATCTTAGATTTCTACTGAAGAGTTCTGACTCAGTGGTCAATATGGACATAGATCTCGATTTCATCTTTAATGATGATCCACGTTATTTTTTTCTGGTCAAAAGATTTGATCTCAGGTCAATCAGCAAGCATTTACTAAGTGCCTACTATGTACCAGGTACTATCCTAAGTACTAGAGTTACAGAGATATAAATGAAATGGACTCTGCCCTCAAAGAACTGAGGTTCTTTAATAGAAGACTACATGTATACATTTAAGTATATACACATAAGATGTAGCCAGAATTGGAGAGCAATTGAAGACTCAAAGTGGTTGGCTTTGCCATCATGTTGGGGCTTACCCTCTTTCAAGTTGTTTTTGTTAGCATTAGGGGACACTGCAACCTGCCTTCCTCTTCCTTGCTGTGCTATTGAAACACTGCAAGAAGACCCTTTGAGACAACCATCTGCTCTCCAATTAAACTAGCAAGCATTTTCCTTTCAATAATTTATTGTGGGCGTCTTTTTGTTTCCAAGTTACTGTTGGGAGAATTTCATGAATTAATTGGAAAAATGAACTAAACAAAGACTTAGTTTCACTTGAAAGATGGAAAACTTCAAGAAGTAAGGTAGAACCACATGGCATGCCATGCTTTACCTTACGAATAAATCTTTGTTTTGTTGAACCTGAGAATCTATCCATGTTTCAACCAAAATTTATGAACTGCAGTGGTTATGACAACACATAATCTTCATACAAGGTTTACTAATAAATTGGGCTGCTTTATAATTGTCCGTGAAATTGCAAGCACTTGACCCTGATTTATTTTGTGGGCTGGCCTTTTCTCCCTATACATGCTAAAATGGATTCCCCCCACCAAATCCAGATGTTTTAACATTTCAAAGAAGATGGAATGCAAGCTTGAGACTGAGAATGTTTTAATTTTATTTATTTATTTATTTTAAAATAAGAACAAAGTAAAGCTTTGCCCAAACTAGGGAAAAAATATAAAACTCTTTGACTAGAAGCAGCCATTTTGAAAAAAATAGAGAGGGTAGATGGAAGAGAAAGTTTTGGTTTCAATTTTCTGAAAGGGGAATAAGATCATATAAAAAAATGGATAAAATAGATTATCTGAAATCAAAAAGGACTGGAGTCTAGATTTTGAAAAAAGTACTCAATGATTCTCAGTCTTACATAGATTACTTCTTTTCTAGACTATCTGGGAAGTGTACCATTTTCCTGAATAAGAAAGGCTTAAGTTTGCTTAGATTTTAAGTTAAGACAAGTTCTCTCTCTCTCTTCTTTCTCTCTCTCCTTCTTTCTCCTTCTCTCTCTCTTTCTCTCTCTCTGCTCTCTTTCTTTCTCTCACTCTCTTTCTCTTGCTCTCTCTCTTCTCTTTCTCTCTCTCTTTCTCTCCCTCTCCTCTTTCTCTACTTCTTTCTCCTTCTCTCTCTCTTTCTCTTTCCCCTCTTTCTCTTTCTTTATCTTTCTCTCTCTTTCTCTCTCTGTCTCTTTCTTTCTCTCACTCTCTCTTGCTCTCTCTCCTCTCTCTTTGTCTCTCTCTTTCTCTCCCCTCTTTCTCTCTCTCCTTCTTTCTCCTTCTCTCTCTCTCCTCCTGTCTCTCTCTCTCTCTCTCTCTCTCTCTCTCTCTCTCTCTCTCTCTCTCTCTCTCCTTCTCTCTCTCTCTCTCTCTCTCTCTCTCTCACACACACACACACACACACACACACACACACACACACAATCTCTCTTGGAACAAGTGTTCTTCTGTATGTTTCTTTGATTGGCACTTTTGATAGCACCAGGAATTAACAATAATCTGGGAATTGGAAATTGAGTGGCTCCCAAGAGCCAGCTCAGAGGTGAGATAGTCAAGAGGAAGGCTATTCTGTTGTGATCTTATCCAGTCAGCTGGAGGAAAGCAACCACTTATTCCTCACCAGGAGCAGAGCTACTAGGTAACTGTTCCAAATGGATGAGGAGGGGGGAAGGGGAGGGAACAGAGAGATAAGATAGAAATGTATGGACCACACTGATAAGGCTAGTGACAATAATAAGAAAGGCTGACAGCCTAATGTGGAAACACAAGGCAGCCTTAAGCCTGAGTGATTGTGATCCTTTCCTTTAATAATGGCCCAGTGTAATCTATAATGTTACTTGACTAAACCATTGCATTAGGAACTTCATGTTTCACATTATGTACTTGCCTCTCCTCTACCTTTTTTTTCCCCAAAAAGTCAAGCTTTGGTAACTAACTCAGATAAATACCTAGATAGAGAAAAGGGATTGGCAGTGCTTTTCTGATAGCATTTGTATAACATCAGTTTATAATCACTCCTTTCTACTGGCACCGGGCCTCCTGGGGGCATCAAGAGTTTCACATAATAAGCCACCAGAACTCTTAAGAAATGAAGTCAGGGTTTCGGGGGAAAAGACTTTCCCTTTGCTATAGAATCACTGTTTATTCAATTGCCCTGAGAAGCAATAGCCTTCAGAGGGGGTAGTTTATGATGGTTTCATGCAAAATGGAATGCTGAAATAGAAGAGGAAAGATTTGCTTTTATGTAGTACCTTTCATATTCAAACTATGATATAGTGTATTAGGAAGGTCTAATATGTTATTCCTGCATTAAGTGAGTAGACAAACACAAGAGCTATTACATGCTCAGCAATAATTCATAGGCTTTAGACCGTAGGATCTATATTATTAAGAGGGAGAAGCTCAGTAAATCCACCTTTCTTTCTGAACCTACCAAGGGAATGTGAAGTAGAGGGTGGACCTGCTACAAAATCTTTAGCTTGGAGTTTGGAAATCTCAGAACAAAACTGAACTGACTGAACATCTCCATCTTTTTGGAAAACTCTTGCAAGATTCTTTCCAAGGGCTGTACCTATTCTGTTATACTGACATCTGAAATTTGCTTTTCTTTATTTCAAGACTTGACCAAACAAATCCAAAGCAGGAGAATTATTCTCTTACTCAGCCTGGCTCTGAGCTCATCTCTCTTCTGAAATCAAGTATCTGAACCAAGGGTTCAGCATGGGCTTCCTTTAGAGTCAAAATGCACTTGTAGTCACTGACAATTTGTCATGACAATAGAAAATAAGGTAAAAAGGGATCCGTTTTTAGGGTGAAGAGCTGTTAGATGAAGAATAAATACTCCCAGACATGATTTTTTATATCATCTGTGAAGCCATTTCCGAACTATGGAAAGAGAATATGTTCTCCTCTTTTACACTGATAGTAAAAGCAAATATTTATCAGACAAGGCTGTCCAGGAATGAAAGAGTATCCACATATAATCTGTTTTTGCTGCACTGTCTGCTGCTCAGTTTTATAAACAGCTGCTAGCCAAATGTAATTCGAACCCAAACCCAATCATTCTATGCCTGTTTGATGGAGGAAAGGGAATATTTTGTTTAAATATGTCAAATAAAATGTTAAAAGTCACTTCGATTTTTGTGTTGGCTTTCTTTTTAGTTGATTTCTTTTTTTTCCTTGGCAATACGGAACATCTTTTTGAAAAAAGCCTATGGAAACGTAGCAAGATGAGGGTTGTATTGTTATAAAAGACTAGCACAAAGCTTTGTCACAGAGACATTCGAGTGTTTCCAATCGTGAGTAGGTGGCACAAACATGAATCCTACTGAGAAATAATGAGATGTGTGGACATATGAACCTCCTGTGTATCTTTTGGAAAACATATCCCCAAGAGAAAATGACATAAAACAACTTGCAATTAAACTTCATTTGATGCCAGATGAGAAACAAATGTTTTGGAAAACGTAATTTTTAATACAATAATAATTTGCTTTCCATGTGCAGACCAGAAGCTCTTACACAGTACCATGTCCTTAGCCAGCATATATTTCCAAAGGAAGTTCAGCTGAAGCTGAAAATTTAATTGCAACATATACATGTATAAGAATATATATGTATGTATATATATATGCATATATATTTACTTACTAAGATGTTCAAGTAATGAACATTGATTATTCTAGCTTTGTATGCACTGTAATATTCAGGAGACAGAAAGGCAATTATGATATTATAAATTCTTTTTTTAAAAAAAAAAGGACATCATATAATCATAAAAAAGTACTGCTTCCTATACCAAATTTGCTTTTTAAAACAGAAATACATATGCTTTTTTCAACCTAAAATGTTTAAGTATCCCATAAACCATTTTACATGTCCAGAAATGTTCTTTTGGGTTTATGATCATTTTAGAATGTATATATGCACACACATTCATATGTACATATATACACAAAATTTCTTTTATAATGTATTTTCAGTGAACATGATACAGTACTGCATAAAAGCTTCATTCTATATGTTAGAGAGGAAAAGCAATATTTTCTCCCTGTTGAAAAAGGGAATTTGTACCATGGGAGAGCAAATTATAAAGGATCAAACTTGAGACTAATACATATGCATACATATATACATTATGCAATACATTGCATACTTATATTACACATATGAGCTACACACACATAGGAATTACATGTGTGCATGCACGCAAGTTTTTGTGTAGACCTGTGATTTCCTCCATGTAGGGAACATTCAGTGCACAAACTCCCTCCAGTGATGTGGCTATTCTAGTCTTTTCTAATTTATAATCACAGAAAGAGCTTTTGGCCCCGAGAGGTTAAATACTTTGCTCCAGGACCCACAGCTAGTGGGACACGTTTGAGATATGTCAAACCCAGTTCTTTCTAATTCTAAGGGTCCACAGAATACATCACAGCACCCTGCTGTCTATCAATATACATGGGTTTACAACATATTTGTCAATCTCAGAGAATGAAAAATACTCCCTTAGGTCTGCTCACCTTCAGGCAATTCAGTAAACATGTATCAAATCCCTTCTACTTACCCAGCTGTCCATAAAAGTATATCCATATATGGGGGTTATTAGGTCTGCAAATCTTTCCTAGTGGAAAATAAACTTTGGGAATGTGTTGAACATAGGCCTAATAACAGTCTGCTGTCCAAGGCTCAGCATAGAGATCATAGATGAAACTACAGTCTCATAACCAGAATTGGTCACTAAGGAATGACTTTTTCTTCCCTCTAGAGAAATTCCTCAATTTCACCTTCTACGGTATGAGGATCGCTATCTGTGTCATTAGAGAGACCATTCAAACTAAAGGCAATCGTTAATTTGTTTTAGTATAAAAAGGAGAGAAGAAAGTGACAGATACTTATTAAATAGCAATGTCAGGCACTTTGCTAAGATTGTTTACAAATGTCATCTCATTTAGTGGTATACACATAAAGAAGTATGTTTAAAGTCAGCATTTAGCAGGTAGGACAGTCCTCGAGTTGAGAAAACCTGAGTTTAAGTCTCACTTGTGACACATACTGTCTGTGTGACTGTGGGCAAGTCACTTAATTTCTCAGCTTCCCAGCAACCCTGTAAGACTGGAAATTACCAAGTCATTATTTGCATTAGCAGAGAGATCTTTATATATTTAGTAAAACAGTTAAATCATAAGTCTGCACAAAAACATCTACACATACCTTTTAACAGGTAATCAATCAATAAAATTAACACATATTTCTAAAATATCTATCATCTGCCAGGTACAAATAGAAAGAATAAAACAATTTTTACTCACAATGAGCTTCTAGCACAGTGAATAGAGCACTGGGCTCTGAGTTAACCAAGATTAGGTGTAGGGTCCCTACACTGATCCTTACTGACTGTGTGATTGAGTGAGCTAGTTAACCTCTCAGTTCTCTAGGTAACTAATTGAAGAGAAGGTGAGATTGGTAGATGGATTTTTCCTCAGGAAGAGTTCTCCAAAACAGTAAATTCATATATGCAATCCAGAATACTAAATTAGAGAGTGACAGACAGACACACACACACAGTGGCAGAGAGACAGAGGCAGAAAGAGAGAAAGACAGAGATAGACACCAAAACAGAGAGAAAGAGAGAGGGAAGGAGAGGGAGAGGGGGAGGAGAAGATAGAGAGGCATGGTTTTCCCTTGGGGGATCACAGTGGGCCCAGAGGCAGGATTTCACTGATGGAGTATCCTACCAGCAAAGAAAAACAAAAGTACTCTTCTAATGCAGGCCATCAAATTCTTTGCAATTTATAATCTTCGAGATCATCTGGGTCACTAATAGATAAAGGGATTTGTCCAGGGTCATGAAGCGAGGATATGTCCTGTTGGGGAAGAACTCAACCCAGGTCATATTAACAGCAATTCAGTCTCTCTACCCATTTCATTACATTGCCTTTCACTGAAGGAACTGATTACAAGAATAAGAAGGTGATCGATTAACCCCATTCTGCTATGTTTCAGACTGTCTCTGGAATATTGTATTCCATCCTGTGCATCATTGGTTAAGAAGGATGTTGATAAGCTGGAAAGCATCAAGATGAGGGTGAACAGGGTGGTGCAGGGCCCCTAATTCATGCCATATGAGGATGTGTTGAAGGACCATGATTGCCCTAGAGATGAGATGGGGGAGTGGTGGAGGGGAGGCATATTCAAGCTGTCTTTTAAGTGCTTATGCTGAGAACAGTGCCTGGCACATAAAAAGCGCTTAATAAATGTTTCTTAATTGATTGATTGAAATCTGGTCATGTGGAATCCAGATTACATTTATTCTGCTTGGCCTCAGAGGACAGAGCTATGAACAATGAATGAAGTTGTGGGAGGTAGTGGCATCTCCTTCCTCAGAGGTCTTTAAGACTCAAAGCCCACTTGTAGGAGTGGGAATACTTTCTAGGGTCTCAAGTGGCTGCTGAGGTCCTTTCCTATGCTTAACGTCTGCGACTTCCTGATTCCCTTAATATATTAGTTCAAAAATACATTATTTTGAAAACTAATTATTCTAAACTTAGATTAAGAATAACTTGAGGGTATGATGAAACCTTGTATGGTACTGCTGTGGTTGGTTGATCTATTTCAGTCATCTGGATGGTAAAATTTTGAACAATGCTCAGTTTGAATCTAACTAGGATGATGGACTACTTTTGTCTGAATGAACTACTTTGGACATGTAAATTGATTGAAATAACCAGCTAGTTACTTAAGAAGATTTTCAATTTTTATTGTATAGATATAAATGTATCTAAAAATCAATTTTCATTCATTTAACATTTATAGAATACCAATTATTTTGCTAGGTGTTGTGGGTAATAAAAAAAGAGTTATATAATATGGTCTTTAACTTTCCAAAGTGTACATGTGAAGTGTGCCTTTAAAGATACACAGTACTTAGTAAGGTAGAAATGAGGTAAGAGCATTTCAGGTGTAGATAGAAGCCAACACAAAGTCACAAGGAACAGTTGAGGATGCACAAGGAATAGTGAAGAACCGTAAGTAATCCTATTTGGCAGAAAAGTAAGGAACATGAGCAGACAGAGCAAAAGCTAAGAGGAGAAAGTAATTTGATGTTAGATCACTGAGGTATTCAGAGGTTGTACTAAAGATCAAGACATCACTGAAGATTTCTGAACAAGTGAATGAGCTTATCCAAGCCTTTAGGAGAGGAATATAAAAATAATTAATAATAACAATAAGGAAAGCTAAATGGGTAGAGGGGGTGACTGAAGATAGGGAAACTCCTTACAAAACTATTAGAATAATTCTGATGAAGGAGAGTAGAGGCCTGTTGATAATGCAGGGGGAATGGACAGAAAGGAAACTGTGTGAGAGATATTGTGGAATTTGATTTGACAGAATTTGAAGACGATATGGATTATCAAAGGAGTGACTGAATGAATAAAGCATTTATTAAGGGCTGACTATGGCAAACCATTATGCTAAGTTCTAGGCATGCACACAGAAAAATATACTTTCATTGAGCCCACATTCTAGGAGAAAATCCACATGGAAGATTTCAGCTATAGGTTAGATGGAAAAGTCCCACAGTCTCTACAGTGTAGGGGTGAAGCAGATGCTAATAACTCTAATTTCATGTCATTTTCACTGATATAATGATATCAGTTTCTGATGTGAACCTTTTCTCAGTGCCTTTTGTTCTGGGTCTTCAATAGCTGTAGCTGTAGCACCTGCAGGAGCAGGTTCTAGATTGCATCTGGGTTGCCTCCCAGAACGATGTCTATGGAAAATGAGCACTGCTATTCCAAAGGTTCTTGGGTCCAGGTTCTGGGCAACTTCAATCAAAGCTGAGGGGAGATGGGGATCAAAGTGGGATTGGGGTGCTGATTAGGTCTGCCTGGCACATGCTGCCTTTTCTCTTCCTCAAGGTGCCTTGCTGCTTTGGCTGACTTGCCAGCCCTATGAGTGGCAGTTGACTGGCAGTTAGTATATATGGGTCCTCAGATGACTATGAGGACTAGGCTAGAAGCAGGACTGAGTTTCTGGGAGATATTGCTCCAAGTCTCTTTTACCCAAGTCCCTGTTGGAGGCATCTGGTAAGAAGTTCTTGCTGATTGTGATAAGAAAAGTTCTTTTTCCTCAATTATTGTTCTCTCCAATGATAGCTGTGAGGTTTGCATAGGAAGTAAGTCTGATGGTTTGTAGGATATGGCTATTCCCAAGGTTCTTGGCTTCAGTTTACTGACTTGTCTCCATCAAGGGCTAAAGACACATGATGATCAACATGGTGATGGTGGTTTTACTTAGCTGGCACATGCTACTTCCTGTCTCACCCTTAGGCTATCCTGCTGCTTCAGCTAGGCTGGCAGCAAGAGTAGCAATTGTTTGGCAATTGGTGGGGATGGCCAGGAGAAATTTTAGTGCTGTACTTAAGTACATTTTCCTTGGCAGTATACTTTCCAGGGATGTACACATAGATGATGAGGTTGACTCATGCAAGTTAGCTGTCTGCATTTGGGAGACTTTGAAGTAGAGTGTGAGAGAGTGGAGGTATTAAGACTGCCTACAAAACTGAAGGTCTACAGAGCCATTGTGTTGATTTTATTGTTGCCTGTCTATGCAACCAACCAACCAACCAACCAACAGAGACTTCCCAGATGATGGCTGTAAAGGCAGGGTCAGAAGAATGACTGGTATTTTGTGGGGCAGAGGTGCTACTCCAGGTCTCCTGCACTTATTGATCTATTGATGGCAGTTGACCAAAAACAGTTGCTGATATTAATGAAGAAGGTGGGCCCCCTTCTCCAACATGATTCAACTAAATCTTTAAAGGAATAAGAAACCTAGAGTTTTGAGAATGGTAAATCGGAGAATAGAGGTGACATTCACAGAAATCAAAAAGGCAAGTGGAAAAGGAAGTTTTAGAAGAAAGATACGGTTTTGGACTTATAGACTATGAACTACCATTAAAAAAGTGAAGTTAAGATACCCAGCAGTCAATTGTCAATGAGGGAAATGGAGACAGATGCAAGTCATCCTTATAGATATAATAGCTGAAGACATAAGAGTAGACTAGATAGCCTGAAGAGAAAGGATAATTTTAGGTCATAAGAAAATTCTTTCATTTAACAATGTCCTCCATAGGTGTCTGAGTTACCTATACCCTACAAAAAAAGAACATATTTTATGCTCTGTTTTAATGGATGATTAAATGGCTAATTGACTTAAATGGATTTTTCTTTCATTCTTCACAGATTCTCATTTAATGGGGGGAAATATAAATCAAAAACATTTAAGAACTAGGGTTGTGATTCCAAAAAGTTATAATATGCAACATATGGAAGCACAAACTACTTTTAAACTCTGACATTAAAGAATTTGGAGTATTTTTAAATAGTCAACTTTAAAGCAACATGGATGTTATGTGGAAATTTTTGTACGGAAAGAGATGAGATGGTGGAAGTTGTTTCTGCAATGCATCATTTGACAGGAAGTTAAGCTATCAGAATTAAGCCTCATAGGTATCAATCTTACATCCATACATGGTGTATGTCCTAGTTACTGCACAGATATGAAAGGCCCATTAGGGTGTCTTATCAGCTGTATATTGGTGTAATTAAAGAGTCTGATAGCATTAACCTGAGTTGTGAAAGTCTCCAGACAATGCCTTGTTATCAGCCATCTAACCCTTGAGTTTAAACAGTGACAATCAGAAGACTTTCTCCTCTACTTACCAGAGGACAGGGGGTCTTATTTTTATTGCAACTAGTGGGTTTCTTAAGGCATGTGATTTAAACTATTCATTTCATTTTTCTCTTTAAAAAATTTTTCCCTGGAGATCCAATTCTCATGAAATGTTTCCTGAGGTTTCTTTTGGTCAAAATGTTAGATTATTATCCCATGCAATTAAGCAGAGACTCTGTCTGACTTGCTTCAGTTCAGAGCAAATACTGTTGTGTGGATCATTGTGTGTTTGCTGAAAACATGATCCCCTTGATTTCCGAATTCATAAACCTCATCCCATAAAGGTTTTCACTCATATTTATTTCTACATGTAGCACTTTTGCAAACAGCAGGTTTCGAGAGGGGTGATTGAGAGGCATTTCGTAAATGGCATCCCTCATTAGATTGTGAATCCTTTTTTTCTTCCCCATTAGTACTCAAATGACAATTTCTAGACCAACCCAGTGGCTACTCCTACTTTATGATGATTGACTGATTCAAATTCCAAATTCTCACTCTAGGAATAATGCATGAAGACTTGCCTAGATCAGGATTTACTCCAATTATACAATGACCCGTCCATTAATCAAACCTCTGTCCACACTTCATAAAGCAAATAGCTAATGTCTCATTCATTTTGAACTGATAACGTGGACTAAAAAACCATCAACTTTAATGTGAAAAGGCAAGGGAAATTCCCACACTCCACCATGAAACCCTGACCTGAGGGGATCTGTTCTAATGTTCACAGGAAGCTATAAATTGTAGAACACATTTTGTCCTGTTGACTCATAATTTGTGAAAGGATAATATCAATTCCTTTCTGCCCTGTTCCCTTCTCAAAGATCTTACATCTGCATAAGGCATCTAAAAGTCCTTAAATGGAAAGGATTTTTTTTTTTGGCATGACACAAAGGCACAATGCATGATGGGCAGGAGCACATCTCATGGGCTATTGAAAAGGGACATACTGGTACCATAGATTGGAAAAGTTAAATCCATGACAAGAAAGCTATAATGACTACCCACAAGGAAGTTTGGCACAGTAATACTGTTGGAAAAATCCTAGTCCTGATTTCTTACATGCCAGGTCCAGTATTTTTTCTATAGAACAATGAGTACTCGGTAGATTTTGATGCTGTCATGTATCACCTCTTCCCTGGTGACTCTCTTTCTTTCTCTTAGCTTTTGTGACATATAATTCTCTTGGTTTCCCTCCTGCCTTCTTGAGCACAGCTCAGTCTCCTTTGCTGAGTCATTGCCTTCCTCCCATCCACTAAGTCTGGGCATTCCCCAAGGCAATATAGTAGCTGTCTTGGTGATCTCATCGGTTCTCATGGGCTCAATGCCCATTTCTCTGAAGACAACTCCAAAATCCATGTCTGTAGCCCCAATATCTCTTCTAACTCCAATCTGACAATAGCAATTATAATCTACATATCTCCACTTACACAACTCTTGTGGATATCTCAAATTTAATCTATCAAAAATGGAATTCATCCATTTTCCTCCAAATTTCCCTGTTTCTTTTAAGTTTAGCATCATCTCTTCAGTCACCCAGAATTGCTACCTTGGAGTCACCATTCATTCAACAAGCATTTAAGTATCTATTATGTGTAAGTCACTACATTAGGCACTAGAGATACAAAGACAAAAAATAAAATACTCCTTTCTCTAGAGAAAGTCAGATTCTTTCAGAAAAAAAATGTTGCATATGGATGTATGTGTATGTATCTTACAATAGAGATGGATATATATTATATATGTACACACTCACACATTTATGCATGTATATATAATGTATACATGTTCATGTGTATACATACATGTATATGTGCACATATATACATGTATGTTTGTGTGTGTAGAGAGGGAGAGAAAGAGATTGAGAGAGGGAGATTTTTCTTCCTATCAAGAAACATGTTCAATCATTTTAGTCATGTCCAACTCTTCATTACCCCATTTGGGGTTTTCTTGGCAGAGATACATGAGTGGTTTGTCATTTCCTTCTCCAGCTCATTTTGCAGATGAGGAAATTGAGGCAAACAAGGTTAAGCTACTTGCTCAGGGTCACACAGCTACTAAGTGTATACATAGGTACAAATATGGCACGCATTATATTTACATGACTATAAAATCTAAACAAAGAAAACTTGGTAATTTGCAGGTCAACAGTAATGAGGGGAATTAGGGAAGATCCTATATAGAAGATCCAATATAGAAGGTGGCATTTGAGCTTAGTCTTAAAGGAGGCTTTGAATTTCAAGACAAAGAGGTGAGGAGGCATAGCATTTTAGGCATGGAGGCTGCCTATAGGAAGGTTGAAAGGCAGGAGTTGGTGCCCCAAGTTTGGGAGGGGAACTTTATTTTAGCTAGTTTGGCTAAAACACAGAGTATATGAGGTATGATGTGAAATAAGTCTGGAAAGGTTGGAGCAAGATGGTGAAAGGCTTTATATAACAAATAATAATAGTAGTAAGAACAATAGCCAACCTCTGCCAAGAAACCCCCATACAAGGTCATGAAGAGTCAGATACCACTGAACAACAACAACAATTGTTTTTATAGGGGCAGCTATGTGGCACAATGCATAGAGTGCCAGGCCTGGAGTCAGGAAGATCTGAGTTCAAATCTGACCTCAGACACTTACTAGCTGGGTGACCCTAGACAAGTCCCTTACCCCCATTTGCCTCCATTTCCTCATCTGTAAAAGGAACTAGAGAAAGAAATGGCAAAGCATTCCAGTATTTTGGCAAATAAAACCCCAAATGGTATCACAAAGAGTTAGCCAACTGAAAAGGAATAAACAAGACTCTAGGTCCAGCACTCTTATCTCCTGCACCACCTAGCTACCATGGTGAGTGGGGAGAAGGAATCAATTGTGAGATATGTTGCAGAGAAAAATTCAGTTAGACCTGAGAATTTAGTGGACGTGGGCAGGGGCACACAAGGAAAATTAAGTATTACTCAAGGTTCTGAACCTGAGTTGCTGCAAGGAGGAAGAAAGAAAGGGGAAAAGCCTTAATTAAGCTTAGGAGTATTGTGTAGTAGGCACTTTGCTAACTACTTTATAAATATCTCATTTGATTCTCACAATAACCCTGGGAGGTAGGTGCTATTATTTTCCCTATTTTATAAGTAAGGAAACTGAGGTAGCAGAGGTTAAAGAAATAGGAAAGTTAGGAAGAGGGGTATATGGTTTTGATGGGAGGATATAATGAATTCCATTTCAGATATGTTGACTTTGAAAGGCCTATAACATAGCCATGTGGAGAAATTCAGAAGGCATTATGGGACCATAATTCAGGAAAAAACTAGAGAAGGGAAAGGAAGGCAAGGCAAGGGAAAGGAAGAAAGTTGGCTGCCAAACTGGCAGCCCATAGTATTCACATGTTGTTGTTTGTCTTTTGTTCTTAAAGAGGACCATGACATCAGGAAGGTGAGGCCATGATTTGCAAGTGAATTGGATTTAGGTAAGAGAGGGCAGTGCAAAGTCACCAACCTCACTTTCTCCTTCTGAGTCATCTGGGTTCAGTGGCCAGATATAAATTAGGACTACAAGATGACCCTTGGAGTAGTCAGACAGGTAGGAGGAGAGCAAAGGGAAAGCATTATGATGAAAATTTTAGAAAGAATTTCAAAGATAACTGGATTTAGCCATTTCAAGTCCATTGGTAACCTTGGAGAGAGCACTTTGAGTTCAGGGATGAGGTCAAGTCATATTGGAATAGTAAGTGAGAGAAGCAGAGGTAGTTAGACGGTTAACTAGAGAAGGAAGAAGAATGATCCTAGCATAGAAACATGGAAACAAACCCCATCCCAACAAATTATGCTTTAATGGGTGGCAGGGTGGGTGGAGAAGGGGAGAGATTTGGTCCAGAAAAAGAATTATGAGTGGGGGTATAGGGGAGTAGATCGGCATACCTTATATAGGAACAATGACAGTTCGTTTGACTAGGTTGTTGTGTTCATCCTTTGCTGCCAAAGAAAACCATGCCAATGATGACATGACTTACACTTGACTTTGTTTTGAGTGAGAGAGGGCTGTGCAGGTCACCAGCCTCACTTCTCCTCCCCAGGCATCTGAATCCATTGACCAGAAGTTCATCAGGATGACTGGAGATGACCCAGGATGCCCTGGGAGACCTTGGCCCCTTTAGGGGATTAGTTTAGTGGTTCTAAGAAAGGGAGCAGGGAACTTGCAAGTGAGAAGTTACTAGAGGTGAAGGTACAGTTCTGAAGTATTAAACTTATTCTCTCTGTCTCCAGAAGACCACATTTCTGGAATCACTAAAGGGTATTTATGCGACAGCTAGGTCTTAAGAGGATTCATTGATTTAATTTCCTTAAATATAGTTTGGGTCAGGGTGGGGGTTGGGTAAGGGAAAGGTGGGAAGACAGTCAAACTATTTCCTACAGAAATATATCTATTTTGTCTAGTTTGTCCTAATAGTAAAGGTAATGGTTTAAAATCATCCTTAACAATTGGCTACACTTGGACAGCACAGGCATAACCAACCAATCTGCGAATATATGGTTTCCACACATGAGCTATAACCTACCTGAAGGTCAAGTGAGTTCCACTCATTCTGTCTGAGATACAGACTTCATTATACATTTTTCATTTTTTAATAGAAGGTCCATATTCAGTAGTGATGTTATAATGCAGGACCATGATCCTTTTTCGCTATTTCATCTTATTTGGTGCAGACATGGAAACAAGAGGGAGAGGAATTTCAGACCCTTATTATTGCAGTCACTAAAATCATTTAGTCCACTGAATTTACCCATGAGTAAGAGTTTTATCAGGCAGTCTATAATCCAGTTTGCTGAGAAATGATCTGTAAATTAATTTCACTTCTTATGGAATAATTTTTTAGTCAATCTGGTCAGGGTCAGAGGCTGAACTCCTTCACTTCTCTTCTTGGTCATACTAAACTAGGAATAGTGTGGTGTTTATACTGTGTATTTCCGTTTTGCTAGACACTGAGCCATTATTTTTACTCTGGAAAAAAATGTACAACGTTCATAGCCAAGGTTTGAATGGCCATTAAAGTATTCACGTGAAGTGTTGATTCCAAAAGTTTTGAAAATTTCAGTTTGAAGGATCCATATTCTCTGAAGCTTAAGGCACTTTGTACCTCACACATTCTGAGACTCAGTCATTCAAGTTAATTACTGGCTGCTGCTGGCTGGCTGCCATGCTCTGTGTACTGTCTCACCCCCAGCTGGGTATGGTCAAAGGAACCACAATATGTGTGTCCTCTACCCCCAGGCCCCACACCCGTCTACCACTCTCCAGTCAAACTATGAACAGCAGCACGAGCTGCCTGAACTTCTTCAAATCATCCAAAGTAAGGCTCTGGATGCCTTACTTTGGGTTTGCCCTGTTTTGTTTTGTTTTGTTTTTTAATTTATCTGTGGAGGAAAATTTTTTGTTGTCAAGTTTTGCAAACTCTGCTGTCTTCTCTAGGACAGGATAGTGTTAAATGATTCTTTGCTTCTTTCTTCTCTTTTTTCCAGCAGATGTGGTAAATAATTGTGATCTGAAGAAACAGATATAATGATAGGAATGGCATTTTAAAGATCTATGGAAAAATGTCAGCAGCCCTCAACTTCTATACCTAAAAATCTGTTTTGATTTAACTCAGTTATAAAGGAGATGATAGCAAAGCAGAAACAAAAATCTCATGTGTAAGCTGCAACAGCCATGTACAATGTGGTTTTCTTTCCTTACATTATAGAGCAAGTTTTATTTCACTGTGAATCAAAGGAAAGGTCATGTTTAAGTTGTCTCAACAAAAGAAATTATCCAACGAACATGTAATTGTAACTCAGATAATACAAACTATATAAATGACAAGCTAAAAAGCAAGATAGAAGAATGGGTCCATTGGCTCTGTGCTGTCTATATTAGGCAACATGAATATTTCAGGAAGAGGTGATAAATGAGGCTTATTACTAAAAAAATAATATAAGGTCTGTTCGATAAACATTTTGTTATGTCATTGTAAACATGAAGATTTTCAGCTTATGAAAGTCAGTATTAACGATGCCATCTATGTAGGAATCCTGAAGGATTCAAGATGGATATGTGCTTTACACAAGTTGTGTCCATACAAGACCAAGCAAATATTTGGGGAAGGAATTGGATGGACCAGTGTATATGGACATGGACAAAAACAACTTACTGAGATTTAGATCATTCCCCTGTTTTACCCTGCCTCCACCAGTGTTTCTAAATGTTTGTCCCTTTTATTTAAAGAATGAAAGTCTAGAAAACATAAGTAATCATTGAAAAACAATACAACGGAAGAAAAACACCATTGCCAAAGTAATACAATAGATGCATGCCACTTCATTTCATTTTGGAACTAATGTGTTTGTTATTTTTACATAGGTCTTGTTTTTCTTAAAAATTATGGGAATGTAATGCCATTCCCCAGAGGCAAAAGTGGCATCTCCTCTCAGAAGGGAAAGAAGACAGTTCTTTTTCTGAATAATATGCCAATCTTGTGCCAAATGGAAACTATGATTCCTCCTTGATGAGGAGTGGTATTTTTTTTTTTAAATCTTGGTTGTTGTGTTCTGCACTCTAGCTCTTCAGTAAGAGAGGAAGAAGCAACTAAGGATACTGTCATGAGGATTAAAGATGAGGGAATTTCCATGAGCAGGGGGCAAGGGGTGTGAAGATGATAATGGGTGGGCTTTTGAACCCTGTATAAGGACTTTTGTGCTTCCTCCTATAGGAGGAGTTAGTTCTAGGATGCTACACAATCTTGTGCCATAATTTATTTTATTTATTTTTATTCCTTCCCCAATCTATGAGTTCTTTCTTATTTATTTTCTAACATACACAAAAATTATTTTTTTTTGGTGTATATGGGCCTTTGTCTTTATCATTGACCTCCATGAGATGTATGCTTAGAAGTGGAATATCTGTTAGAAAGAATATGAGCACTTTAGTTAATTTCTTTGTATAATTTCATATGGTCATGTGATCATAACAATTCAGAGCTCCACCAAGAATGCATTAGTGCATACATCTTTCTACAATCCCTCCAAAATTGACTATTCCTATATTTTGTCATCTTTGCTAACGTATTGGTTCTGAGGAAATAGCCTCAAAATAGTTTTCATTTGGATTTCTCTTATTATCAATGATTAGGAACATTTTCTCATATGCTTGGTAATAATTTGTGATTCTTCTTGTGAAATACATTCATTCTTTGTATCCTTCAACCACTTATCTATTGTAAAATGGATTTCAGTTTTACATATTTGTCAATTGGGTATAAATCTTGGAAACCAGAGCTTTGTTGAAAATATTGAATACAAAAGTGTTTTCCAGTTGACTCCTCCTCTTCTTATGCTAGTTTCATTGTTTTTGTGCATAAGCTTTACAATATCAGATAATCAAAAATTATTGTTTGCTTAAGAACATATCTCCTAGAGCAATTTTGAACTATGCCTAAAGGGCTATAAAACTGTACATACACTTTGGTTCAGCAATACCACTTCTAGCTCTGTATCCCAAACAGATCATAAAAAAGGGAAAAGATCCACATGTACAAAAGTATACGTATCAGCTCTTTTTGTGATGGCAAAGAATTGGAAATTGAGGGAATACCCATCAGTTGGGGAATGGCTAAACAAGCTATGGTATGTGAATGCAATGGAATGCTATTGTGCTATGAGAAATGATGATCAGAAAAACCTGGAAAGACTTATATGAACTAATGCTCAGTGAAGTGAGCAGAACCAGGAGAACACTGTACATAGTAACAGAAACTTTCTGCAGTGACCAACTTTGATAGATTTAGCTTTTCACAGCAATATAATGATCTGAGACAATTCCAAAAGACACATGATGGAAAATGGCATTCACATCCAGAGAAAGAACTATGGAGTCTGATTGCAGATCAAAGCAATAGCATTTTCTCTCTTTTTTGTTGTTTTTTCTTTGTCATTGTTTTTTTTCTTTTTTGTTCTGATTCTTCTTTCATAACATGACTAATGGAGAAATATGTTGATATGATTTTACATGTATAACCTATATCAAATTATTTGCCATCTTGGGGAGATAGAAGGGAAAAGGAGAGGGAGAAATAATTGCAATTCAAAATCTTATAAAAGCAAATGTTAAAAACTACTTTTACATGTAATTGGAAAAAATAAAACACTATTAAGATGAGGGAGGAGAATATATCTCCTACCTATAGCTATAAAAGATATATGGTGTATTTCTCTTCAATTACTTATAATATGATTCTTAATATTCAGATCATATATCTGTTTGAGATTTATTATTGAATGTTGTATGAAGTGTCATACTAGAATAATTTCTTCCACACTGTCTTCCAGGTTTCCTAGAAGTTATTATCAAACAGGGAGTTCTTTCATAGCAATTTATGTTTTCAGGTTTATCAAAAACTAGGATATTGAAAGGAGTTTGTTTTTTATTCATGCTTGTCTATTCTGTTCCATTTATCTTATTTGGCTAGTACCAAATTGCTGGTGTCAGCTGCTTTATAATGTAGTTTGAAGTCTAGAAGTGCTATTCCCCTTTCTACTTTTTTCTCATTATTTTGCTTAACATTCTAGATCTTTTGTTCATTTTGTCTATTTGGGTAAAATATAACTTTGGCAGTTTGCTATAGCACTACTACCCATAGATTAACCTTACTAGTATTGAAATTTTTATTTCAATTACATGATGAGTATTGAGCATTTTCCTAGCTATTCAAGTTAGTATGTTTTTAATGTACTAAGGCAAATTTTCCAATTGTGTTTATATAGGTACTGAATGTGCTTTAGTGGATTGATTTTTTGCATTGTTTAGTTATTTAGAATTAACTCATTCTTAACTATTTGAACATGAACTGGCAGTCAGATTCAGAACAAATTAAGAGGTCTATTTTCAAAATTTTATATTCCTTATTTACTAATGAGTATGTTACATAGGAATTCAAGTAAGAAGTCCATGTCCAAAGACAAAATATGAAAATTGTTAAAGCAAAAGATGCATCATCCTAAAGTCTAATTATGTAGTACTGGGACTATTTCTATTTCATTATTTTCTATTCAAATGCAATGTTTTGCCAACTCATCTCTCAGTGATTCTCATCTGAAATGTCTCCCCATTAATTCGTCAAAGCAGACCATTGTCACAGGACTGTGTACATATATCGGCACACCAGAGTAGAGCCCCTAAAAATCACTAACATGTAATTGTGTAACATCCTGTCAACATGAATCCTTTTGTCTCATGCCCAATTTCCCATATTTTAAACATTTCAACTCTGAAGCAATTTTATGGAAGCAAAAATAGCTCTCACTGGCCTTGAAATAAGAGCTTGTCAACATTTTGTTTGCAAATGTCGCTTAAAAAGATCAGTTCAACACTCTTTTATTTTCTTAAATCACTCACATAAACACATCTACACTGATGAACTGATTGAATACCTACTGTAAGTCTGTGAAAGTTATAGTAATAAGGTCTTTTTAGGTCTGTTGTACATCTCTAGTCTTTTGCACAATACGTTGGGTATAGTGGGCACTTAAATGATCACTGAATGAAACTGAATTATCTATGTGTATACATACATATTATATATAATTTATGCATTACTAATATCTTACATATGAATTTGTGTGTGCCTATGTATAAATGTTCACATATATTTCTAAATATTTTCAATTAAGCTAGAGAAAGCTGAATTTTTCTTACGTGTAGTATAAGCCAAGAAATAACCAGTTAGGAAGCCCTAAGGTCAAGTCTAGCCTCTGCCCCATACTGACTCTGGGACCTTAGGCAAATCAACTAACTTAGTACCCCATGCAATTCCCTAAGATTCTAAATTGCATGAGTAAATTAAACTTCACCATCAAGAGTTCTGTACACCAATACACTCTCAGATGTGAATCACACAAAGATTTCCATTCTAAAGCCAAACAAGAGTAAATTTTCTGTCACCTTTCAACCCTTTATTATTTACTATGATGCATAACTATATTTTTATTTCAATACTGAATATTAAAATAGAAACTTTGGGAACTTTCTCTCGAGGATTATTTTATGTATTTTGATACTAGCTCTAACTTATAATATATATAATTTATTTGCCCCTTGATCAACAATTTTTTGTTAATTACAGTTTTTTCAACTAAAAAATATTTTCTCTCCCTCAAGCCACATTTTCCTTCCTACCAGGGAAAAAAAGAAAGAGAAAACTTTGTAAGAAATATGTGCAGTCAAGCTAAACCTTTTCTGAACTTTGGGCCAAGGATTTCTGGATGTGACTCTTCTTCTTCACTTAGTTATCCTACGCCTACAGCATAAATCCTGTCTAGCAAGGACTCTGTTTTTTAAAACTTTCCAGATAAATAGCACATGCTGAAGCATCTTTGTTGCCCCAACCCTTGAAGGAGTTGTGGCCACTTCCAAATTATGATGAGGCTCTGGAGGAGAAATGAAGGGGAAAGGAATAGGCATTTATTAAATACCTACTATATGTCAGGTGCTGTGCTAAGCACTTTATAAATACTATCTCATTTGATCCTTATAATAACCCCGTAAGGTAGATTAGAGCACTTCCCATACTTCCTTAAAATACAGGGAGTAATCCACTGGAGATGAGGAGCACATGAACAAATCGATTTTTAAAAAATGATGTTCTAGTGTCATTTCAAAACATGCCATGAATCCCAAATTCTTCTTAGTGTCCACTTTCAGAATCCTCAAGTGGAAATGCTTGCTTTAGACTAACCATATCAATATAGTTTTTTTTCCATGACATGCAAATCATAAGTTTTTTTTATTGAAACATGACTAATATACAAGGAAAAGTTATAGAATCCACTGGAGGTTGAAAACTGTATATGTTTTCCCTTTAGAGTATTAAACATCACTCCATCAGTAGCCTAAATGGTTGAGAGCCTTTCAAAAAATTTTGATATAAAATATTTTGGTGCCTTAGTAGTATCTTATGTTGTTTATCCTTCTTGTATCAAGGACATAGAACATAACTAATTTAAGGTAGAATATGGGGGAAAATGCTACATATACATTTGCTCATTGTATTAGGTACTACTTTCATTTGTGAGCATTTGCAGGCATTGTCTCACGATGCATATGTTACTAAGAGAATTATTTGTGGCATTAAAGAAAACTCCCATTTACCAATGGAATCGTTTTCCTCACTTGCATATTTTTCTCTAGACTATAGACAGATCTCTGTGAAAACTGTATGGTTCCTTTGGCAGCTACCAACCATTAAACATTACTGTTGGTTCCTGTTGCCTTCCTTTTTGGAAGGCAAACATGAAATCATTGTAATCAAAAAGTGGTGTCTACTCTATTTTGGATCTTTTTTACAGTGTTAAATTTAGCAAGCAACATTTTTTTAAATTGAATTTTGCTCCCCTTTGTCATAGAATAACCATATATTTTAAATAAAAAGTATATAAATTTAGAAATATCTTGAATTATCCCCAATCAAAAACTCTCGTACATTACTGCTATGAGGGACTTCCAAAGCCAAGCATCCCAGGAACAGACACATCTGTTTCTCCCTTACTATGAGCACACAAGTACCATTAACACTGGTAGGAGTCATACACTCATACATTGAATGGGGAAGTTCAATGGCTTTCCTCAATAAATGATTTACTTAGTCATTCATATCCTGAAATGACCAACTTCCTCTGGTACAAGGGTGCATTTGTTTTACAGATTGGTGTGATATGGAATTGCTCTAAACAGCATATCTTTACGTTTCTGGAGCATATTTTAACAGGGTGTTTGCGGTTATGACTGAAGAAACACAGCAAGAACTGGAATTCATAGAACAGAAGACTTAAGAGTCCTGGGTGATACTACTCTTAAATTCCATAGATCAAAATGTCCAAGTGGATGCCTAAACTGAAAATAAATAACAGATTCGAAGCCTTCGTTATTTAACACATTTCCAAGCAATGACTGAAAAAAATGGTAACAGCAAGTTGGTGACATAAGGTTGATATTAATGTGCCACAAATAAGATTTTAACTTAATATCTCCTATCTTCTTAGTGTTTGCCATAATAATTCTTTCGATTAGCTATGAAAAAATAATATATGTTTTTATACTTGCGTTTTTACAAGATTGTATAACTTGAAAGCTCGTTGGAATCTGGCAGAAAAAAATATCATGGGCAGGACAGACAGCTTCTTGAGTCTATTTGGAATAAAGTTCCAATTTCTAAGACAAAATTTCCAATAAGTACAAGACACAAGGATGTCAATGATGAACAAGTAAGTAGTATATTTACAGGAAATAAAAGTTGTTATTTGGGGTCAGTCAGAAGTACTTCCAAATGTTGCTTTGTACCAAATTTCCATATACCCTGGTTACATGCTGACTGTTATCATTGAAATGACTCCTATTTAATCTATCTGTATCAAGTCCCTCTCCATTTCAATCTCTCCTCTCCAACCTACCAAAGTGATTTTCCTTAAGCCCAAATCTGACCATGTCGCCAGTTAATAAATTCAAGTGGTTCCCTATGTCTCTAGGATAAAATAAAAGCTTTTTCATTAGGCATTTAGAGACTCCCAAAACCCAGCCCCAGCCTATGTCCAGTATCCCCTTCTTGAATGCTACAGACCAGCCAAACTGGCCTTCTTTTCATTGCTCAAATGTAGCATTCATCTCCTCCACACCCCTGCAATGGCTATCCCTTATGCCAGCCATGTACTTCCCCTAACTTCCACCTCATACAGTCCCTCTCTTTAAAACACAGTTCAGTGAATCACTTTCTATACGAAGCTTTGCTTGACACATTGTAGCCCAAATGGAGTAACTTCCTTCATGAACTACTTTACAGTTATCTTGTATTTATTCTCTAGATCTTTATCCTACATAAATTTATGTAATGTGTCCACCAGTAGAAAGTAACATCTTCTAGACTGGTGATAATTTCCATTTTCGTAAATATGTGTCAAACATCTAGTACAGTACCTGGAACATGGTAGATGCTTAAAACATGCTTTTGGAATGTGCTGTTCATCTCTGGACAGAAAGATAATGGATGCAGGATATAAAATGATACGGATATTTTTTGGTCATGGCCAATCCAGTGAATTTATTTTACTTATCTAAATGTATTTAATACAAGTATAGTTTTTCAATGGGGAAAGTAGGGATGAGACAAGATAGATCTTTGTGAATTGAAAATAATAAAATTAAATCAAAATAAATTTATGTTGACTGAATAATTTAAGGTTTTACTTGTTCAGAACTACTACTACTCCTATTCCTACTAATACTATCACTACTCCTATTCCTACTACTCCTACTACTCCTACTCCTACTTTTACTCCTACTCCTACTCCTACTACTACTACTCCTACTCCTACTACTCCTACTACTACTACTACTTGGATTCCTTTAATTTCTCCCTAAGTAAAGTGTTTCATATAAACATTAGTAATGTTGCAGTCAGTGGTAGATGTCCCGGAAGTGCATACTCTATTGTATTTGTGGAAATTGACCAGCATCCTTAATCCCCACAATTCCCAGGAATATTCAGACATATGTTAGCTTACATTCTGGAAAAAAAAAAAAAGATTTAATAAACCAGAAGTGCTCATTGACTCAACCATACAACTGTTTACTTGGCTGATGCCCCCAAAGACATCAAAGAGGAAAAAAGGTCTAGATGAACAAAGGTATTTATAGCAGCTCTCTGTGTAATGTAAAGAACAGAAATTGAAGGGATTCACATCAATTGTGAAATGACCAGAAAAGTTATGGTACATGAATATGATGGAATATTGTTGCATTATAGGAAATAATGAGCTAAGTGCAGAGAATTCTGGGTACTTTGAACAGACAGAGTAAAGGGAGCAGAACCAGAGAAATATTTTATGCAACCAACAGTTTAAAGAAAAGTAACTTTGAAAAACTTTATGACTCTTGCAACCCAATTCCTCAGAGAGTGAATGACCTCACAATAGAATCAGACAGACACAACTAATGTGGGAATTTGTTTTCCTTGACTATGCATATTTTTCTGTTACAGGGGTTTTATTTTTCTATTAGGATGACGATGGTCACCATCATCATCATTATTAAATGAGAGAATGGGAAATGAGTGCTTGTTAATTGAAAATAAGTATGCCTGCATTAGGAAAAGAATGATACCATCTGCATAAACTTGCCCGTAGTCACTCATAGATGTTGTAAAGCATAACTTCCCTCTTCTTTGATCTATAGTACAAAATAAAGTCAGATGGCAATATGGCAATTCAAAAACATTCTTCACTATTTCACTGGATTCCTAATCTCATGGTTATTAATATTCATTTCAGTGCAACCCTTTCACCTTCTCATCTTGCATGCAATTTCTGTCCATTACTATTTATCAGTTCTCCACTGAATATTCTCCCATTAAACTGGTGAGTTCCTCTAGGCCTTTGACATTGTTTGGGTCCAGAGTAACTAAACCTATTCATAGGTTATCTCTCACTCCTGCTAAAGGAGTTGTCCCAAAAGTCTTAGTGCAATTTTAGTTTCCTTAATGTTAGAAGTATAAATGCTACAAACTTATAAAAAAATTGGAAAGTTTAATAGTTAATTTTCTTTTATATTTGTTTAGTTATATGAATTTTGAAATTTTTCCATTTTAATTATAACAAGATGAAGTTACTTTGTCAAGTATACAAGTACCTTATATGAAGGGGCAGCTAGGTGATGCAATGCATAGAGCACCAGTGCAGGAGTCAGGAGGACCTGAGTTCAAATATCACCTCAGACGCTTGACACTTACTAGCTGTGTGATCTTGGGCAAGTCACTTAGCTCCACTTGCCTCATTCTGGGTCATCTCTAGTCATCTTGATGAATATCTGATCACTGGATTCAGATGACCCTGGAGGAAAAGTGAGGCTGGTGACCTGCACAGCCCTCCTTCAGACAAAACAAAGTCAAATGCAAATCATTTCATTAGTTCTCTGATGGCATGGTCTTCTTTGGCAACGAAGGAGACCAGTGGATAGGTAGAGTATCCCTCCTGCTTGGGCACTGATCCATCTCCATTAGAAGTTATCTCATGGGTCATGTTAAAACTCTGGTATTTGCATCCAAATCTCCTTCTTTAGATGATCTTAAAGTGAAGATTATGAAAGCAATCTTTTCAGCTATTGAGAAGCAGCTAATGAAAAATTTTACCAAGTTTGAAAATTGGTCAATTGAGTGATAGCACAGGATACCACAAGATGGTGTTTATTTTGAATTTTAATAAGACTCCTATCAATGCTTAAACATTTAAATAATCAGTGTTTCAAATCTTTAATACATTTGTAGCCTTTATGTTTCTGAAGTCACTAAAACTTGAAACTCCCCTAAGACTTTTGGGATATGTTGTATTACCAAGACATTTCCTCTTCTAAATGTATTATTTTTCCTAGATACTAGCTTTTATACCACTTCTTGCATGCCAATCACTGATGCAGTCATTTTCAAATTCTATAATAAAAAACAGCCTACTTACGCATCCCCAAGTTTTTTCTCTATTGCCTTGGAATCATCCATAATTTTGATTCTTTGGTAATCATGGTATTCAATGACTTGTAGTGATAAAGTATAAGTAAGAGAACATCGGTGCTAAATATATGTGGTGTGTTTGTGTGTGTGTATGTATGTGTGTATGTGGGTGTTGTATCAGGGAGCAGTTTGAGATTTTTGAAAGCATAATAATTTTCTCAATGTAACTCAGTCTCCTCTGTTCCTCCTATGCAGTTCTAATTGTCCATCTCTGGTGCCTATCCAAGAAGTGTGATTATATCCAAGAAGTAAGTACTGATGGATTATTCATCCAATTGTCTGTTACAATCTATTTTTTTCCCTGTGTGGATTTTTAGGACAATGTCTTTAAAGTAATCATAGCCTGAAGTCATGAGGATCCATAGTATTCTGGAGATCTTACCACCGTGAGGGAACTCTTCTTCCCTTTGGACTCTTTACAGGTATTCCTTTATTATAAATATTATACTTTGGCAAGTATGCATATTCCCATTTTATACTTCCCATGATTTTGGCAGAGAATTTTTGAGCAAAGTTATCTCTGTGTCTGCACTGGTCCCAAAATCGTTTATGTATTGACATGGGAGACATCTGATTGAATTTTTTCCTACCATCAATCACAAAAAATTAGTTCACCAGTTTATGAAGACTTCATTATAACTGTAAAATTTAGCAGTATTATGCAGGTAAAATGATATCATCAATAGGGACATGATTAATTCATTTCATATTAATGTTTTGTATATTTGTGATTTATAATGTATAAATATGCATAGATAGCACTATATATATATGTATATATATATATAGTTATAATATGTATGTACTTGCATTTCTATGTGTGTGGTAGGGTATTTGTACAGGATGTCCAAAAGTCCTTGTGCACAAATAAATTGTAGTAGCTTACAATTATACTAAAACTTTTGCATACTATATATATATGTGTGTGTGTGTGTGTGTGTACACACACATATACCAATGAAATATTATTTCTAGACACCCCCTTCCCTAAATACTGTGAATATGGTGAGAGAATATGGTCATATTTCATTTTTGATGATTCTACAGCAAGGTCTTCATCAGTGCAAATAAGTAATCCTATGAAGTAGTTGTATTATTTGAACTGGTATAGCATATGCTTCAGTGGTCTGGAACCCATGACATTTTACATAATTATAATTTTGAATGGCACAAACTAAAATGTATATGACCGCTAATCTTAATTGAGACTTTTGCTATATTTAAGAAAATTTTATGACTCATTTACACACTGAAAACTCTAGACAAACATGAAAATATGTACAATTTAAGTTTTTCACAATTTTCTATGCATTGTAGAATATATAATAATACAGAATAATATGTTGAAAAAATGTTCTTGAAACTCCAAGTCACACTGTTCTGTGGTTTTTCGTATAACTGGCACCATTTCCTCCTGGAAGAAATTGATTAACATTGTCTGTGGTTGCAAGGAAAATTTTCAGTCACCATTTTAGGTCAAAGAAGAAAAGAGAGGGGAAAAAAAAACTTCCAGCCCCCGGTTGTCACTTTAGACAAACTAAACAAAGAGACCAAGCAGAAATATCTGAGTAACCAATTGTGAGAACAAGTGCCCAACCACACTTTCTACATTAGTTAAGCTTAAAGTTGAGGCAGGGATTTCAACCTAGTTTTGACATTGATTAAAATTATCAGCTCTTAAGTAAGCATTGGGAGTTTGTTTAAAGATGTGCCACTCTAAAAAGAAGCGTCCTTCAAGACAAGAGATCAAGACCAGCTGGTATAGTAATGGAGCAGTACATGTTATCCTTCTTAGAGGCACAAAGTAAGAGATGTCCCCAACAGCTCTGTGATAACTCTAAAAGCCCTCCTCCCTCTCCCCAGAGATTGCTTTGACACCTTGCTTGTGTGAGAACCATTTCAAAATTTCTGGTGTTCTATTTTATACAAATGCCAGTCAGTTGCAGCACTTTCCCTTTCTACTTCAAACGAGTCATAAAACTGAAAGGACATGAGGACAGGAAATGAGGAAATGGATATGTATCTTTGGTTCAGAAAAGATTCCAGTTCATTCATAACAGTGGAAGTGTGGGGATAGTGTAATGATGAGGAAAGAAGTATAAAATATATTATATGTTTGTGTACTTAGAATTCCTTTGTCTTCACTATTTCATTTATTTTACTTTGCCAATAAAAAAAAAAAAAACAGGTCTTCTATCCACCAAAAACATAGATATCAGTGACACAATCCCAATATTATGTAGAAGAAATGTTTGTAGTCTGCCCTCTTAGACTGGAAAAGTGAGCATTAGAAACTGTGACCCTTCTCTTCTCTGATCACCCACAAACCATACAACCTGTCCCTCACCCCAGGAACAACCAGCAGAGCAGAGAAACACACGATCTTCTCATTCCTAAACTTTCAGTACAGAAAACAGAAAAATAAAATTCTGTCCCATCTATAAAATTCCATGCATGCTATCTTTGTACTATCACTGTCACCACAAAATCAATAAAATATGTATCAAAAACACTAGTAGAATCAAATCTTGACTGTAAATATACTGTATTTCCCCTCTAGCTCTTTCCATAGAGCATAGAAATTTTTTTAAAATTTAATTACTTAATTTATTTTAAATTAATAAATAAATTTTATATAGTAAATATTACTAAGACTGATGATACATAAAAGACTAATATTAGTTTATAGCATTATAGTTTATAGTATACTAATAATACAGTATTATTAGTAATATTTTATTATACATATCATTATATTATAAATACTATAATATTACTAATACTAGTTATTAATTAATTATTAATAGCATTATTTATATTACTAAATCTTATTGATATTAGTACCTAATGTTATTAATTACCAATATACTATATACTATAACATCTGTTATATGAAGCAATATAATATAATATGTTATATAAAATGTACAATAACATACTAAATATGCTTTATATATAATATATACATATATGCTATATATATATATGCATTTTCTCTCTCTTTATTAAGATTATTATTTTATTTGTTTACAGTGTTCTACAATCGCTTCCATATATCTTAGATTTTTTTCCTCTCCCTCCCTTGCTTCCCCACTCCCTCCTCTCTCCCTCCCTGAGATGGCATACAGTTTTATGTAGGTTCTACACATACATTCCTTCCTATTAAATACATTTTCACCTTAGTCATGTTGCACAGAAGAATTAAAATGAATGGGAGAAATCATAAAACAAACCAAAACATAATACAAAAGAAAATGATCTGCTTCATTCTGTGATCGAATTCCATAGTTCCTTCTCTAGATGTAGATGGCATTTTGCCTTAAGAGATCATTGGAAATTATTTAAGCCCTTGCATTGCAATGAAGCACTACATCTACCAGAAAAATTCCTCACACACTGTGGTTGTTGCTGTGTACAAAGTCTCCTGGTTCTGCTCCTTTCACTCAGCATCAGATCGTATAAGTCTTTCCAGGCCCCTCTGAAGTCTTCCTGTTCATCATTTCTTATAGCACAATAATATTCCATTACATTCATATACCAGAATTTATTCAGCCATTCCCCAATTGATGGACATCCCCTTGATTTCCAGTTTTTGGCCACCACAAAGAAAGCAGGCATAGAATTTTTTATAATTATTTTGTGTGTTTTCAGTTTTCTACAATCACTTTCAAATATATTAGATTTCCCCCCTTCTTCTCCCTCCTTCCCCTCCTCCTCACTCCCTCCCTGAGACCACATCTTATATAGGTTCTACACATACATGCTTATTAAATACAGAGCATAGAATGTTTAACAATACTCTCTAGTTTTCTCAGTACATGCCATTTCCTTGTAGGAAATTCTGACTTTCATGAAATATGTTCAAGATTTCATGTCCACAGAGGCATCATCAGATATTGTATGAAATACCAAATATTGATTTTCTTGCAGAAATTCCATTTTCCAGTGCAAATCTATATAACTTGGCCTGGGAGATCAGTTTCTGCCAGCCCTAGAAACAGTGAGGCTTTGACTGCTCTGAGAAAGGCAGTCTACTTTTTCCTTATCCTCAAAGAAAAAGAGAGCAGAAATCTCAGAGGATCAAGAAAGGAGAGAGGACAGGGGTCTAAATGAATATTCTCAGATCTATGAAAATAGGGAGAAATGGAATGGAGAATGGAGCAGGAGACTAGAGGGTTATAGGAGCCAGTAGACAGTTTGCCTGGAGAAGTCACTGAAGCTGAAACTACATGAGATATCACCTCTGATAATGAACAATGTGAAGTTCTAAGAGGCTTCTGGGACAGGCTCATCACTGTAGAATCTTTCACTCTGAGAGAACTGTTGTAGATGGTGATATTTTTCTGCCCCTTCTCCTCTCATCTCTCCAAGAGAAAATGGAAAATCCAAATCTTGCCTGTTTTTTAAAAGTTTATTTACATTTCCATTAATTAGTATAATATGAATGATGACTTGAGATAACATATGAGAGGTCATAATTTCTGATTTGTATGCATTTCATTACCGTGAATGAGGAGTCAGAAAAAAAAAGGTAGACAGATATGGTATGGGAAGAGAGAGAGACAGAGACAGAGACAGAGACAGAGAGAGTCAGAGATAGAACAAAGAGATAGAGATACTGAAAACTAGGATTTTCTTTATATAAATGTGAAGTCACAAGTATGAAGCTTTAAATGGTGCAAGGTTTAGTAAACAAAAAAGGAGCCATTTCCCTCCAAGACAGCCTCAGGCTATTTAAATTTCCTGAGGAAAAGGTAAAATGAAAGCATTAACTAAAGGAAAGTCATGCCTATAGAATGACTGAAGGATGAAACTGAACAAAGTGATGACCACCCCAACACACGTGATTGAAGTGGTCACACCGGAAGGAGTAACTAGTTTTCATGATAACCCAAAAACCTTCAAACCCATATCACTCTGAGGAGAGGAGCAGGGGGTGGGAGATGCAGTGTGTTAAATATTCTACAGACTTCAGTTAGTGAATGATCTTACCCAAAAAGCCTAATTTTCTGCCAGAGAAGAGTCTATAGCGTTAGAAAAAATCTACTTCAATACTGTTAAATATGATTAATTTTATTTTTAGTGATACCTTTTTTATATCAATTTCATTTCTGATTGTAACTTTCCCTAATCCCTTAACCAGTAAGTTGTCTGTTGTAATAAAGATAAAAAAAGTAGGAGGAAAAAATAGTTCAGTAAAGCTAAGCAATACAAACAGTATTTGTAACATAGTACTTTAAGATTTATAAAGTGCTTTACATCCATTATTTCATTTGAGACTCACAACATTCCTATGAATAGATATAGATAGCACAATTGTCTATTCTTCAACTGAAAGACATCTATTTTCTTTCTAGTTTTTTTTTTTGTTGTTGTTTGTTTTTTACTATAGTACTATCTAAAATGCTACTATCTCATTTGGCATACATTGCTAGGAATATGACATAGAGATGATTCTATTTAATTTTTAGCAGAATGTAAATATTTATTGTAAAATAATGTGTATTCCAAGACATAGTAGAGGAAAACAACACTTATCTACTGAAGGTTTGTGCTTGGTCCATTCTTACTTAACCTTCTTCCCTTTGAATAATGGGGTAAGGTCTTGCCTTGGGGTTACCTGAGGAAAACCTTATAGTGAAGTGAAGCAGACAATACACACACACACACACACACACACACACACACACACACACACACACACGCAGAGGATATCTGGCCTAACTCATGCTAGGAATCTAAGAAGCCTGGATAATCCAAACCAGTTCAGTAGTTTCAAAGAACAGGAAGAAAAATATGAGGCCAGCAGGAGATTCAAGGGAGAAATAACAATTGTAAGACCAGGAAAGGGCTACTTTTGCAACTTTTTATTCTCAAGTAGGTGTGGAACAAATCCTCTTTCCTTAGGATTCAGCCAGGCCTGAGTCAATAGGGCAACACTTTATCAGGGCAGCCTCCCAAAGCACCTCTCTCTAGTGAGGCTCATATATAAGGTGGATTAGAGGAAGGAGTCCCATCAAAAAAAAGACATTTTCCCCACATTAAACCATGCCCATGATGAAGAAGGCAATGAGAAATTTGTACCTCATTCAGCAACTCCAAGACATAGAAAAGGAGCAGAACAGACTATGGAACAGCTTCAAAGAGTAAAATATAGGTCTGGAGTAGAAGGTAATATGAAACCATCATGGAATACAGGAAGATCAAAATCACGCTGATGCCAAGAGCTATCATCCTTTGAGATAGTTCCATTTTGCATCAAAAAATACCCAGATGTCTACATTTCAAATAGAAAGGAAGAACATTACCACATCAAGAATCGTTAGACTGTGATCTCTTTGAGGGCACTTATCTGTTTTTTGTTGTTGTTTCATTTTGTATTTACCATTTTTTTGTGTCTTCATTGTTCAGCATAGTTGCATGACACAGAGTGATTGCTTAATAAATGCTTGTTGAATACTCAGTTAAATATAGAAATCTAATGACCTACAGGCAGGAGGAGGGGAAAGAGGAAAGAAAATGGAGGTGGATAGTTAGAAGGGAGGACAAAAGTAGTAAGGGAAAAGAGAGGGAAGCTGATAGGAGAGAGGGAAGAATGAAGGAGGGGATGGTAGAAGTAAAAATCTTGAGTAGGGGAAGGGAAAAATAAAAGCATAAGTGGGGGGGAGGGGATAGGATGGAGAGAAAGACACAAAGAGTAATCATAGTTTTGAATGTGGATGGGATGAACTCTCCCATAAAAGAGAAGAGAGCAAAACGGATTTAAAGCTATAATCCTAAATTTTTTTGTTTACAAAAAACACATTTGAAACAGGGTAAACATACAACATAAAGGAAAAAGGCTGGAGTAGAATATATTATGATTCAACTTATGTAAAAAAAAAAGGCAGGGGTAGCAATCCTGATCTTAGACAAAGCAAAAGCAAAAATAGATCTAATCAAAAGAGATAAGGAAGGAAACTATATCCTGCTAAAAGTCAACATCGAAAATGACATAGTATCAGCACTAAACATTTATGCACCAAGTGGTACAGCATCCTAATTCTTAGAGGAGAAGTTAAGGGAGTTATAAGAAGAAATAGATAGCAAAATGATACTAATGTGAGACCTCAACCTTCCCCTCTGTGAACTTGATAAATCTAACCTCCAAATAAACAAGAAGGAATTTAAGGAGGTGAATAGAATTCTGGAAAAGGTAGATATAATAGATTCAGTTTTCTGGAGAAAACTGAATGATGATAGAAAGGAAAATGCCTTTTTCTCACAGAACATGGCACATACACAAAAGATGTCCATGTACTAGGGCATAAGAAACTCACAATCCAGTGCAGAAAGGCAAAGATAGTCAGAGCATCTTTTTCAGATCATAAGACAATAAAAATTAAATATAATAAAGAGCCAAGGAAAGATAGACCAAAAATTAATTGGAATCTAAATAATCTAATCCTAAAGAATGAGTGGGTCAAACAACAAACCATAGAAATAATCAATAATTTCATTAGAGAGAATGACAACTATGAGACAACCTACCAAAACTTATGGGATGCAGTGAAAGCAGTTCTTAGGGAAAGTTCTATATCTCTGAATGCTTACAAGAATAAAATAGCGAAAGAGGAGATCAATGAATTGGTCATGCAAATGAAAAAGCTAGAATAAGAACAAACTGAAAATCCCTAAGTAAATATCAAATTAGAAATACCAAAAACCAGAGGGGAGATTAATAAAATTGAAATTAAGAAAACTATTGAAGTAATAAATAAAACTAAGAGCTGGTTTTATGGGAAAAAAATAACAAAATTGATAAACCTTTAGTCAACAAAAGAGGAAGTAAAATACTTAAATAACCCCATCTCAGAAAAAGAAATTGAACAAACCATCAATAAATTCACTAGGAAAAAATCTCCAGGGCTGATGGATTTACAAGCAAATTCTATCAAACATTTAAAGAAGAGTTAATTCTAATACTATATAGACTATTTGGAAAAATTGAAAAAGGAGTCCTATCAAATTCTTTTTATAATACAAATATGGTGCTGATACCAAACCAAGAAGAGCTAAAACAAAGAAAAAAATTATAGACCAATTTCTCTAATGAATATAGATGCAAAAATTTTAAATAAGATATTAACACAAAGACTATAGCAACTTATGAAGAAAATAATACACTTTTATCAGGTAGGATTTATACCAGGAATGCAGGGCTAGTACAATATTAGTAAAACTATCATCATTATTGATCATATCAACAACAAAACTAACAGAAACCATATGATTCTCTCAATAGATTCAGAAAAAGCTTTTGACAAAATACAAAACCCACTCCTATTGAAAACATTGAAGAGCATATGAATAAATGGATCCTTCCTCAAAATAATAAGTAGTATCTACCTAAAACCATCATCAAGCATTATATGTAATGAGGATAAGCTAGATGCATTTCCAATAAGATCAGGGGTGAAACAAGGATGTTCATTATCACCACTGTTATTCAATATGGTACTAGAAATGTTAGCTTTAGCAATGAGAAGAAAAAGAAACTGAAGGAATCAGAATAGGCAAAGAAGAAAATAAGTTATCACTCTTTGCAGATGCTATGATGTTAAACTTTGAGAATCACAGAGAATTAAGTAAAAAACTACCTGAATAATAAACAAATTTGGCAAAGTTGCAGGATACAAAATATACCTCATAAATCATCTGTAATTCTATATATTACTAACAAAGCCCAACAAGAGATAGAAAGAATAATTCCATTTAACATTACTGTAGACACTATAAAATATTTGGGAGCCCTCCTGCCAAAGCAAATGCAGGGATTATATGAACAGAATTACAAAACACTGTTTGCATGAATAAAGTCAAATCTAAATAATTGGAAAACCTTCAGTTTCTTATGGGTGGGCCGAGCTAATATAATAAAAATGATAATTCTACCTAAATTAATTTATTTATTCAGTGCCATACCAATAAAACTCCCCAAAAATATTTTATGGAGCTAGAAAAAAAATATCAGAATTCATCTGGATGAATAAAAGTTCCAGAATATCAAGGGAATTAATGAAAAGAAATGCTAGGAATGGTGGCTTAGCCATACTAGATCTGAAATTATATTACAAAGCATCAATTATCAAAATCATTTGATACTGGCTAAGAAATAGAGAGGTAGATTAGAGGAATATGTTAGGTACACAAGACACAGTGGTCCATGATTATAGCAGACTACCCTTTGATAAACCCAAGGACCCCAGCTTCTGGATCAGAATTCACTGTTTGACAAAAATTGCTGAAAAACTGGAAAACAGTGTGACAGAAACTGAGCATAGACCAATGCCTGACACTATATACCAGAATAAAGTTCAAATGGGTAAACAATCAAGGTACAAAGGCTGATATTATCAACAAATTAGGGGAGCAAGGAGTAGTTTATTTGTCAGATTTATGGAGAATGGAGAAATTTATTACCAAACAAGAGATAGAGAACATTACAAAATGTAGAATGGATAATTTTGGTTACATTATATTGAAAAGTTTCTCCACAAACAAAGCCAGTGCAATCAAGATTAGGAGGGAAGCACAAAACTGGGAAAGAACCTTTACAATTAGTGTCTGTGATAAAGGCCTCATTTCAAAAACATATAGAGAACTGAGTCAAATTTATAAGAATACAAGTCATTTCCCAGTTGATAAATGGTCAAAAGATGTGACAGGGAGTTTTCAGAGGAAGATATTAAAGGTATCTATAGCCTTGTAAAAAAAATACTCTCACTACTGATTAGAGAGATAGAAATCAAAACAAATCTGAGGTACCAATTCATATCTATCAGATTGGCTAACATGACAAAACAGGAAAATGATACATGTTGGAGAAGATGTGGGAGAGTTCTTAGTGGAGCTGCGAGCTGATCCAATCATTCTGGAGAGCAATTTGGAACTATGCCCAAAGGACTATAAAAATGTACATACCCTTTGACCCAGCAACATCATTTCTAGGGTTGTATGCCAAAGAAATCATAAAAATGGGAAAAGGACCTACATGTACAAAAATATTTATAACTGCTCTTTTTGTGGTGGCCAAAAACTGGAAATCAAGGGGATACCCTTGATTGGGGAATGGCTGAACAAGGTGTGGAATATGAATGTAATGGAATAGTATTGTTCTATAAGAAATGATGAACAGGAGGACTTCAGAAAAACCTCAAAAGACTTTTATGAACTGATGCTGAGTGAAGTGAACAGAATCTGGAGAACATTATACATTGTAACAGCCACAGTGTGGAAGGACTGTTTTTGATAGACTTAGTCCTTCACAGCAATGCAAAGACCTAAAACATTTCCAAAGGACTCATGATGCAAAATGCCATCCACATCTAGAGGAGCTATGGAGTCAGAATGCAGAATGAAGCAGACTATGTTCTCTTTTGTTATTATTTTGTTTTGGTTTTTCTCATGGTTTCTCCCATTTGTTTTAATTCTTCTATGCACATGACTAACTGAAAATGTGTTTAAAAAAGAATGTATCTGTAGAACTCATATAAGATTTCATTCCATCATGGGGAGGGAGTGGGGAAATTTTTAAACTTATGGAAGTGATTGTTGAAAACTACAAACAAATAAATTAATTATAAAAAATGCTTGTTGATTTAACTTGTTGACCACATTGGTTGTGGGATATGACAACAGGAGGACTTTGGTACATGAAGAATTCTAATAATATATAGGTGACTTAGTATCAATTCTTGAGTAAATACAGGATGAGGGAAGTGGACAAGTTCTGGACTGGAGGGGATAAAGCAGAAGGCAGTCTTGGGGAAGAGGAATCTGAAATCCCTGCTTTTCACAGAAATAATCTTTTACCAGTCTCATCTTCCCCACATTGTTCGGAGGGGGAAACTGAGGTTGAGGGAGGAATGGATCGGAAGAGAGTTGAGTCAAAGATATAGGGTGGACCGGGGCATGGATGAAGGTGAGGGGAGAGGGGGTCTTTTCAGGTCTGGAGGCCACATTGAGGCACAGATATTCAAAGGCCTTAGCTATACAAATTATTTTAAATATAGTATATGCAGTATATTTCAAAAGCCCTAATCTAAGGTCCCAGTGTAGGATGGAGGGGAGGTGATCTAGGGTTACTTAAGACTATGCCAAGTGCAAAAACTAGCATATATTATCAAGCTAGAAGGTCCTGTGGTAGAAGCCCCAAGATTGATGAAATACCTTTGGTCCAAATACCAGTCTAGCTAAATTCAAAGAGGCTTAAATACCACGCTGGTCAGAGAGTGATAAATTTTTGGTCACAACTCCTGAAGATCATCTTACAATCTTAGGAGAGGTGGCAATCTGTGTTGATGGAGGAACTATTCACGTGGATGAAATGACAGAATCATGAGACATGGAAAGAGAAAATCAATTGTTGAGTAATTCTTGACCACTTACCAAAGGAAAATACCCAGAATTGCATATCATGGTTAAAGTAAATAGAATTTCCAATTTAAATTTTTGTAATTGTTCTTTTTCAATATTTCATTTATTATTTTCAGTTTTCAACATTCACTTCCATAAGTTTTAAATTTTTCTCCCCTTCCCTTCTCCCCCCTCCCCAAGATGGCATGCAATTCAATAAGGGCTCTACAGATACATTTCTATTGAACACATTTTCACATTAGTCATGTTGAATAGAAGAATTATAACAAATGGGAGAAACCATGAGAAAGAAAACAAAAAAAAAGAGAAGAGTCTATTTCACTTTGCAATCAAACCACAACATAATTCTTTCTCTACATGTGGATGACATTTTCCTTCATAAGTCCTTTGGAAAGTTTTATGTCTTTGTATTGCTGAAAAGGGCTAAGTCTATCAAAGTCAGTCCTCACACACTGTGGATGTTACTATGTAAAATGTTCTTCTGGCTCTGCTCGCTTCACTCAGCATCAGTTCATGTAAGTCTTTCCAGGTTTTCCTGAAGGCTGCCTGCTCATCACTTCTTCTGGCACAATAATATTCCATTACATTCATATGCCACAACCTGTTCAACCATTCTCCAATTAATAGCTGTCCCCTCAATTTCCAGTTCTTGACCACCACAAAAATAGCTGCTATAAATAAAAGAACATGTGTATTCTTTTCCCCTTTTAATGATCTCTTTGGTATATAGCCCTAGAAAGGATATTGCTGGGTCAAAGGGTATGCACATTTTCATGGCCCTTTGGGAATAGTTCCAAATTGCTCTCCAGATTGGTCAGATTGTAATTGTTCTTTACCTGAAAATAAATACTTCATCAAGAGTAAAACATAACACATTAAAATGCCATGACTTACTTCCCTATAGCAATTTCTTGTCCAAAGATTACAATCATTCCATCATCCAACAGAGAGGCAATTCTAATAAAGACCACATATATACCTTCTAATCTAGATCAATTAATCAATAAACCTTTATTAAGTGTCTACCATGTGCTAAGTTCTGGGAATATATATATATATAAAAATAGAACAGCAGTTCCTTTCAAGGATTGTATATTCTAACTGGAAAGACAACATGTGCATAGATAAGTAGATACAAGATAAATACAGAGAATAAATATACATGGTGGGAGTTTACTCCACTGCAAATAAACATAGAAGGTCCAGACTTCTATCAATCAAAAGAATGTTAGGTGTGATGTATGCAATCAATCAAGGATATATGCTAATGTTTTAGGAGTGGTTGAAGCGTCAGTGCTGTTCTGTAGGACTTTGATTAAAAACAACACTTTAGGTAAGAACGTGGTATTGGATGAAGAGGAGGGAGCTTGGTGGTAGAGAAACTTCAACTAAGCCTGTGGGATGAAATCTCTGAGAGCGGGAGGAGAAAAGGGCCTCTGTCAGATCCCTTTTCCCAAAGGAAGACCTTGTGAACTTCAAAAGGTTGAAAGACTTGGGTCTTCCCTACTACCATGGTAGGAGTCTCCTTAGAACAGTACTGGATGACAGGAGCATCCATATCAGAATGTGAGAGCCATATTGAAGACAAACATGGGAACTGAAGAAAGGTAGTTCCAAAACTCCACAAGGAGTCCACAATAAGGTCTACCATGAGAACTCTGTGGGGGGAAGACAAGATTTCCAGCACTCAGGAGCTATGCATTGTCTCTATGTGAAATGTACTCTCTAAGTTTGGGCCAACTTCCCTATGGACTCTGTCTGGACATGTGGAGCAATGTGCCTCCAATATGAGGGAATGTTTTATGCTAATACTCTCCCACTTTAATAAACAACTCTTTTTAAAGGCACTTAAGCCTGGCTGAAGAGCATACCACTAACAATAATATTAGAAATCCCCATGCAAGAGCCTTCAGGGTTACCCCCACAAGTCTGAGGGGAGGCATAATAACTATCCTCTGGGGACCTGGCCCACTCATCAAGAAGGAGTTTGGAGAGTGAGCCCAGAGCCTGTGCTACTCAAATAAATAACTGACATTTATATAGCCTCGAAAGTTCGTGAAACACTTTATACACATTATCTCCATTTGATCCCTCACAACAGCTCTTTGAGGTTATTATCCCTATTCTACAGAGAAGAAAATTGAGGTTAAAAATAGTTGAGTGACTTCAACCAGGGTCACCAGACAGGTAAGTGATGGAGGGAGAATTTGAACTCAGGTCTTCCAGATCCTTCAGCCTAGCTGACTACATTTAAATACAAGGTAGTTAGAAAGGGAGGATATCAGTCAGGAAAGGCTTCATAGAGTAGAAGACAATGTTTGGGTAGGGTCTTGAAGGAAAAGAGGGATTCTATGCTATGGAGGTAAGGAGAGAGTCCATTTCAAGCACAGGGGAAGACAAAATAAGACCAAATTGCTCTCATGTTCCTCCTACCCTTTAGAGATTTTAGGCAGAGTATAAAACACTTGACTTCAAGATACAGGGGATAGGACCAGGGCACCCAATTTCCCAACTTTAGTCAATAGGGTAAACTGTTTACCTGTCAAATGTGAATGGAATAAGGTAGCCAGATTGTGCAGAGCATAGACCTCTGGGCCTGGAGTCAAGAAGAGTCATCTTTCTGAGTTCAAATCTGACCTCAGACACTTCATAGCTGTATGACCCTGGGCAAGTCAGTTAACCCTATTTGCCTCAGTTTCCTCCAAAATAAGCTGGAGAAGGAAATGGCAAACCACTCCAGTATATTTGCCAAGAAAACCCCCAATGGGGTCATAGAGAGTCAGACAGAACTGAAAAGCCTGAACAACAACAAATGAATGGAAGAAGGAAGCAATGAACGATCACCCATCTCTTCAATCTTTTTTTAAAAAATGCTTTTATAAAATCTGTCTCCTTCTAGCCCAGCTCTAAAGCCATTATCTAAGGCACATTGTACATTAGGACATAGAAAATGACGTATTTTGAGAATGGTGGCTTTGTAGTAGCCTCCAGGGAACTTTTATGAGAAAGAAAGGGGAATGTATGTGAAGACTGGCATCCTACCTGCCCTTAGTGCACATGCCCTGCTGTGGGTTGCTCTTTGAACAGAATTGCTGTTTAGGCTTCAAACCTAGTGTGACCTGGAGAGGTGAGGAGAACAAGCAACATTCTCTGGTTCAGAAACCATAATGTGCAAATAATGCCATTTAAAGGCAGAAAATTTAGAAGAGGTTGTAACTTTTCTGAAGGGACAAGGGAAATAGTTAATAGGTCCATTTGAAAAAAAAACTGGAATATTTAGATATGATCAAATATTTTATATTCCTGAATTCATTTGGATTGTCTCTGCAGAAATAAAATATATATTTATATAAAATCTCAGAGATTTTTCACAATTAGAAAACATGTTCATTTTATCCCATCCATTTATGATTATGTATCCCTGGGAGTTAGTGGCCTTTTAAGAGTGAAATGACAGTTTTTTCCTGGGTGTATAGAATAGGAAAAGGGGAGGGGAATATATCAGCTACATGAAATGTGCTGAGCCTTGCTTGTGAACAGTGAATAACTGATGGGAGAAAAGTCAAATGGACTCAAGAGAGAAAAGCCAAGCCCCATACAATGAACATAAACTGTATACCTAGAAGTTCATTCACCTGGTGGACAACAGGGAGAGGAGAACCGTTAAAAGAAAAACACAAAACGAGGGAAGAAAGTGGTTCCCAGAACTTATGGCTGAATTGGGCAAAAAAAAACCAAAAACCCTCAGATTTTAATTCTAGAAATGTAAAATGTTTAAAATGAATTTTCATATTCACATTCTAAGGAAATATTTTTCATAGTAAAATGTGCTACAATTCAGGAATATTTGGAGGGGCATCTAAATGGTTTTTTTCCCCTTTATGTCTTAAAGTTGAAAAAACATTAGAACTTACAAGAATTGAAACACAGACAACAAAAACCCCTCATTTTAACTTTTCAGCCTTTGTCATCTGGTGAGGACTGAATGTAGCATAGGAATGTCATTGTTTGGCTCTAAGGGAAGCAGAATAGACATCTCTAGCCTCTCCCTTCTCTCCCCACCCTTCTCCAATGGAGATGTTAATTCTAACCAGGACAGAAAGGAGGAAGAGCTACTCTGCTCCCTTAAGAGAGGAGTATTGACCAGAATTATATCTATCTTCTCCCTTAAACATTATTAGTCTAGGGAATGTAATCAGATTCAAACTAACTTCTGATTGTTGTTTCACTATTGGAGGTAGGGTGGCAAAGAGGGCCCCAAGCTCTATATGCGTTTCCTGACCCCTTTTCCCAGCAAATATCAATTCTACAATAAACACACACTGAACTTAGTAAAAAAACAAATAAATTTATCTAATTTGATAGCAGAGCAGAAATTGGAGAAAATATATATATATATATATATATATATATATATATATATATATATATATATATATATATATATATATACATATATAGGAATGTGTGTGTGTGTGTGTGTGTGTGTGTGTGTGTGTGTGTGTGTGACAATACAGAGTGAAGGAGTTCTCCCATTAGGAGTGAGGTAACTCTGCTCGGCCAAGAAAAGAGAATCCTAGATCTCATCCTAGGGTTCAAAGGGTTTAATACAGGAAGCAGAGAACAGGGACATTATGGAAATTGTCAGCCCCTGTCATTCCAGAGACTATTCTTTCAGCAGCCTGAGGTAGGGTTGGCCTTATCCATCTTCCCTCTTGAATCTGGAAGCTACAAGTACCCAAAATGACTCAAGGTTGAAAAGCACTCCAAATGATTCAATGAGAGCTGAAGAGCTCTACTCTCTCCCACTCTGCTAATTCCACCCTACCCTTGACACAGGCAGAAGACATTGCTCACCATCAACAGAGAAAGTCCCATACCAATGGGCTTTGAGACAACTTAAAAATCAAAAGAAAAGAATGGATCTGCTGTACTGAAATCCATTGTAATAACTAATTATTATCTACCTAGTATTTTATTCTAACTACTCTATCCTCTATAACTAGCCAACAAAAACCCTGCTGATTAAGACACATATCAATCAATAAATAACTGCTAAAGGTAATGATAATGAAACCCTATACCAAATTTTATGAAATAGAGCTAAGGCATTTTTTTAGAGAAAAGGTTACATCTCTGGAAAGTAATATACAAATAAATAAACTAATAATAAAATAGAAAAAAGATCAGTGGACTGAGCCTGCAACTTAAAAGACTAGAAAATAATCTTAAATAAGTACAAAAGAAATCTTGATATTTTGAGAAAGAGAATCTTAAAATTAATGAGTAAAAATGAAAATATTTTAATATTAAAAATTCAGAATTCAAATTATTCATTCAAAAATTCAAATTCAAAATTGAATTCAAAATGCAAAAATTCTAATTCCAAAAAAAATCATAAAACTATAACTATTCTGATAAACAGAGGATGGGAAGATCAAATTACCAAAGGAAAAAATGAACAAAATAAAGTCATAACACAAGATATAAAGAGAATGACTACAGGCTATTATAAACAATCACACTGCAGTAAAACTGCGAATTCAGTGGTAATTGATGAATATAAAATATTTAATAAATAATAAAACAAGAAATAGATATCTTAAACAACATAATCTCAGAAAAATTAAGTTGAGCAATTCATAAATGAGTTGCCAAAAAGTGGAGAAACTCTAGGCTACATTTATTTCAAAGAAATTATTTCAGACATTTAAGAAGTAATTAATATCTACACTACCAAAGTAATTCTCAAAAACAGAATGAAAGCACTCTACCACACTCTTTTTCTGAAACAAACATGGTCCTGATAACCAAACCAGAGTGATATTTTAAAGAGAAAGAAAAAGGGAATGATAGATAAATTTTGATTCACAATTTTAAAAATAAAGTCCTTGTAAGGGAACTGTAGCAATGTATACAGAATGTAATCACTGGACCAAGCTGGATCCATACCAATGGATCAAAATTAAGAAATAAGTAAGTATAAACAAAAAGACAAATGAAAAATCTACATGATTATTTCAGTAGATGAAGAAATATCCTTTGACAAAATAGAATAGGGACTGAATCTAAGATTATATATGTGAGAGTGTGTGCATACATACATGCATATATACACACATGCACATATATTTGTTTTAATTCTTTAATTTATGTAATAAAACAAGCATTTTCATAACAACATAATATAAAAAAAAGGCGATTGCATATAAAACTGCAAATCCATTAGGTACAATTTGCCATTCCATTTAACTATATAATGAAGTTGCCATGGAAAACTCTTTTTTTTTCCCTTTCCCCCCCACCCAATTCAAGAGATGGTTACCAATAGATACAAGTATGCCTATATGTGTAAAATTATCTATACCTATTTCTAGTTATTGGTTCTTTCTCTGGATGCAGATAACATCTTCCTTCATAAGTCCTTTGTAGTTACTTTACATGTTAATAATATTCAAAATTACTTTTTGTTCACAGTTGTTTAAAACAATATTGCTATTACTGTATACAACATTCTCTTGGTTCTGCTTATTTCACTCTTCATCATTCTGTGCAAATCTTTCCAGGTTTTTCTAAAATCATCAAGCTCATCATTTCTTTTAGCACAATACAACTCCATCATACTCATATACCACAACTTGTTCAGCCATTCCCCAACTGACTAATAAATAACTAATTGGGCATGCAATTAAAAAAACTAGATAGAGAACAAAGTAAAAAACCCCAGTTAAAGACTGAACTGAAACTAAGACTTCACTGGTGTAGGGAACTCTCAGTGAAAAACTTCTTCTGCTTCTACAGGTTAACGCATCCTCTCCAACTTATAGTCTATGAAAGTTGCCCAGAACACTGAGAGGTCAAGTGAGGGACTGAGGATCACACAACCAGTATGTATCAAATGTAGCACCTGAACCTAGGCTTCCTGATTCAAAGGTCAACTCTCTGTCCACTAAGGTTCACTGAGCCTCAATGGCCCTGTCATGGTATCCTCTATATGCCAAAATATCTGACCTTTGGAGATAACATAAGTACTCCTAAGCTTTGCCTTCTACCCTACAGCCAAACCTTCCTAGATATATTTTGTTCCATAGTGGCTTTTAAGAACAGGAGCTGTCTTTGTTTTTACATTTGCATCTCTAGGACTAAGCATACTGCTTGGCATATGCTTAAATGTTTAATAACTGCTTTTTTATTCATTGATTTAAATAACTGGATAGACAGTCACTGATTACGGCTGGTTCTCACCAGTATAATAACAATATTATCTGAATTAATTTACAGATTCAGTCCCATACCAAGAAAACTACTGAGCAGATAATTTTTAGAATCATAATTCATTTAAAAGAATAAAAAGTCTAGAATCTCAAAGGAAATAGAGAAAAAATATATATAAATGAAGGACACATAATGTTACCACACTTCAAATTATATTATAAAAAAGTAATCAACACAACTATTGATATTGAATGAGAAAAAGATAAATAGATTAGTGAAACATTAGATAAGCAAGAGATAGACACAACAAGAAACAGTAGTCTGGTGTTTGATAAACATAAGAACTTTTAAATAATAATTACTGGGAAGACTGAAAGACACAATCTTCTGGAACTAGATTGAGCACAACATTGTATACCAAAAATAATAATAAGCTCAAAATAGATAAGCAATATGAACATAAAATCACACACACACACACACACACACACACCAGAAGAAACCAAATCATGCAACTTTCATACTATGACAAAAGGAAGAATTCTTGTCTAAATAATGAATCATTAAAGATCAATTATTTTGACTAGATAAAATTTTAAATCTTTTGCACATATAAAATCAATGAGGACAGTAAGTAGAATGACATTAGGATGAAAAAATGTTCACATCAAATAAAAATTTGATATCTAAAATACACTAGGAATCATCAAAAACTATTTCCCCAATGGATAAATATTGAAAAATAAGAACCAAAATTCTCAAAGGACAATTATAAATCCTTGATGTCCACCAAAAAAAAATAAAATGAATTTCACACACGAATCAATCGTTCAACAAATATTTATTAAGGGCCTACTATGTTCCAGGAAAACTGACAGTAAGAGAAATGCACATTGAAACAACTCAGATTTTACCTCACACTGTGGAAATTGACAAAGATGGAAAAAGACGGGAATTATCAATGGTGTAGAGGCTTCAGGAAGCCAGGCACACTATTGCCTTATCAGTACATACAATTGTTCAACTTTTCCATAGAGAAATTTGGAAATATGCAATAAAAGTAACTAATCTCTGTTTCTCACAACAGTCTCATTATTGGATTATATCTTAAGAAAATCTAAGGTACAACAATGTTCTTATATAGACCATAACATTTATGGCAGCATTCTTTGAGACTATAAAGAACTTCAAGGAAAGATGGGGTCCAGCAACTGGAGAATGATTTTTAAAAATGACATGGAAATGTAATAGAATATTATTCTGTACTAAGAAATGCAGCATATGAAGAATCCAGAGAAACATGAGAAGATTTAAATTAAGTGGTGCATAAGAAAATGAGCCAAACCAAAAGAATAGTATCTACTTGAATGAACAGTATATATAAAATGATCACTGAGTGAAAGTAGAACTCCCAATAATTGAAAATCAAATAAAGAGCCCAGAGAACACAGGCATTACTGGGTTAGAATATTATATCAGTAATCAGATACGACTACTACATTGGATCATTTTGTCATAAGGGAAGACTCAATCTGAATGAAGGAGAAAAGTTGAAATTGTTTGTAAGAGAAACACAGAAGTCATCGTTAAAACGGGGTGTGAATACACACATTTTATTGATTTTTTATATAATATACATATATATATATATATATGGACAGAGAAATGGAGGGAGAGAGAGAGAGAAGAGAGAGAGAGAGAGAGAGAGAGAGAGAGAGAGAGAGAGAGAGAGAGAGAGAGAGAGAGAGAGAGAGAGAGAGAGCTTTTTCTGCTAGGAGTTCTTACTTGGTGTCCATGAACTTGTAGTTTGCTTTTTAATATTTTAAAGATTGCTTTTTCACTGCAACTGTTTTCCTTTAGAATCCTATGTATCTTATTTTGTGATTTTAAAAGTGTTATTTTGAAAAGGAGTCTAACATATATTTCAACAGATTGTCAATGGGTTCCGTGCCACACACACACACACACACACACACACACACACACACACACACACACACACAGTTTAAGATTCCCTATGCTAAAGAGACCAAAATTAAGGAATTTTGTTTCTTTTACCTTGGTTGTATCCCTGATTTCCTATAGAATCTTGAATAAATCCTTCACAGATTAAAATAGTATTTGTATTAATAAGGACCTTGGCACATAATGGTTAATTCTAAACTTTGATAATTATTCAGACCACATAATTGATTTTACATTAAGAATTAGAAAAGCCAAAATAGAGTGTCTATTGATGGTTTTAAAAAAAGTACTGTGAGATTTACATGGCGCTCTTCACAGTCTTGAATGAATAATTTTTATCATACAAAGTTGTTTATAGTAATCAGTCTCATAAAACAATAACGACCTCTACTTTCTTGCTCTGGATTTGTTGTGAAGCCTCCTCATTCATTTACAAACAGGCAGAATTAATTTTGAGATATCTACATTATTCAATATGTCCTGATATGGACATAGGACTGTTTCTATTCCCAATCCCAAATGTGCCCAAATCAGTTGCACACTTACATTGTAAAATGCATGAAATGTACACAAGAGTAGCCAAATTTCACAGATTGACTGAGAACTAAATGCTGAGTACATTTCATTTAAAGTAAATTGAACCAAAAAAAAAAACTGAACCACCTTACATATACCACAAAGCACAAAATCTAATTAATATTTTATGCTGTATGGGGGATACTAAATATATTTATTTTTATTCTACATACTGGGGAAATTATTGTATAATTTCCCAGCAATGAAGCCAAGAGTATGTAACGATAACAGATTATCTAGAACAAGCAGAGTGAACCAATGCACAGGTGGATAGTTGTATTGATGCCAATAATATAGTATTTTCTCCCCCATTTGGTGTTTTAAACTTGCATTTTGTTGTCACACTCCCTGCCAATAGGCTTTGCGGGTTGCACTGGAGTCTTGATAGTGTTTCCAAAGGTGAGTTAATTAAGGGTTGCCCTCTGGAATGTTATCAAGCTTCTAGTTAGGCATCTATCTACTTTCCTTACAGGTGTGAAATATTGACAGCAAGTTTTACAAGTGTGATGACATTTTTTAATTCACTTCACTGAATATGTTTTAGTGTGACTCACACTTTAAGGGAAATCCAAACTATACCTTTGCTGAAGATGTTATTCACCCACAGAAATGAATTGTGGGTTCTTCAAAAGAATGGTAATAAGAAACCAAGATTTTATTATTGTTACAAATATAGTTTCACAAGGCACGCTTGTGACTTTCAAATAAGTCTTCCTTGTACACAACATAGGAGGTATTTAAATGTGAATGACAAGTCATTAGTCCAAGTTAGGCATTTATATGATAACACCCTTCATTCCAGGATATTGAAACTGATAGCTGGAGAGCTTGAGTAAATTCACATAATTAAATATATCACAGAATCTCAGAGTTGGAATGGACCCAGGAGCTTCATCCCCTCTATGGCACATCTGACATATGGTCATTTGACTTCTAAGGAAGATCTCAAGTGAGGGACAATGAACTACCTCCCAAGGCAGCCCATTCAACATTAATATAATTGCTAATCTCTGTTTGTTATTAAGTTTTTCCTTGCATCAAACCCAAATTCACCTTTTTGAAGTTCTTACCCATTTCTCCTAGATTAGCCTTCTGGGACTAAGCAAAAGAAAGGTAATTCCTCATCTACTTGACAGTCTTTTAAATACTTGAAAATAGCTGTCACATTTCCACTAAATGTTCTCAGTTCATACATACTGATTTCCTTCCACAAATACTCATGTAATAACAACTCTAAGTCCTCAGCCCTCTTGTCTGCCCTTGGTTGCTCTTCCGCTCATTTATTTCCTTCTTAAAATGTAGCACCCAGAGCTGAATACAATCCTCCAGATATGGAGGTCTCTTTTAACTGTTGTTCAAGACCCCTCTAAGTAAGTTTCCTAGTATATGTAGCAAGTTTTTGGAAGGATGAGCATTTCACCTGTTGGGGATACTTATGGCTTCATAATATCTAATTAGTCAAGAGGTTTCAAAGGGGTTCCAAATTTCTTCATGTATCACATATAGGATTTTTTTCAGTTTTATAGAGGGAAGGAGTTGATTCTTACTCACTTATTGTGTGATCCTAGTCAACCCATTTAAGCACTCAATGTCAATTTCCTTAACTTCTAAATTAAGGGATTGGCCTCCGTGATATTTATGGTCCCTTCTAACTTCAAAATTATTTTATTCTTGAGACTTCATATTAGCTAATACTTTCAACTTCTCTCCCAAGTGAATATTTTACTGGAGCATAACTGAGTTGAATTTCTATTCCTTTGCTTTTCCCCAAACCAGAAAATACTTCAGTCAGAGTTTACCCAGGGATTACCCAGGGGCAAAAATAAGCTGAACTTTGTGTGCTCCTATAGGAAAGTGTCGGATATAAAGACACATGCCTGTAATTTCTGCCTCTAGGGAGGTCAAAGCAGATGGATCACTAGAGTTCTTATGTTCTTAGCAAGAGAAGTGCTAAAACTGATTGGGTCTGTACACTAAGTCTGATACCCATGGTGAGCCTCTTCAGAGCAGAGGGACAGCAAGTTACCTAAAGAGTGTCCAAATGGCTCAAGTTAGAAATAATGCAGTTCAAAGCTTTCCTGCCAACAAGCAATAGGGTTGAGCCTCTTAGTGGTCTCTACAATTCTAACCCTAGGCAAGATCTGTCTCAAAAAGCGAAAGTGGGGGGTGGGGAGGAGAGGGAAGAATCCTGGAAATTTGCCTGGTTTGCTTTGTGGAAGAAGACAGATTCTGGCTTCATTGAAAGTACAAATTAACAGTAAAAAGCCCATGGATAGAAAAGGTGAGGAAAGTTGAGAAGAAACCAAAGCACATATAATTTACCAGTTGGATCATTAGGCTATAAATAATTTAATTTACTATTAATTTAACTACAGATTAATCAGGGTAGCTATATATTTACAAATATGTTTATGGATATATTTATACTTAAACCTAAAATAATTAAATTAAATATATAGCACAGTAACTTTAATAACAAAATCAACTGGCCAGACCAAATTTTGGTAAAATCTTAATAGCATTTTTTTTGTTAAGATCCTGGTGAAAAATTTCATTTGGTTTACTTCAACAGGTCATCAGATGACAGAACACAACCCTTCATTAGTTCCATCTCTATGAGAAAACTTTGTCTCTGTGGCTTCCTGGCATGGCTTTCAAGAGCAAAGGACTGACTGTGCATTATGATGAAGCATCAGAGTAATAATGTAGTATGTGAGTGGAGAATAAAATTCTTCCATGATAGTTCCTATACCCCGGTGCATAGTTACAACATTCCACCATCATGATCATCATCAATTACGTGATATATTATATATGTAACTGGTACATATTTCTATGATATAATAGCATGATTTTGTATGGCTCTAGGATTTGAAAATCATATGACATATGTTATCGCATTTGATTCTCACAACAACCCTGAAAAGTAGAAACATTGGCTCTATTTTGCAGATGAGGAAACTGAGGCTGCAAGAAAGATTAATTGAATTTCCCAGACTCATACAGCTAGTGTCTGAGGCAGGATTTGAACTCTCTCTGCTATGTCACCTAGGTATCTCACAATTGCTTGCTAAAAAAGAAATGAAACTTAGAACATGCCCAAAATTTAAAGTGTATATTTTTACAAACAGAATTTGGTCTTGTATCTCAGGTGCCCAATGAGCCAGTTTCATGAGACTCAAACTCTGTTACCTTTCTGTCAGTTTTTTTGCTTGGGCATATCAATCTTTGACTCTCTTAGAATGTCTGAATTCCTTATTAAAGTGAACCTCTACTAGAAGTGCTTGACATAAAATCAAAAGACAGTGGGATTTCAAGATTGTAGATTTTCCCCTATGGATCAGGATGGACATTTCACCTTTTTTTATTAGCTCAGCCAAGCCATTTCATGAATCTGGTTGGACTAAATTTTTGGTCATAGGGGCACCTGTTTTCATGTTTATTTTCTTTTGTGAACTGACACAATTGATTGGTAGAGGTTTGACCTACCCAGGGGGTTTTGTTTAATGCTTTTGCCATAAATTGGTGGTGTTTATTTAAACCAAATCTACAAATTAAGTGTAATTCTTGTCAGAATTTTGGAACAAGAGAAAACCATACTGCAATGTTCCATGAGTAAGAACTATTTCTTTTTCATAATGTTTAAGCAAGCTACGAATTTTCACTTACCATTGAAATATTTCTGTAAACCATGCAACCTTTTGCACAAAAGATAATTATGAAATAGCTAACATTCATTTGACCACAACCAATAAATAATTTATGAACTGGGTGTTTGAAATTATGCAAATGTTCTAAATACTTTTTGTTGCCTGTACATCTGAGTAAGTATGATTCAGAAGAAAGTGTGCTATGGATTAATAGATTCAACATTTAAGTGATTTGCATTTCTACAGTGTTCTTTTCTTTGCTGGCTCCTACTATCTTTAGTATCATAGCTCAGAAAACAAGCCTTGACAATACTGTCTCTAAATGTATTTGAATATCCTGGCATCCCTATTCATCAGTCTCTTTGATGCTTAAAATGTCTTTTGCTTTCTTTCCAGAACTCTTTATGAAGGCAGAGATATGCTTTTAGTAGAGTACCCACCAATCTCATAATACACACTAAATGGAGAAAAAAAAAAGGACATCTTTAAATATTTTATGGATGTGAGATAGCCCACAGCAGAGTTCAAGCTGTAGTAAGTTCTAGAATAAGCATACTAGATACCAAGTACTTCAGGCAATCTACTAGCAGTACTATTAGCTAGTGTTGGATTTAAAAGTATACTGACCTCACCATACACTATTATTTATTTATTATTGCTATTGATGAGAAGAATATTTTTGTCACATTTACAGGTACACATTACACATATGAAATGGGAATGTACCATATTTTGGATTACCGTAATATATAATAGCAGATTATTTAGAAGCCTCGGTGTAAACATTGCTGCATCATTTCTTTAACTATTAAGAGGTCTAGATATAATTTATTTTCATTTCTGCTCTCTCAAAGAGGGAAAGGAGGACTTAGAGATATTTCCCTCAGTAAAGATGTTCAGAAACCATAGGATCATAGATTTAGAACTAGAAGGGATGTCAAAAGTCAATGAGTCCAACCACTTCATGTTATAGATGAAAGAATTGAGAAGAAGAACATTGGAGTGATTTGCCCAAGGTCATAGAAATAGAAAGAGGCTGGTGCCAGATGTGAAATCAAGTTTTCCTCAGTTTAAGTCTAGTGTCCTATCTACTATACCATGCTGCCTCTCAATTAAATTTTCCATTTCATAATAAAATTATTGCACTATGTAAATGTTTGATTTTCCTACCTTAGTAGAAATATTCTTTAAGTCATTGGCCCCATAATTCCTTTTCTACCCAGATGCCCCTTTTGGTTCTGGCAAAGAACACTGGATGAAGGAAATATTTGAAGCTATGATCAGTTATCCTTTAAACACTGCTGCTATTCTATCTATGACGTCAGTGCTTACCCAGCCTTTAACTGCTGAATGAGTGTTGCCTCAGAAAAACTGAGACCTGAGAAAGACAGCTTAAAAAGGCTAAGGTCTCCCACTGCATTCTGGACTATTGCCAGACTTCCTGACCTATGTCTTGCCACTGGACTCTTATGACTCTGAAGGAGAGAGTGAGACTGACTTCACACAGCTGTCTCACTTAAATCCAACTTATTTGCAAGTTCAGGACTTACCCTCCCAATATCATCTGTCTGCTTCCAGAATGAAGGACAAACAACAACTCCTGTACATGTTGGAGTAATTGTGTTACTTCAGTCAAGAAGAGGAAAAAGCGCTGGACTAAATAAAAGACCATGGCACTCTCTCATTAATTAGTGTTATGATCTCATGAACAACAATATTGTAATGGTTTGCAGCGAGAAAGAAAAAATCATGTTTTGTATAATGTTTATTATCTTTGTTAAGTATAATACCCAGTATCTGAATGAAAGCCTGTTTTATCTCCCACTCAAAGAGTTCCTCAGTCAACAATCATTGTTTAAGTTTTTTACCAAGGTGCACACAACTGACTTTTTCTAAGATTCTTCATTTAGTAATTCCTTGTACTATCTTCTCTATTTATTATCAACATATGTCATCTGTTCTATTTAACCAATATTTTTCTTTATTTTAAGATCTTTTCCCATGTTTTCATAAGTTTGGAAGAATAAACCCAGAAAGTTTTCTGACTGAAGCAAAAAGCTCACGGGCATAACAATTGAGTACAATCTACTCATTTCTTTGTCTCATCAAGATTTTTCATTTTTCTCCCATGGTAGGTAAGAAGACTTATGAAAAAGATAATCAGAAATAAAAATTAGTAATCTTCCTTTTTGAGTTACATTACAAGACTAATTCAGCAAATAATCTTTTTTTTATTTGGACTAGAGAGTTCATAGGTTGACACCCTGTTTTTTTGTATAATCAGTACAAGGAGATTTAGAATGTAATTCCAGTGTTGTTGCTTTGTTTTTCTGAGCTGAATTGGTTTGTTTTAATAGCATTTTATTTTTTCCTAATTAAATGTTGAGGTGATTTTCACCATTCATTTTTACAAAATTTTGAGTTCAAAATTTTTCTCCATCCTTCCCTATCCTTCCCTCTTCCTAAACTGGTAGGCAATTTGATATAGGTTGTAGATGTGCTATTGTGTAAACCATACTTCCATATGTGTTACAGTTGAGAAAGAAGAAATAGATCAAAATGAAAAAAATCCAAGAAAGAATAAAGGAAGTGAACAAAGTATGCCTCGATCTCCATTCAGAGTCCATCAGTCCTTATCTAAAAGTGGATAGCATTTTTCTTTGTGAGTCCTTTATACTTGTCTTGTATCATTGTATTGCTAAGAAGAGCTGTCATTCATAGCTGATCATTACACAATGTTGCTCATACTGTATACAATAGTTCTGCACATTTCACTTTGTGGCAGTTCATACAAGTCTTTGCAGGTTTTTCTGAAGTCTGCCTGCTCATCATTTCTTATTGCACAATAGTATCCCATTACATTCATACACCACAGCTTGTTCAGCCATTTCCCAAATGATGGGCATCCCCCTCATTTTCCAATATTTTGCCACCACAAAAAGGGCAGCTATAGGTCCTTTCCCCTTTTTCTATGATTTTTTTGGGATATAGACCTAGAGAGTATGCACAGTTTGGTTGCCCTTTGGCCATAATTCCAAATTGCTCTCCAGAATGGTTGGATCAGTTTACAACTCCACCAACAGTTCATTAGTGTTCCAATTTTCCCACATCCTCTCCAATATTTATTAATTTCCATATTAGTCAACCTGATAGTTGTGAGGTGGCACCTCAGATTTGTTTTAATTTGCATTTCTTTAATTAATAGTGATTTAGAGCACTTCTTCACATGCCTATAAATAGCTTTGATTTCTTCAACTGAAACCTGCTGGTTCATATCCTATGACCATTTATCAGTTGGGAAATGGCTTGTATTCTTATAAATTTGATTGATTTCTCTAAACCTTTGAGAAACAAGGTCTTTATCAGAGATACTTGCTGTAAAGATTGTTTTCTAGCTTTCTGCTTTCCTTGCAGTCTTGGTTGCATTGATTTTGTTTGTGCAAAAGCTTTTTAATTTAATATAATTAGAATTATCTATTTTACATTTTGTAATGCTGTCATCTCTTGTCTTGTCCTGAACATGTAACTCACTTAACTTCTCCTTTAAGAATTTGGATACTATGCCATTTAGTACATCTCAGTTAGTTTTAATGTATGTATCTAATTCACCTTAAGGAAGATCAAATCCCATGAACCCTCCTATCATTTGTTAGAGACTTTATCTGAAAAGCTATCCATCCCAGATTGATTTTCTTCAGAAATGTTAATGATTTCAAGTCACACCTCCTAAAAGGATGAGCTTCTAACTTTACAGAAGGAGATCTAAGTTCTGATTGTATTTGCTCCTTTTATTCTCAGATCTCACAAACAAGTGCCACAGCCCTCCAAAGGCCCTTACCATTTAAACAGAACTTAGTCAAAGGTTATCTACTTTAGGATTTTAAATACAGTTCAAACAACAAAATCAACTATCTTGAAACTCTAAATAAGTCTGAAACAAAGAACCCTAATGCCAAGGTACTTAATTAAGAATTATTCCATCTTCAAAACTTCTGAAACATGGTAAGGGGTTGGGAGGGGGAGCAGCAAGTCTTCTTCCTTTTTTTTCTGTCACATATTCAGTGTTGCTAATGGTACCCAGCTACTAACAATTCTTAATCTAGAGAGGGCTTTTTAATTTCAGGAGGAGATTTAACCTGAATCACATATTCCAGTTTTCCTAAAAGTAGAAGACAATAAATGGAAGTAGAGTGAAATAAGAATGGAAAGAAAAATTATACCACATTCTGGAGAGCCTTGAATGCTAAACTAGGAATTTGTATTTTATTCCAAAGGAAATAGAGAATCACTGATGGTTTTCAGCAAGAGACTAACGTGATTCATTAAAAAGAGCACCACATTTGTATTAATAGGTCCTTGGGTGGAATCCTAGCTCTCACATTCATTGTGTTGTGACTTTGGGCAAGTTACTTAACTTCCCTGAGATTCTGTTCCTTCATCTTCAAAAGGAAAAGTTAAACTAAATGATCTCTAAGCTCCCCTTCAGACTTCAATCTGTGGTCTACTGATCCATGGTCCCCATTCTTTTAGGGGAGAGCATTAGACTAAGAATATTTAGGTCCCATGATGATGTTCAAGCTTTTGTCTCCCTTATGTCAGTGACAGAGGAAGTTGGCCAATGCCCACCTTACAGAATAGTAACATTTTTGTACTGGTCAACATACCACATGGGCAAGACAACAGAAGGCTGAAATAGGAAAAGCTGGTATAAATAGATTTGAATAGAGGTTGTACAAGGATTTGGCAGGCCAAAAATAGTTATGTGTTGATGGGGTGGAGAAGCAGAACTGCCAATTCAAAGACCTAGTGGATGAGCTCTCTGACCTCTTTCCACCCTAGAAGTTATTGTGCTCATCACTGGAATGGAAGTCTGTTGCTCTCATTAGGGAGGTTACTGCTTTCTCTGGCTTTTTCCTTCTGCATTTTAGTTGTGTTTGGCATAGAGCAGTGGTGTTTGAAGAGGGCTTGGCCCCCACTAGTTTTAAGCGGAGCCAGTCAGTGGAAAAAATGACAATGACATCTGGCATGGAATTCAGGTGTTAAAATACCTTATTTGAAATAAAGGAAATAACACCTATTAGGAAGTGACCCTGAACGAACAAATTTTGCTGGCCTGGGAGAAGGCATTTTTCCCTTTGAGTATACTGTAAATGCTCTTGTGTCTTTTATGATATTTCACTGCAGAAATGGGTGCATTCAAGAATTTTAGATTCTGGTGCTATTTATATTGCAAACCATTTTCTGTAGAATCAGGGAGCACCGAGCTGTGACTTGGTGGGTTTCAATAAAAGTTTTTGTACACATTTAGCCAAAAAGGAAAAAAAAAGTAAAGGGGGAAGGGGAGGAAGCTCAAAACTCTTGGCAAGTTCCCATCAGCAGCGCAGGAGGTTGTTCATGTAAAAGTCAAAAATAAAGCTTGTGGGATAAGTCTGAACATGGCATCCAAGCCCAAGAGAAATGACATTTTTTTTTTTTCATCCTGAGGAGGGAAGAAGGAATCTGACAGAAGTGAGTAAAACCTCCCTCCCTAGTCTTCCTCTGAAGCCAGTTCTGATATTGACTGTGTGCATGTTAAGCTGAGAATGCAGTGGGGCATATCCGCTATCCACAACTGTACAAAACCGCTTTAAAGGGAGCACATGGTGCCGACGAGCCCAGCTCTCAATGGAAAGCATACTTCTTGATTAAAAATGCATGTTTCCACTTCATGCCAAAACAAGAGAGTATTATTTTCAGTCTGATCATAAACCCGAGTTAAATGTGTTCCTTATTTCAAAGGGTAAAAAAGCATCTCGAGTCCGTGAGGAAACGTTTAAATGCTGAACGCTGATTTAATGGAGCAGTACTATGCACGTAATTTATTTTGAAGCCCAGTGATATATTAAAATCTTCAGCCTTTGTGACAGCCTGAGATTACACTCCCTTCCTCCCTACCACTTGACTAAAAAAAAGAAGCCTGCCATACCCTGCCCCTGCTGTAGATATTATCCATCCTTGCCCACATTGCAATACCAATACCACTGCCATTATTTCTGCTTCCAGAAGCAGTAATTCCTGGGGTGATAACTTTCAAATCCTTCCCTTAGGAGTTCATAAAGGAATACTAAGATGATCAGTGGCAATATACATATAGCTGTATGGCACAACTTCTCAGTTCCAGTCTTTTCTTGTTGGTCCAAACTTTTCAGGTGTTAATGGTAACTGTGAACTCCAAGGTTGCCTTTCCTTCCTCCTTCCTTTCCTCCTTCCTTTCCCTCTTTCCTCATTTCCATCCTTATTTCCTTCCTTCCTTGAGTTTTAATTGAAGAACTAGAATTTAAGAATAACTTCAAGGAACAAGATATACCAACTGATGTAGTGTGAAAATAGAGATAGTAAGATGAAAAGTTTTTATTTCAAACTACAATTAAAATTCTATTTCTATTTAAAGTGTATTTGCACAGGTATAAATCACAGAAAATTAAAGTAAAAGTATTTTAAATATTGACTCATCTTGTCCTTCTTGTGTTTTTTGCCCATATACAAAAGCTTGGCATTGAAATACTAAGACTAACTTAACCTAACACTGAACGATTTCAGAGTAAAAATGCATTTACCCCATGGCATAAACCACACCTTTCTGAACTTTTATAGAAAGTAAAAGGAGAAAGGAAGTATCTTTTACCCTGCAAATTGGGCTTTATGGGGCTAATTTGGCCTTTTCGTTCCCTTAGTGAATGTTAAAAAAATAAGAATAAATAAACAATTTTTCAATAAAGAAAGGAAGAGAGCAAGTTGGCCAAAAGGTGGCATTACAATTTGAGATATGAGTGGCAATCTTGAACCTACAGTTTATTCTCTCAGTATGATACTCAAGATGGAGAATTATCATATTGCTGTCTGCCTTTTAAAATGTTCCTAGGCTATATATCTTCAAATACTCCAATGGACCTATGATATCATTGACTTACTTGTCCAATAATGTAGATAACACGCTAGTCTGTCTTCTGTATCTCTGGTCCATGTCCCCCCACATATTTACTAAAAGGGGATGTACCCCATGTGCTGGAGTTCTTCCTCATTTTCTCCTGACATTGTGAGAATTTCATTGGAGCACTCAGGCTAGTTACCTGCTAGCCTTTCATTTTATCGAATCATTTTGGTCATCCATTTCTTTGATATCATCCACATGCTTGTTACATCTTTCAAGTTCATTAATTGTTACATGCAGCACCCTGCTCATGTCAAGCATGGGCTCAGTCCATCCATTGCCTTCTACATGGTGCTTATTTTCAATTCTTTGGAAAGTTGTCTCACAGTCAATAGATAGACCTTTGTGTCTGGGAGAAACTTTGATTCATCCTAATACTTTTTTTTTCCTGAACACAATCTAGCTTATTCTCCTGTTTAATTCTAGGCACAATTTGCCAACCATTTGTACTGTGTGTCCCATACCTATCTATCTATCTCTCTATCTTTCTATCTATCTATCCATCTGTCTGTCTGTCTGTCTGTCTGTGTATCTACTGTTCTATCAATCTACTGATGGAAAAGCTCAGCTCTATTCATTTTCAACCTAACTTTACATCACAATCTAGGCAAGACATTTTCTTCACCCATTTGATTTTCCCTATATGATTAGCCAAATGTTTTAAAAAGCTTCCCGGAGGTACTGCAATATTCTTATGTCTGATGCAACTAAATACAATATCATCCAAAACCAGAATTTTCTAAAGGCCCCCTATTCACAGGGAATTTCTCAGTAATCTGGCCTCTGTACTAACTAGATCTCTTTTATATCATAGGGGCAGACACCTCTGGTAGATGCACTAAATATTTCCCTATTTAATGCTTTACTTGGTGCTTGTGATCAAAGAGTCATGGAGCAAAGGTAGTTTTGTCAGTTTATATTTCAAGAAATATCTAATATTGTTGGTTTATGGAGTTGCTAGCATCTACTAGATAGAAGTATCCTTAAAGTCAAGAAAGTCTGGCTCTGGGTGTGTCATGACTCTGATACATATTGGCTTTATGACCTTAAGCAAGTTATTTAACCTCTGAATGTTCCAATAACTAGGCTATAAAATGTTGAAAAGTTGATGAGTTGTTGCATTGGCAGAAGTTTTCTCACATAGGAATTCCCCAGTAAGCTCCCAAGTGGAGTATAAATAGGAATTGTTTCTGTTCTGGCCAGAAAATCTGAGGGTCTTCCCTTCCCAGAGTGATTCTTCTGGCAAACTAGGCCATCTTTTACCGTTATTCAAACCTAGCCTTTAACTTCTGAATGGTGTTTCCTCAGAGGAACTGGGACCTAGGAAAGACCTTAACTTACAAAGGCCAAGGTTTTCCACTGCATCTGGGGATATCTTCAGTCTCCAGTCCTGACTTATGCCTTGCCACAGGGCCCTGATGACTCTAATGAGTGCACAGCTGTAATAGTAATTTAAATAGGAAGATCTTTCCCATCCACTAACAGGCCCATGTGACATACCTGAGTCACATGGAAGTCTGAGTCACATGGAGCCTGTCATGGGAGGACTTTGATGAATGGGTGGAGCAGGAAGTGAGTGAAACTAGTCAGATCTGGGAGAGAGAGAGAGAAAGCAGGCAGTTGGTTGCGGGTGAGAAAAGGGCATTTTGCTTGAGAGTGTTCGTTTGTGGGAAGGTCTGATAATATGTGTAGACTTCTTTGTTCTTATGATGGATTTATTTGTTACTATGATGGATTTGGCTTTCTGGTTGCTGAATAGGTATTTTTCTTCTGCTTTCTATATGGAGAGTCTGTTATACTTTGCAATTCAAAACTACACCAGTATACTCATAGGGCCATTGGTGTTGTGTATATTGCCTTGGTGATACAGTGGATCTGCCTCATTTATATCTAATTCACTTTCAGTTCAAGACATCACCCTCCTGACATCATTGATCCTCTTCAAGAATGAAGGATGAACAACAAACAAGATCCCAAGTCTAATTCCTATACTTTTCCCTTTGATGAAAGGAAGATATATGGATAAGATACATCTTTTATGGAGGAGTGTTTTAAGGTAGGGTTTCACTCTGGCAAAATAATTTTTAACACCTATAAGTAATAAGCAAATTGGTATCCTTGATTCTCTACAAATTTCATTCAATTATGTAATGATAAAGATCATATGATGATAGATCTAAAGCTGGAAGGGACCTCAGAGGTCATCAGGTCCAACCTCCTCATTTTACAGAGAAGAAAACTAAGATCCATGAAGGCCAAATGATTTACCCAAAAATTACTGACTCCAAAGTGGGATTTCTTTTTTTTTCTCTTCCTCTGTATTGCCTATTAATATTATCCACTATGGACTGTTGCTTACTCAGAATTCTTAGCCAGCTTTTCTTTCCCATCAGTTGCTCTGCTTGGTTTCAAGTAAAAATCATGCCCTTACCCTTGGGGCTTTCTGGGACCTTTCCTTCCCACCTTTCAGATTCATTTATGTATTATCTTCCCACATTAAATTATATGCTCCTTGAAGATAGAAACTCTATTTTTCTTATTTGTATCTCCAATACTTAGTGCAGTGCCTGGCACATAGTGCTTAATAAATGTTTATTGAAAATTAACATGGGAAAGCTTGCCTATTTCTTATTAATATCTTTATTAAAGGTCCCCTCAATTTGTATGCAGATGATGCTTATAAAATTTTTGCTGTAATGGAAAAGTAAGTACATAGGTTGATTGCTATTCATTTTCTCTTGGCCACTTTTTTTAGAGGCATATTGATAAGGTTTGAGATTTTAGCACAATTTTGATATCTTCCTCTTCTAGTTAAGTTATCCTTCAGTGACCTCACAATGATGTCCCCTCTAGCATGGTTATCCTCTGAGTACCTTTGGTTTAGTTTGGGTGCTTTTCTCATCTTTATTTCCTTTATGACATTTCTATCTCTGTAATAAGCACATCCGGAAATATGACATCAGAGCTCCAGGTTGGTGGCTCTCCTGTCTTTAATACTTAAAATGGCTACAAAAATCCATACTTCTGTTTATTGTCTTTCTTCCATTTTTACACTTAAATGCCCACATTCCAAAGGTGGGGCCTGGAGAAGAGAATGATTACCCCTATTTTTGTTTCCAAGACTTAATCTCAAATCTCAAAAAGTACAAAGGTTATAGTAAAATTTTACAAATGAGTTCATATTTTAAACAATGGTGCCTTTGGCTGCCATCCCTCTATGCTTAGTAAGTAAGTCAAATATTTGCCAACTAAAGCACATTTAGGTTATTTTGGTCTCCTTTTATGCCAATTGATTTACACTAGTCAAAGTTCCATATAAAATTATCATAACCAGTTTCAAAGTCCTTTCTGCTGATCATTACCACTTTTTCAATGGCTTGTTTAAATAGGTCAGGATTGAGTTGTTTCATCAATTGCCATGTCATATCTTTTTCTCATTATTATTCTTTCTTCTTGCCATATACTCATTTTAATCTTTGTTCTAACAAGTCAGTGCTTTGACTGTTTACAAACAGTTGATTCAGGAATGACCTACACATCAGTAACAAGGTTTTTCCTATCCATTAAAATATAATCTATTTCATTGTTTGTGATGTTGTTTAGTATTTACTTTTTCTGGTGCCTTTTGATTTTCTTTTTAAAGGAAATATTCATTATATAGGAGAAAGATTTTGGTCTCTCACTCTAAAATATGCATCTTGTCCATATGAAAATACACACATATAAACGTAAACATGTGCATGCGTACGTGTGGGGAGAAACAGAGAGAGAGACAGAGAGAGAGAGAGAGAGAGAGAGAGAGAGAGAGAGAGAGACAGACAGACAGACAGACAGAGAGACAGACAGAGAGAGACAGAGACAGAGAGACAGAGAGATATAGACAGAAAGAGACAGAGAACCATAGCAATATAGCTATGGGTATTGAGTGTGTATAACCCATGACTCAAAACTCATTTGGATAAATCTCTCCTCAGTGGTGGAAAAAAATCCTGGCTTTTCTGGCTTCCAAAATCTCTTCAAGTCCCTAAAGGAAGAGATAGATTCTAGCAAGAAGCCCATACCCCGACCCAGACACACAGACCCAAACATATTCAGCATGCAGTTTGTTATAAATTACTGTTTGAATCTAGGTCATGTGATTCCAGGCTACCAGATCTAGAGCTGATTCCAAACCTGCACCTTCAGATATACACCCGAATGTTGGTGTACATGTCTAGGCTCGACAAACATTTGTAGTAGAAAAAAAATAACTGCCATGTCAAGGTTGAAAATGTTCCAGAAATCAAAGGTGGAAGACTGAAGGTTTATAGTATAAAAGATAGAGGTCTTTACAGAGACTTCCTATCTTACTTCCTAGTTCATCACTCCATATTAAAATGTTTTAATCTCCCTCTCTTAATAGAGCTGCCAACTTATTTCTTAGATGCAATGCCCTGGGCATGGAAAATTGTTAGCTCTGGGTTTGGAGTATTCCAAGGACTGATGCTGGGCTGCCACCACTGCTACCCAGGCATAATAAGGACTAGTGGTTCTTTAGTTATCATTACAGCTGGAAAGGTTCTTTTAATAGGTTATTTGGGGGTGGGGGAAGGAAAGAGGACAATTGACCCTAGATAGTATTCCAGTAGTCCTGATATCATATATATATATATATATATATATATATATATATATATATATATATATATATATATATATATATATATATATATATATATATATATATATATATATATATATATATATATATATATATATATATATATGTATGTATATTTTGCTGATTGGCAGTAGTCAACAACAGTCAGTATGCCGGAAATAAAAATACATTAGTATTAAGAGTGTCAAATTAGGGTTATTTTGTAGTCAGTTTTCATAGCGGGAACAGTAGGGTCTTTAATTCAGTTGACACCCTCCTCAGAGCATATCCAGCCTTTTAATTTTTATGACTAAATGATCCCTAAATGCTCTACAGATTTACTGATCAGGATGAGCCAATTGATAGCGTCTTAGCGTGATTTCTTTGGGGAAAGAAAACCCTAGAGCCAAGTCCTTTGCAATAGAACACATTGTGAAATGTACAAGTGCTGAAGTAGGGAAAAGAAAAAAATGGGAGTAGAAGCATTGTGGGGAGAAAGGGGAAGGAAAGAAGAAAGGAAACTTTTCAGAAGCTGGATTGCCCCAGGTTCCCACATAATAAAATGATCTCCTGAAAAGTTGACTAGCACATTTTGGCTGTGAGCACCAGAAAAATACCACAAACAAAATATTTGTATAGCTTATAAAACACTCAAACTGAATATTAAAAGCATCTGTTTTCAAGGAATATAATTATAAAGTACTTGAAGTGAATCAGGAGGCAGGATTCACAAAACATTAAACATGTCATAAACAAACCATTTGACTCTTCCAAACACCAAGAGTAAGAGATGGACTGCTGCATTATAAAGAAATATTTCCACCCAGGGGTTGTGACACCGTTAACCATGACAGGGAAGGTCAAGTCATACTTGATGTCACTCTGGGACAAATAAAGTCTAGACCATTGATAGAAGCATTGTTTGATTTTTCCTCCTTTAACATAGATTCACGATCACCTTAAAATTCTACTTTTCTTTCGTTCAGCTCATGTAACCAGTAAGGAGCTAAAAACGCCAGCTTCTTTGTAGTCTCCATTTGGAGGCATTTGTTGTCCACCTGTTTTTAGGGCCAGCCCTTTGTCTAATGAAAGCACTAAACTGAAATGTCAAAAGTAGAAGTTTCTACTCTGACATACTTTCCTTTTGTCTTCCTTTTGGTTTATCAAACAGAGGAAACTTCTCTTCATGCATTAGGAAGTCTAATGCAATTTCTAGCGCTACTGCTATTTCACATCCATGCAAATCGAGCAAGCAAAATTTACTTCCTAACATTAAATTGAAACTTTCTCCTCCACATGCCAAATTAAAATTATGGGCAAAATTCTCTTCTCACATTTGCATCATGGGACTAAAGTCTGTTATTCTTTCCTCCTAAAAGACAAGCTCCTGGGACTCCTACATATAGATAGGGAGCACAGTTATGAATTTGACATCTGAAGGGTATATCTTAGCTGAATTTTGTCCCAGATCATGAGAGAAGCCTGTTTATAAGGGACTCCTACAGTCTGAGAATCAATTCTGTGCTTTCAGAGCCATCCCAAATGATTTTACTTCTCTGGAAGATTGTCTCTTAAAAACGTTGAATTTGGGATGATAACATGTCCCTGGAGATCTCTTTACCACATGAACATACACAAACACTTGGTAGCATAAAAAAAAAGAAATCTAAAAGGGAGGTCATCAGGATGCTCTGTAAAGGGTAAAGAATTCTTATGTTCACCTATCATGATAGACTTATCACCATTCTCATGGGGAGAAGCTCCTAAGATTGAACCACACAAGAACAAGCTTTTTGTTTTCTTTTAAAGCCTTCCTTGCTCCTGTTTTGCTCATTTGGTATGTTTTATTTCACTGTTGATTGGAGTCTTTGACCCGGAGTCCCCTCATCCAGGACCAAATAATGAGCCTGAAATCTTTAGGAGGCCACACAAGGCAAGCCCTGGGAACCAATGACGTATCTGAACTCTGATCCTCTCCTGAGCTTGTTTGGAGACTTTTACCGGACTGCTAAAGGAAATGGATCCTTTCATGAGAAGTGGTGGTTTCTGCAGGAGCCGTTGATAAAAGGAAGAAACTGCACAGATTAGAAGCCAGCCTGGCTGAAAAGCTATGGACCCAGATGTTATTTTAAAGACTGGCAAGACTATAAATTGCCAAATAATCAGGCATATGGTGCATAAAATATTAACACCACAAGAATAACACATATGGAAAACAATTTCAATATATATTGATAATACGATTGTAAAAGGCCAGCATAAACATTTACTGCCTCATACTTCGTTTGGCTTCTGGAGTGTGAATCAATGAAAATGCTGCCCCTAGAGAAGAGAGAAGGGAAAATAAATCTACCATATATCATGTTATCTTCGGCTTTTCTTACTGAAGGAATACCTTAAGGGGTGGGGGATGAGGATGTGCCAAGCTTCTGGGAAATGTGTATGTTTCTAGGGAATATGTTGCTCTTACTGTTTCCCTGATTTGTATTAAGGAATGAGAGTTTTTGTGATGGACTTTAAAAAGGAAAAATGAAAACTCTGTGTCTTACCTAATCCTCCTTCCCTGAGTTCCAGAAGTTGTGTCACTAAATGTAGATGCAGAGCCATAATTAGGAATTGTTACACCGGGGGAAGGGTGTAAGAGCATTTTGGGTGGGAGGACCTCATTCTACTTTAGTTACTTCAGTTAGAGTTCTGCCTGAATATATCTCGTTGACATCCTTCTTTCTCAACAAAGAGAAACTACACAACTTAAAATTTAAGTTAGATTTAGTAACCAGCAAAACTTACGTTAATATTGTGAATATGCCTTATGACAAGAAGAAAGAGGAAGCTTGCATTTATATAATACTCTTGTTTTTCAATCATTTCAGTCCTCTCTAACTCTTTGTGACTTCATTTGAGGCTTTCTTGGCAAAGACACTGAAGTGGTTTGCCATTTCCTTCTCCTGCTCACTTTATGAATGAGGAAACTGAGGCAAACAGAGATCAAGTGACTTGCCAATGACAAGATAGCCAATAAGTGTCTAAGGTCAGATTTGAAATAAGGTCTTCATATCTACATTAATGGGGCAGCTAGGTGGTGCAGTGGATAGAGCACCAAGTCTGGAGTCAGGAAAACTCATCTTTCTGAGTTCAAATCTGGCCTCACACACTTACTAGCTTTGTGACCCTGGGTAAGTCATTTAACCCTGCTTGCCTCAGTTTTCCCATTTGTAAAATGACCTAGAAAAGGAAATGGCAACCACTACAGTATCTTTGCCAAGAAAACCCTAAATGGGATCACAAAGAGTCAGACATGACTAAAAAACGACTGAATGTACTTCTTTCATCTAAATGCAGGGCACTCTCCACTGTACCATGCTGTCTCTTGTTCACTCTCATAATTTCCAGAGAATTATAAAACTGCTCCACAGTAAAAAATGTTACTGTGCTCTAAAATTCCAAAATTATGGTTTTTTTTTTAAAAGGACAAAACAGTAACATGAACAGAGAACATATCTTTTAAAACTTTCTTCATGCATGATGAAGTTTTGGACTTGGAGTCAAGAGGACCTGTATTCAAATCCTACCTCAAACAGTCAGTAGTTGTATGAACCCGAGCAAGTTCACTTGACTTCTCTTGTTCTCAGAACAATATATAATGTCATATACACAATATGGGCTATTTTATATACAAAACAAAAACAACATCCCCAAATATATTATCCAGTGGTATCAAGCTCCTACCCTACATGAATATTCATAACTTTAATACCCTGATGTGACAGCACATAGTCATGACCTAAATCAGGTTGCACACTGTCTTGGAGAGAAGGGAGGGGAAGAAGGAAGAAAATTTTAAAATCAAAATCTTGTAAAAGTGAATGTTGAAAACTGAAAATAAATATTTTGTGGTGTTTTTTTTTAAAGAAGACTGTGATTTTAACAACAGTGATTTCTGTACAAGGAACCACCTAGAGGATATTAACAGTTGAGGACCTATAATATTGGAAATGATGGACTGATCTTGGCATAAGAGTGAAAGATAGATAATCCTGAGTTCTACAAATGTGCCCATGCAATGTTCAAAGCCCTAGAGAAAGACCTTTAGCATGTTCCATATTTCCTTTGTGGAGAATTTATGAGAAGACGTATACAAGAATCACCCTTATGATGTAAAAGTGAGATATAATCTTACCAGTCAAGAGAGTTCCCACACAGATAAAATGATGAATTTAAGTATCACAGAGAGGGAAATGAGACTCAAAAAGTTAAGGAACTTATCCAACTTTCACTACGCTAATAAGCATCATAGCAAGAGCTTGACCCACATCTTCTCATGTTAAATGCAGTGTTCTTCCTCCTACACCATACCCCACTTAAATTATTGACAGTGTTTTTTCTCACATTTTCTCTTATATTCTAATCATTTTTTCTAGTGTATGAGTTAGAGAGTTTTTTCTGCCTTTTTTACCTAGCCTTCATTCTCTATGCTTTGTAAAATACTAACAAGTTCTAGGAATACATGCCATATAATCTTATATACTTAATTTAAAACTTCAAGAGAACTATGATCTCATTAGCATGAGTAACTCCTCCGCCAACACAGATGACAACACCCTCCATATATTAGCAAATGATTTGGTGATTTTCTGTAAATAAAGATATTGTCACCAGCTGGTCAACTTTCATCTATGCTGATGCTCAAATGGCAGACACTCAGTACACAGCTAGGTCCACATCAGCCAAATTTGTAGAACTTTCCAGAGTTTATCCTTTGTTGACATTGTCTTTGAAAACCCATGATCCTACAGCATGACACTGAAGCATCAGACTAGGACTTTGATACTAAATACTAGGTTCACTAATACAAAACAAGTATTTTTTTTTCTTTAAAATCTAATTCAATCAAACACATAAAGTACCTTCTCTGTGATCATCATTGTGCTAGGCATTGGGGATACAAAGAAAAAGATGAGTTCCTGCACTAAAGGAGTTTCCATTGTACTAGGAATGAAAGAAGATGTTTTTCGGATGCCCTCATTTTTTGAATAGTCACTTCCAATTTCAGGTAAATATGAATATCTTCGATATCATTCCATTGCCAATGAGGCCAACAAATTTAGATTCTGGAATTTAAAAGAAATTGCAAAGTGGTTCTACATGAGATTATCAACTGAATAAGAATTTTTATTACAATCCTACTTAGTCCTACCTTGGCTTAAGTGCAATGAATTTATTTTAAATAAATACCTATGGCATTGTGCCAGTGGATGTAGAGAACATAAGTATAACACAAGGTTCCTGTCTACAATAGGTTTGTAATGTAATAGAAAATATCTCCCTATCACCTACACAAATGCACATGCACTCACACACACATACACATATGTCAACATAGAACAATGATGAAGTATGTTTAATTTAATTTCCAAAATGAGTAGTTTAGAAGAACAATCAATTAATCAAAAAGAAGTTATGTTAAGTGCATAGGGATATAAATATAATGAATTCAGGAATCCCCACTTAAGTAACTGACATTCTAATGGTCAAAACAGTAATTCCATATATAAGGATATTTAGAATAAAGAGAAAGAGAAAAAATGTAAATTAACACAAAGTAGTTCAATACATTATAAGGGACTGGTTTCATGGAGAAGATGGTGCTTCAACTTTTACAGGAACAAAGAGAGGGATTATAAGGGCGAGAGGAGAAGAGGGAGTGCATTCCAGGTTAGGTTACTGGAAAAGCATGTAGTTAAGAGGAGGATTACCTATGTGAGGAGCACAGTTCAGGTCAGTTTAGCTGGACTACAGAATGTGGTAGGAATGATAGTGGAAGATTCATTACAGCCAGGCTGCAAAAGTCTTCCATAACTGGAAAACCAAGTACTAGAAGAGTGAAGAAATAAAACTGGAGAATTATATCTGGGAAGATTACATGTAGGAGAGGAGAATTTAGTTGAGTCTTGGAGTATAAAAAGTAACTGAACATATGTAGAGGCAAAACAAGTTGGAGGATCAAACTCTCAGAGGTAGGATCGTCTTCAAGGATCAATGTAGATTGAGCACCTTGCCTAAAGCTAAGGGAGTCATAAGAGAAAAGGCTACATATGTGGGGTACGATGAGGAATTTCCAGGAGCTTTATAGGAGAATTAGTCGATAGAATTTTATGAAGGTTTAAGTAGCAAAAGGGAAAATTCCCCCCAATGTATAACCACTACTACTAGCGCTATTGCTGCTAATACTACTACTACTACTCCTATTCCTTCTGTTGTAACTACCACTGCTGCTGCCGCCACTGTTGATACTACAACTATAGTGACTACTATTAATATTACAACTAGTGCTGTCCTTTATTGTTTACAAAACCCTTTTTATATATTATATTACTTAAGCTTCACAACAATTTTATTAAGTAGGTAATATAAGCATTATGAATAGAATTTTACGTATGAATAAATTGAAGCTCATTGAGGTTAGGGCACTCATCCATCAGCACACAGATAGTAAGTAGGCAGGATTTGAACTCTGACTTTCCAGCCTCCAAACTAAGTACTCTATCCAGTGGGCAACATTTCCTATTTTTGTTTCTCTCCTTGTCATTAAAAGAAAAAGTTAACAGGTGTGATGGTAAGTGGGAAGATACTTGATTGGCACAAATGAACCACAACATCACCAACAAAGAATTATACAAGATAAGTGATATAAGAGGGAGCAAAGAAACAGATGATGGGAAAAGGAGTTGGGCATTCTGAGGACTTTACACTCATACCTCACCTGAAGAAAATCTGCTACCTGTGATTTCAGTTGTTTTTCTGTTGTATCTGACTCTTCTTGACGCCATTTGGAGTTTTCTTGGTAAAGATACTGGAGTGGTTTGTCATTTCCTTCTCCATCTCATTTTACAAATGAGGAAACTGAGGCAAACAGGGTTAAGTGACTTGCCTAGGGTCATACAGCTAGTAAGTGCTTGGATGTCAGATCTGACCTCAGAAAAATGAGCCTTCCTGACTCCAGTGTTCGTGCTCTATCCACTGGGCCACCTGGCTACGCAATTCCATGATACTTTGCTCCATTTATATCCTGAACTTGACTATAGGATAAGACCTGATTCTCACATTTTACGTGGCAGTTTCAGTGATGAACTACAACTCTCCTACATGAATTATCTAAGAAATTATCAGCATGGCATAATAGCTAATAATAATATACAGTACCTAATACCAGGCACTATGCAATCTGCTTTATAAATATTACCTCAATTGATCCTTACAACAACTCTAGGAGGTACATGCTATTATTATCTTAATTTAGAATGAGTAAATTGAGGCAGGCAGAGGTTAAGGAACCAGTATCCCCAGGTCAGACAGCTAATAAGTGTCTGAGACCAGATTTGAACTCAGGCCTTCCTATCTTGAGAACCAAATTCTATCTGCTTAGCTCCTCTAATTGGAAGGGTTCTTAGCTAAGACTCAGAAGATGGAGGTTTCATTCCTCGCTTTTCCACTGTGCAAACTAGATGTGTCCTCTCTTACCTTTTTTTCATCTCTTCAACAACATGAAGGAGTTGGCCTAGATAATCTCTAATCATAAATCACCCAATCTCTGTATTTCTGTGTCAAACATGCTCAGACAAAACAATTTGTTGTCCCCATGTATTTCTAACAATTGGAGAGAGTTGGGCTACAGCATGATAAATACTTTAAGTACAGGTCCATGGATCTACAAATGGAAAGGACCTCCAAAGGCAGCTGGTACAACCCCTTTATTTTACAGATGAAGAAACCTGGGTTTGGAGGCTGGAGATGCCTGAGATCACAGAGGTAGAAAACACCCATTGTAAAAATGGAACCTGTATCCTCTGCCTCCACAGTCAGCATTTCCCACTCTACCATGTTGCCTCTGACACAGCCTTCAAGTCAACAATGTGTTATTTTAAATAGAAGAGAGATAGTTAAGGGTTAATCTATGTTGCCATGTAAATACACCAGCATATGCTTTTTTATTATCACTGATGCCACCTTTGGTTAAACAAAAAAGGGGGAAAAAGTGGGGTCACAGGGAGCTGACTTCATTGAGATATTTTATGTAATTCTAGTTAAGGATGATCGGGGCAGGGGAAGGACAAGGAGAAAATGCTGGAATAGGACCAGAATGCTGCCCAATATTTAGGCCCTGCACCTGCCAAATCAGGCCATAAACAGATGGGGTCTCTCTTGTTTTCTAATTTTTGTTGTTATTGTTGATGTTATATGTATTAATATATATTGTTAGCTAAATCACATACAGCAGATCAAGAGAACTGTTATTAAGAGGAACTATCACAGTGTATACAGCAGCCTAGGCAGGGAGACAAAAAGATCCCCTCATAATAATAACATTTAGCAAAATGCCCACCCACTCTCACCCTGGGTAACAAGTATTGCTTATAGAAAACCAAGTTTTAGAGGCATTAATGTTCCCTCATAGGACCATATCTCTAGCAAAATTAAGTGGTGCTAGGAGACTTTCAATGTTTCATTTTGTGATTTCTTAAGTCAGTTAGGCTTGGGAAAGTGGTTTTAAATGAATAAGCCCACACAGATGGTAAGTAGAAAAGGTGGGTTCTTCTCATTCAAGTTGTTTTGAATGTTTAGAAATAAGCCAAAAGTCCTCATCTGAAGACTATGATGTGTTCTTCAAACCATGCATGAAAGAAGGCCTTGGTTTCCTCTGGACACAGTTCCCCAAGGTCATTGCCTTGCCAATCAACCACATCCCTTTGACCACACCTCTGAGATTCTTGCCATGCTCTGTCTCTAAGTCAGGGAATTGTTGTCCTTCATTCTCAAAGAGGACTATGACGTTAAAGAGATGATGACATGACTTGCGATTGACTTTGATTTGAGTGAAGGAGAGCTGTGCAAGGCAGACCTGCCTCACTTTCCTTCCAGGGCCATCTGGGTTCAGTGGCTGGTTATTCATCAGGACAACTGGAGATGGCCCAGGATGCAATGGCAGATGCTGGCCCTTTGAAGCTAAAGACCTTATAACCCAATGAATAGCGTTCTATTTAGCTCTTCATGGCCATCTAAGGGAATTATTCCACTAAGGGGAGGAAAATTTGTCAAGGATAACTTTAAAAAGGCATAGTCCTTAGCTAGAAACATCACTTCTTCCCCAGGATTCAAGAAAGAACATGTCCCTTGTGTAACTTATGAATGAGGAAAGTGCCCTGATAAAATAGACCATCTCTTTCTGAACTCAGCATCACACCACCAGGTAATGTTAAGATGTTCCTCCCACACATGTCCACCTTGAGTCAAATATCAGTTTTAGGGATGAATGAATAAAATAGCACACTGCAGAATATCAGTCACATGCAGCCAGCCAGATATTGTCAAATACCAAGTGCTCAGCATTTAGATTCCAAATGTTCAGACTGTCAGAAATGTGACCTATTTGAGAAACTCTTAGAACTAGTTTCTTACACCATTCTATTTCTTTTTTTACTTTATTTAGGAAGGGGAATTAATCTGAAGAATCTAAATTCCTCCTTCGAACTTCTCAAGGATATTGGGTCACTGTAATGTAAAATCAAGAATATTTTAATGTTCATGGCTCCTTCTGACCAGTTCGATAACCTAGAGATGTGATTTGAAAATCACATCTGGGAGCCAATGGAAGAAGTTTGGGTGCTATAATAATTATGAGAGTAATGGTAACTCCATGTGATGTACAGCAAAGAGCCCCATCCTGTGCCTGAGCCCAGATAATAGCTATCTCTTCTTTTCCATGCCTGTGCTTGTAGACATATCATGTTTCTAGAGGACTTCCTGTTGTGTCAGGGGTTCATGTTTTGTGGTGTAGCACTGTGCAACTGTCTACCTTATTAGTATGGTCAAATCCTAACTATTTGGTAACATGGATTATTAAATGTGTTTTGCTCTTAGTGTGCCCTGTGCTTGTTTTGTGGTCTTTGCTATTTTCATTATAATCATGAATCTCATAAATTATATACTCATGTAATCTATATGATATAGAGAATATAAACTGCAATTCAATTTTCCACTGTCTTGTGTCTTGCCTAACTCAGTTCAATTCAATCAACAATTATTAAATATTGAGTAACAGTGCCAATATCAGAATATAAACATGAAAACCCAGTACTTACCCTCAAGGAGTTTAAATACATTGTAAACCAATTGATACAATTCATAATAGAATATGATTGTGAAATTCATTTCAAAAATGATTATTTATTATGTTCTAAAATAATGGGAGTTGCCTCAGAGAATATAAGCTATAACAGCGTATAGGCCCTGCTTCCAAGAGGCTCAGAGGCTTACCGAAAAGGTGATGAAAAGGAATATGATTATACAAGGCAAGATGGGATTAAGGGCTAAGAGAATAATATTGATAGCTACTTCCATAGTGATATGAAGACAGGAAGGATCACTCCAGGCTGGGGAATCAGGCAAGGCTTCATGGCAGAGGGAGGTCAGATGAATTTTAATCACTCTAGTATGTAATTCTGAAACAGGCAGAGAGGAAGAGGAGGTGGTCTAGGCAGTCAGTCAGTAAATATCTATCAGTGTGCCCCACTAAGTGCAAACGATTGAAAAAAAGGAAAAACATCTCTACCCACAAGGAGCTCATATTCAAATGCAAGACACAGCACTCCCCATTCAAATAGCAACTTACAAAAAAGTTATATAAGTTGATGGAAGGTAATCTTTGAGAAAAGACACTAGGACTGAGGAACTAGGAAAGGTCTTCCATAAAAATGAGGATCTGACTTGAGTGTTGAAAGAATCCAAGGAAGTAAAGAGCCAGGGTGAATGTCTAATTTTGGGGAGAAAGTCAGTGCAAATATCCAGAGTTTTGAAATGGAGGGTCATGTGGGGAAAACATACAATAGGCCAGTATATTTGTATCATAAAATGTGTGAAACTGAAAAATAAGAGGACTGAAAAAGGTAGGAAGGAGTCACGTTGTCAAGAGCTTATTTAATCTTGGATTAATAAGCAGTCAATGGAGTTTGTTGAGTGTGCAGGATGGGGGCAGAGGGTGGTGTTAAGGAAATTGTATGAGTGGAGGGAAAAGGTCCCAAGAGAAGAGCACTACCTTTATGGGGTACCACAATATAACATGTGGGCAGTGGAAAAACATGAGACAATTAGATGGTGGACCAGAATTCCACTGGTGAAAAGAAATGCCCTCTCTGCATGAATGGTGGTACCCAGGTCCAAATCCTTAGTCAACTCAGATATGGAACATGTTTTGATTCATGTTCATTGGTTCAATTTTATTCCTGTTTAATTTTTAATTCCAGTCATCTATGACAGGCACACATAGCATCTTCTACTGCTTTCCCAGTCTTCCTCTCGGTCTGTGGGAAGGGCTATTGTAGCCTAAGTTGCATTTTCAGGTACTCCTCATTTGTGGAGTTAAAATACCCTGAAAGAACAATGCGCTTCTATGACCTTTATTTAAATGTAACATCCTGTAGAACAATACTCACAACAAATAAAAAATTAAATTAAAGAAACCTAACAGTTCTTTCTCCCTATTTTCACTCTCTTGTCTCTAAAAGTAATAATTTATAATTTCATCTTTCCCTGCTGCTTCACCAGAATCCCAGCCTTAAACCAAGTCAAAAGATGCCAACATATTCCAAAGTGAGAGAATGTTTTGGATTCTGTTCCCCTCCTGTCTTCCACATCTTTAAAGGATTTCTAAAGTCTTTTCTCTCCCAAGCTGCCAGTTACACTGAATTGTTCTGAAATGTGAATGATTTCTGTGTAAATATGAGCTACCATCGACTGGAGTAACAATGAGAGCTTCACACTTGTCATTTACTCAGAGCTGCCTTCTGAGCCCTGTCAGTCATGCGCCTCTCCATGTGCATTTCTCCATGGCTGGAGCACTGTGGGTTTATGGCAGCTTCTGTTTAGGAATTCATGTCGCTATTTGGCATTTATGCAGTTCAGCTGTTAGAGAGTCAGGGTAAGAGGGAAGAAAACGCGCAGGAGCCAAGGTTTAAGGCGGATGGAGCAAAGAACCAGGGGCTTAAGGTTACAGAATCACAATGCCAGCCATGTGGCAGCAGGAAACTACATGAACAACCCCTCTGCTGAGGAAGGACACTCTGGGACACGAGAACAGATGTAGCTCGTACACATCCTGCTGATCTGGGTGGCCGAATGCTATCACAGAGGGCAAGTGTGGCCTGAAATATTAGCAGTTATGTTCACTTTTCGATGTTTTTCATTCCAGAGCACATCACCCCTGATTACGATGCTTGCCACTGGGGATATGTATATACATATACATATACATATATATGTATATGTATATGTATGTATGTATGTATGTGTATACACATATATATGCCTAAAGCAAATACTGTAGGGCACGGCATCAGTCACAAAGATGAGAAAACAACACAATTTGGTTCAAACCACTACTGGTTGAAGCTCTCCTGGTTCATGGTGTGGGTGTGCAGAAGTATCCATAAGTTTAGCCAATGTTTATCTGAGTAAGCCATGTTTCTTGGGACTGTGACATTTGAGTGGGAAATTAATAAAAGCAGTCTATCTCTGAAGTTTTCAGGCACTTTCAGCTTCCTATAGATTGCCAAACACCCTGAAAGCTAGAGTCGGGGAATTTCTGGTTCATCTCCCAAGCTTTATTTGGGATACACAGAGACATACTTATGCAAATTAAATTTCCTCCCAATTCCAAATGGCTCTGAGAAAAGGTGAAAGTGCGGCAGGTTCTCAGCATTTTCAAACTGAAAGATTCTGTTAGCACTTGCCACAGGAAAAAACTTGAGTTGGGGGCTATTTTTGAGCCAACTGCTCGAGTGTCTCTACAACAATAGAGAACACTTTCCTCAGAGCAGCCCTGAGAGATAGAGAGTGTTAGGATAATTTGACAAATGAGGAAACTGGGTCTTCTGGACCTGGTAGAACTGGCAAGCATGCCCTGGCTTCAGACTCCAAGGGCAGCCAGAGCTTTCCACCGTGCCAGCTACCTCACACACATACACAGGTATCTCTTGAAGTGATGACATTTCTACAGGGAAACCTCGGAGACTTAATTTTCTCCAAAAATGTTTCTCCACACTCTGTAAAGTGTTCCAACTATGGTTAACAAAATAGCACAAAGGCTGCAAAGGAATACATTCTGGTACTTGCCATGAAATTGATCAAATAACAATTGCTTCTGTGTTTTTGTGATATGAGAGCTTTAAAAATCAAGAGGATATAACATTTTCCTATTACATTCAGCTGAAAGTATCTTTAAAATAATCAACTACAAATGAATATACACAGCCAAAGGAAGAACTATGTAATATTTATGGGAAATTTCCATTCAGTTTGAAACCTCCATTGATATATACATATCTATATGTACATATATAGTCTCTGTTCTAATGATTCAAATGATCAAGTAACTGAAATACTACATACAATACCAAATGAGCTAGCATATGTAAAGTGCTTTGCAAAACTTAAAATGCCATATGAATGCTAGTTATCATCATCATCATCATCATCCGTAGAATGGTAAATGCAGAATATTGGTAATGTCCCACAATAACAATACTTCACAATAAGCTCAGCAAATTTTTTTCAATTGAATTGCATAATAATGTTTTGTATTTATGCAAATTATCAATTCTGTGTTCATTTTTTTTTATATTTTCCCCTGATAAGTTGGGAAACATTCCAGCCAAAGGGACACACACCAATTTCTCGTGCAATTTTATTATTAAACCAGAGTAGATTTCATTCAAAGAGTCAATTTTATTGTCATACTTCTCCGCTCAATTGAATATTTTCACATGTATATGCCCTTTTTCATAGAGGCACAAGGAGTCATGTATAACTAAAAAGCTTCAATGTTAGGAATTGAATCAACCCATCATCTACTATATGGTAAATGCTGGGGGTACAAGCACAAAGAATGAAACAGCCCCTTCCCTCAATAAATTGATAGTCTCTTGGGGTAAACAACTAGGCACATGAATCAGAGACACAGCTAAAAGCTCACAGATTAGAGACATTTAGTGAAAGGCTTCATTTTGCAGATGAACATCAGAAAGTTAAGTGACTTGCCCAGGTCACACACATACTAAATGAAAAAGGTAAGATTAGAACTCTGGTTCTCTGATTCAATACAAATTTGTTACATGCAAAATGTATGCAGAGTAATTTCTCAGGAGGTAGACAGGAGCAGCAGCAACTTGAGGGTTTAACACAGACTACCTCTTTCCTGGGCTGTTACCACAGTGTCTAACCTCAAGTCTCTCCCCTCTCCAATCCATCCTCAGCGCTTCTTCCAAGGTGATTTTCCTTGAGGACAGATTTGATCTTGTAAGATCGCCTATTCAATAAACCTCAATGGCTCTCTATTACCCGGAGAATCAAATGTTAACTTTTCTGTTTACCATTTAAAAGCTTTTACAACTTGGCCCCAAATCTTCCTTGCCAGTCATTTATCCATCAGTCCTCTTCCAAAATTGTACTCTCCAGTCAAACTGACCTTCTTGATGTTCCTCATACACAGCACCCCACCCCTCACTGCCATACTATTGTCCTGGCTGTGACCCAAGCCTAGAATGCACTAACTCCTTCAACTCATAGAATCTCTTATTTCCTTCAGAACTAAGCTCACCCAGCACCTTTTACACCAAACATTTCTTGATCCTTTCAACTGCCAGTGCCCTCCTTCCCAAAACCATCTTGTATGTATTGTCACCCCAAACACACTAAGCTCCTTGGAAGAAAGAATGACGAGTTCTATCTTTGTATCCTTACTACCTAGTATAGTTCCTACAACACAGTAAGTGTTTAATAAATATCTGTTGATTGATTGTCATTGCTATAGGAGTCACTTGATTTGGGTTTTGAAGGAAGCTAGGAATTCTATGAGGAACAAGTGAGGAGGGAATATATTATAGGCATAGGGGCAGCTCTCACAGAAGCATGGAGATGGACAATGAAATGACATGTAGGAACAACATTTAACAGACTAATTTGGCTACAGTTGACACCGCATACATTTAGAAGAGCAAGCACAATATGTCTGGAAAGGTCGGATGGAACCAGATTCTTGCATTTTAAAAGACAGAGAAATGTTTCTTTTATTCTAGAAGGAAGAAGATGCCACTGGAGCTTCTTAAACCAGGGGGTAGCCTGGCATACCACAGTAGCAGCTATTAGAAAAGGATAGATTGGAGTGGGGAACATTCAGAGGGAGGGAGGGCAATTAAGAAGCTACTGCAATAGTTCAGGTAAGAGGTGACGAGAACGTAAACTAGGATCGTTTAAGTGGAGCAAGTGATTTTTAGAGTCATATTATGGAGTCAGCTAGAATGGTGGCCATGAGTGGAGAGAAGGGGAAGGTTATGAGAAATCTTTCAGAGTTAAATCGACAAGAGCAGGCAATTCCCTAGATTTGTGGAGCGATAGAGATAGAAATGACAAGGGCGACTCCAAAAAAAACTTTGATCCTGCCTCAGTCGTGCAATAGTTTTGTGACCTGGACAAGTTACCTAATCTCCCGGTAGCCCCAGACAACTCCCTGTGACTCCAAATTACAACTGAAATGTTCACATTGGGAGTTCTCTACAATGAAATCATAGGTTACACACATATACACATATGCACTCATCCATGCACTCAAACCTTATTTCAGTACTGGTATTAGTAAAACAATCATTTAATTTTTTTAAATAATAAGAAATAAAGGACAAGGTAATTCACTGATCCTTTAGCAATTACAGTTTAGGGCAAAATTAAAGTGCCCTCCTTATTAAAATACCTCCTTTGTTATTCATTGTTATTAATATTATTAAAATACCTCCCTAAAATTGTTTTCAGCTAATACAATAATAATTTTATATCATATAGTTTTTCATCTCTATCCTAAAGATAGTCAGTAAAGAAAATATTATTAAGATGATATAAGAAGTAACGACTCTACATGTTGTTAGGGGTCTTGTTTGTTTTTAAAACAAACAAACAAAATACAACAAAAATGCCTTATACATGTTAAGAAGTTTTAAATTTAACCATTGTTTACATAGAAAATATTCTCTTACATGATTTCAAATGATAAAAGTTACAGCTTAATTCTTCCTGAAATAACGTGTTCAACTAAAATATTGTGCTGCATATTCTGTGTATTTATTCAGAACTTACACATACATTATATAAAGAAACACACACAAACACACACACACACAGACTGGTTCTGCAGAGTGAGGGTTCCTGTGTGAGACAAGAATGTGGAGAAGGTAAAACACTGCCTCTTATCTTCTTAAACCTTTCCCTGCAGTGCCAATCTGATGAGGAAGAAAGAAAACCTGAACCTTGCACAGAAAGCTGAATGGAAGCTAAAGACAACAGGGAAGATTGATTAACCTCATGCTGTTATCAAGTAAATGTCAATAACGAGAGGCTACTGGGATCCTGTCTTGTTTTCCTCTCAACTTCTAGTCTCACACCCCTGGAGTCTCGAGATCTCTATCCAGCGTGGAGTCAAAGTGGCGAACAACTGTGTGGTCCTTGGATAAGGAGCAGGGTCACAATTTGTCTCCTTCTCCTCCTGTCGATCGCTGCTAATGGACCAGAGGCAGACAAGGACAGAAAGCTGAGATGTGAATGACAGTCAGATCTGCCTAGAAAGTAAGCCCTGGGAAAAAAGGACAAAAACACTTTGGTGCCCAAGAGATTCTGAGGTCATGTCATAGGACTAGAGGTCTAAATTTGGAAGGAAGCTCAGAGGGCACCTCAACTATGACGAAGTTGATTCCAATAACCTAGCCAAGATGGAGAAACTGAGGTGCATGGAGATCACATGGACAGGAGGCATCAGAAGTTGAATTTGAACCCTGATCCACTGATTGCAGTTATTTATCTTTCCTCTATTGCATATGCATACACAAAAAAAGCCATATTAACTCTCAAAACAGTTCCTAAAATTCAGGATTATATTGTTGAGTCACTTGTGTTCAAACACTTGTTGTCTCCTAGCCTGCCAATAGCCAATCAATCTTTGAAGCATTATTAGATCACTGTTGTATAATAAGAAAAATGATGCTGGAATGTCAGGGTTCTTACAAATCCACCTCCAGCCTGCCTCTCCAGCAGGATTTCTTGTCGCTTTCCTTCCTATACGCTCTAGTGCAGCCAAACTATACCATCACTAACTCTGGGTCCTGTCTTGTCCCAGGCAGCCCTTCTCCTGCCTCTCTGCATTTGCTCAGTTATGGAATTGAATCTCCTTTTTTTTCTCTTGGGGAAATCCCCCCCTTACTTCAAACTCCAATGCAAATAACTCTTCTTTGAAGGAGATTCCCCCAGTTGAAAGGATGCCTCCTTCTTCAGTGTCTTGTAGCCCTTTGTGCCTCTCTGTATAATGACTACAAATTGCATTGTACTATAACTGGATCCCAACTCCAAAAAGAATTCTAGCCACGTCCAGAGAAAGGATTATGGAGTCTGAACGCAGATCAAAGCAGACTATCTGCTCTCTCTTTTGTTTTGTTTTGTTTTGTTTCTTCTTTCTCGTGGTTCATTCCATTGGTTTTAATTCTTCTTTAAAACATGACTGTTGTTAAAGTATGTTCAATATGAATGTATATGTAGAGCCTATATCAGATTGCATGCTGTCTTGGGGAGGGAGGGGGAGAAAATTTAAAACTCAAAAGCTCGTGGGACTGAATGTTGTAAACTAAAAATAAATAAATAAACTTTATATGTGTATATATGTATATGTGTGTGTATGTATTTAAAATTTTTTAAAGAAAATGAAGAAAAAAAATAACTGGGTCTCCTTATCAGACTATAATCTCCTCAGGAACAGGGACTGTGTATAATTTAATTGTTGTCTCCCCAGAGCTTGGCACCTCACCTTGAACAGAGCTGGTGTTCAATAAGTAACCAGTAAATTGAAAGTATGGTTGAACTATATTGTTACGTTTCTATGTCTGAATGAAATACAGAAGTGACATATAGAATGTGATTGAGGTGGCTAAGGAAGGTTTGTGCAGGTCCGTCCCTCCTCAGACCAACACTGGAAGGACCACAGATAATCAAAGGCTGAAAGACCACATTTAATACTAACATGAAAATACCAGAATTCTAAATTCCACCATTAACTTTGGGATGAATTAATTCTGCCTAGCCTTTTATTCTTTTAATGCTTCAAGTAGAACATAGCACAGGGCAGCTGGGTGATGTAGTCTATAGAGCACTGGCTTGAAGTTAGAAAGATCTAAGTTCAAATCTGGCCTCAGATATTTACTAACTGTATGACCGTGGGCAAGTCACTTAATCCTGTTTGCCTCAGTTGCCTCATTTGCAAAATGAGCTGGAGAAGTAAATGGCAGACCACACCAGTATCTTTGCCAAGAAAGCTCCAGTTGGGGTCATGAAGAGTCAGACACAACTGAAGTGACTGAACAACAGAGTGTACCATAAAATGCTGTCAACAGGCTTCTTTATATCCTCGTACTCTTCAGTCTTGATTTACTAGGAACCTGATGATTTCCTAAGGATGCTAATGCTCTTGCAACCCTCTCCACTGAAGGCAATTATAGGACACTGGGCCTGGAGTCAGAAAGACCTCTGCCTTAGTTTACTCAACGGTAAAATACAGATTATCATAGCATTTACCTTCCAGAATTGTTGGGAGAGTCAAATAAGATAATATTTGTAAAACATTTAGCACATTGCCTAGCACATAGTAGGCATTTATTTTCTCCCTTCCTTCCCACTCACAAGGCTAGATGGAAAAACTTAGCTGTCATAGCTTGGAGAATATTATACTGTCATCACCTGAGATGATACCTCTTCTTTCTAAATCCATGCATGGCTCTTTCCTATAGCTGCCATCTCCACACCTTAGGGTGCCTCATATATCATCTCCAAAAATGGGACCTTTGAAACTCCACTCTTTTACTTTATTCTTCCGCCTCAAGTGCACTAACCATAGACTTTCCTTTTATCACACATGAACTCTTCTTCTTCAACCCACCCCTATTCTTTCAGTACATCTTCCCAGTTGGATTTCACATTATTCAGTAGCTGTTCATTAATTCATGTTTTTGTTAATTCTATGCAATTTTTAATTCTCTAAAAACAATGCGGGGAGGATATCTAAATTTTTGTCTTGTCCTATGATTACAAAAAGGCGAGTGGATTATCTGATGCTTCAGTTTCTTCACACTTAGATTTAAATTATAACTAAATATTTTAACTATTAACTAACAACTGCTTCTAGACTCACTTGCCCACACTCTAAGTTTATGCCATTCCTGAATCCTCATGCCTAAGGAAACAATGTTATCCAATTTCCTTGCTCTTCTCCAAGGCTACCAAATGTCATTGGAAAAAATCTAGCTGAATTTAAAAACTACCATTCATATTAAACAGCGTTAACTCCATTTTTGCCCGGCTATCCTTCCCTTATTGACAAACTACTTTATTCCATCCACTCTGTTCCAAACTTTTTCACCATTCCTCTCCCTTCTTCCTCCAAATCCACTAGTACATGCTTAGCACAGACACCCTAGACTATGACTTATCGGAGAATATAAAGGCCATAGAACTGGAACTCCTATATCCTCCTTCCCTCTTTCAAAACATCTCCACATCATTCCACACTTTCTTCTTCTGTTCTCTGGTCATAAATAAATACCCCTATGGCTCCCAGGGACTCATCTCTCTAATTCCTTTCTCCTAGGACCTAACCGAAGCAGTCATGCCCTCTTTCACACATATCTTTCACCTCTTCTTTCTCAATAACTCCTTCCCATCCATATAGAAAATACTTTGATGTCTCTATTTTTTTAGTCTTCCTTTGACCCCATCATCCCATCCATCCACTATCCAATCTTTCCCCTCCTCTTCACTGCTAAATGTATCTTTATCAAAGCTTTCATAATTCAAAGCCTCAACTTGTTATTAGTCACACTTTCCTTAATCCCTTCCAGTCAGGTTTCTATTCTCACCTTTCCTTTCTGAAAGGTTACCCATTTCCAATCACCAAGGCTTTTATTCAGTTCTCATCTTCCATAGATTGTCTGCAACATTAGGCACTGCTGACCACTCACTTTTATGTAATAAACTCTCTTGTGTTGGCTTTAGAGACATCACACTCTTCTGAATTTCCTCCTATCTTCTTAACAACTCTTTCTGTCTTCTTCATTCATTCCTCCACTTGACACCCTTACCATGAGTGTTCCTCACTCAAAGACTACTTTCTCACTCTCTTCTGTTCTCTTTACAGTCATCTTTAGCAATCTTATTCACTCTCATGATTAAAACTACTACCTCTAGGCAAATAAAACAAAATCTATATTGCTAGCCCAGACAACTTCTGAACTGCATAGAGTCTAAGTGTCTCTAGAATATCCCACTCCAGATGTCCCACTGGAAAGTCAAATTCAACATGACTAAAATCAAGTTCAAAATTTTTTTCCAAAACATTTTCTTCTTTGAGACTTGGCTATTTCTATTTGCTTCAAGCACCATCATTCACTCTCTCCGCCATGTTTATAACTTTGGCTCTTTCCCTCATCTTTTATCTCTATCTAATCAGTGACCAAGTCATTTTGTTATCACTTCAGCAATATCTTTCACATCCTGTGCTATCACAATCACTTCCTCAGAGGTCACCTTATCTCCACTATTCCCTGCTATCTGTTCATATCACTGCCAGAACACTTCTTCTTAAGCATTGATCTGGTCATGTTTCTGCTCTGCTCAAAAATATTCATGGGCCACCCTGTCCTACTATGGATAAGCAAACCTCTTTGCCAGTCATTTAAGACACTCCATACTCCAGTAGCAGCTTTAGTCATCTTACACATTCCATTGTCCAACCAAGCCTTTCTTCATGCTGATGCCTCTTTCTGGAGTTCCTTCCCTCCCATTCTTTACCTGACAATTTCCTATGCAACCTTTAAAGCTCATTTCAAATATTTCCTCCCAAATGGTACTTTCCTGATCAATAAATCAGTCAGTATCTTGCCCACAGAACTTCACACAGGAGTGTGTTGGAGTCAGCTTGTTAAGTCTCAGGAGAGAAGATTATTAAATGTTCAGTGTGAGCATTTACCCCTCAGAAATCAGCAAATCGGGCTTTATTATTCTGTTGATTGTCAAGACTTAAGGAAGTGACAGAGAAAATACTAATAACATGGATTAAACTTAAAAGAGTGTTGTATACATATATATGCACATGTATGTACATGTATGTATATATGTGTGTGTATTTTCCCAGACAACTGGTTGTTAAATATTTACCACCATACAACTGTCAATCATACTTTGTTTTCTACTTCTTCAAAACACTTATCACAGAATATTGTATATTAAATTAGTCATGTTTTTGCCTTACTTCTCCAAAAAATTCTAAGTTACATAAGGGCAGACATTACATTGTATAGTAAAACCACAAGAGCTAGCACAGAACTCTGTATATTTTTGTTTGGGGAAAGCAAAAAGTCTGGACCCATGCTTTAACTGCTACGTGAATACTCCCTCCCTCCCCATTAAAATTATCTATAACTGTAGTCTAGAGGGTCCTCTGGGGGCATTGACACAGCCAGAATGTGTCAGAAGCAGGACTGGAATCCAGGTCTTCTATGATTTCAAAGCTAACTCTAACCAATATGGAACCCTACCATAGACCCCCTTTCTGAACGGTAGGTACTTGATTTCTCTGGTTTGAATTCAGTTACTTAGGTGGCAATGCTAAATTAAAGTACAATGCATTCAAGTCAGACAAAAGTGAAAAGAGAAAAATATTCCCTTCAGAAAATCTTAGCCTAAGTTAACAATGTGCAACTGGGTTTTCCTATGGATCTAACTGATTGAACTCATCTTTTCTAAGCAATTCCTATGAAGTTCATCTATGGCTTCCTTTCTGAGGTAGAGTTTACAAAGAGGATGGTATTATGAAAAGAAGCAGAAATGACCTGTCACAGAACAAGCACTATAATTATTTAGGTCAGTCTCCTGAGTAGGAAGCTGTCTCCAATGTATAAATACCAAGGAAAACTGTTCCTACCCAATGCTTTGAGGGGAGTCCTTCCTGTCTTACTGGGATTCTATTGCTAGGTGGTGTCCCTGAGAGGTAACCCACAAAGGTGGAGCAAGAGGGCAGAAGATTAAGTAACAGGTAGAGAAGGAAATGGCTTTACAAACCTATCCTTAAAAAAAAAGGAAAATAAAGACCTGAAGATGACACAAGCTGTTCCTGGTCGTGTATGTGTATTTAAACATTTATATTTCTATATATTTTACATACTCACAAAAGAGGTTATATATCATACTTTTATGCATATATGCATATTCTAGTTAGTCAAATATGTATGTATATGTGACTATGCAAATATATATGTAGATATGTGTGTATTAATGTATATCTACATGTGTGGAAATATATATACATCTATATATTGTGTATGCATCCATGCATACATATAAAGTTTTTTGAGGGCAAAAACTTTCTTTTGCCTCTTTTTGTACTCCCAATGCTTAGCATGGTGCCTGAATCATAGTAAACACTTAATAAATGCTTGTTGAATTGAATTGAAAATGATTGACTGTCTATTCCTTCCCATCACACATTACCACCATGCTGTGTGCTTTCTGAATATTTTTTTCACCTTCAAAAGTGTCCTTAATATTTATTTTAAGCTATTAAAACCCGGGTGAGAAAATCCAAGTATAAAGTCCTCATACCAAATTTTGTCTGTGTTGCCCACCATGCTGGCAATTTATTTCTTTAGCTTCTGCAAAATATCCATTTAAAATACAAATACTTGTTGTGGTAGTGACCTTATATCCTTCTCAACTAATATCCCAGTGTGCATTAGTTAAAAAGCCAAAAGAAAGTCCATGTGGAAATTAGAATGGTTCTTTCAGTGACTCCCAAATGCCCATGAATTAAATTTTTTACTCCTTTTTCTAGCATTCAAGGCCGTCCACAGTCTGGTGCTGCTCTCCTTCACCAGCCTTATATGACATATTCCCTTTCATCTACTCCGCATTCTAGTGAAACAGAATTAGTCGCCTCCCACTCATCCCACCTCCCAAACATCCCAATGCATTTCTACTTCCCTGTCTTTCCTCCTACTGTTCTTTGTGTCTGAAATGTCCACTCTCCCTCTACTCTTCCTGTTTTATCCCTATCCATCTTTAAAGTTCAAATCAAATTCTATCTCCTATGTAGAAGCTTTTCTGATGAACTTTTGCCTTTCAGACTACATAATGCATTTGGTTCCTACTTCTCAGGTATATTATGTATTTTGTACTACTGTGTTAGTAGAGTTATCATTTTAGATCCCTGAACTAGATTATGAACTCCATGAGGTTAGGGACCTTGACTTGGCTTAACTCTGTCTTTCCCAGTGTATCCCAATGCTACTCTGCATCAAATCTGTTTTTAATAAATATTTGTTGAATTGCATTGTATTGAATTAGATATAGGACAGGTATAGTGATAGGATAGGGGAGAAGAGGAGGTCAAAGTTGGCTAGGGTCAACTCTTGTCACCCTCTATGAGCCCTATAACACCTTAGGGGTTTATTTCTGCGTTTAAGAATTTGGGGAAAGAATAGTTACTCCCCAAGCCATCTTTGTAACAAACGTTAAAAGCCTATAGAGAAAGGTTATTATCAGAGCTAGCCTATGATTATTAGTACCATAACTTCAAAAGATATTCTGCCTTCTGGGTACTCTTCTTTTCCTCCTTTGGGAAGCACAATATATCGAAAAGTGAGGCTCTAACTCTTCTTTTCTCTTTCCAGTTTTTCAGCAAAGAGGTTTGGAACCTTGAATGTGGAATTTGGGCTCAGCCTGTTCTGTCAGTGTCTGTTAAAGGTTGTAATGAGTTCCTCAGAGCTAGGTTTTATTCAAATGGAGCCCTATGCAGAGATGAGCAAAGACTAGCTCATTATGGACCCCACCACCCCACCCCCCAGAAAAGACTTTACGAAGTTGAGAGGTTACTAAAAAAGAGTAATGAAGGGGAGAAGGGGAGGGGGCATCTTGGAGTTCAGTTACATAACTGAAAAGATTAGGGAATGAGAGAGATTATATATGTAAAGTATTGCCCTAAATCCTGTTTCAAAATGTTCTATCCCATGTCCCAAATGTGGGTCGCCCAGGACAACGTGGTGGATGAAGAAAAAGGGGCCAGGTAAAGGTGACCAAGCATTCTAAGAGTCTGGTTTCAATGGCACCAATTTCCCCATCCTGATAAAAGAAGCCTTGACTCTTAAATCCGGAACAAATAACCTTTAAAGACTGACTGAAAAAGATGTTCTAATTGTAGTGCCTTCACTTTGTCACATCCAAATTGTTTGTAAGCCCCAAACTCCAAAGCATTGTGGGGGGAGAAAGCTTCCCAGAATGTGTGGCAAGACATAATTAGAGTACAGGCAAGTCTTTTTTAATTTTTTTTTAGCTCTATAGGTTAGAACAAAAATAACCCTAAACAACAGCCTGTGGCATACTAATTGCTTTGTACCTGATCCTCTCATTGAAGTCAGTGGGAGTTTGCCTGCTGAAGAACTGCCAGGAAGGGCCTTTGCAAAAACCAAAGAAAAATGTTTCCAGTTATTCCCATTTGATGAAGAGTGAAAGTCCAGACAGTGTGGAATGACAAGATGTAAGTTTGCTACATCACTGATCTTGTTTTCCAACAATGCTCATGCTGGCATTTTGAAATAAAATAAAGCCAATGGTACCATACTATATTATCTTTGTATGTGGATGAGTATATAGAGAGCTAGAGGCAGAGATATGAAGATAGACATATCTATGTGCGCATATACATATACACACATGTATGCATACATGTACATGTATATATGTACATCCATATATGCACTCATGTACAAATATCCACATGTCTATATATACATAGACATCCACATATGTCTATATGCAGGTCCATATGTATATGTGTATACCTATGTTTAATATATGTCTGCTTGTATGTTGTAGTTGTACTAGAGCAGGGGTGGAGAACCTGAAGCCTCAAGGCCATGCGTGGTCCTCTAGGTCCTCAAGTGCGACCCTTCGACTGCATCCAAATTTCATGAAACTTAATTTTTTATATTTTTTTTAATCAAGGGGATTTTTTCTGTGAAGTTTAGATTCAGTCAAAGGGCCATACTTAAGGACCTAGAGAGCCACATGTGGCCTTGAGGCTGCAAGTTCACCATCCCTGAACTTGAGTTTCAAATCAAAACAAAATCTGCAAACCCAAGTTCTTAGTATCAAAATGAGAGTTCCCTTGTGTTTTTTTTTTATTTCAAATTGTAACACCTGACTATGTAAAAATTCTTCTTACTGATGCTTTATTACGCTTTAAGCATCAATGACTTCAAATTCCTCCTGATTCTCTCTATCCCCAAGGGATGTGTACATCTGGACTCAACGAATGTACATACTGTAATGCAAGAATATCTACAGAGCTTTCGCACATATGTTGTAAGCATGCAATACACAAGAACATAGCACTGATATACACAAAAATGGGGGTGCAAAAGAACCATGCATGCCTTGCATTCAGGAGTGTGTTTAGGGGAGAACACGTTGAGCAGGCTGTGTTACTGAATCTGATTCTATTTTTAGGCTATATTTTTCTAGACAGATGTTGAAAACCCATAAAGAGGTTTTTAAAAGTGTTATTACTGGTAAGTTACTGCACCGTTAATGTGGTCCGTACTGTAGCAATAGAAGCTCCAGGAAAGCATCTTTTCTTTCTCTCTCTTTCTCTCTTTAAACTTTATTTATAGCCTTGCAAAAGATTCGCATTCACATAACCCGCCTTTGCAGACTTGCCAGAAGATTAATGATATCACAGTGTTCTTGAGAACAAAAATGTGTCTACCACTGTGTTGAATAATCTCTCCTTTCACACATTAAAAGTGAGATGAGGCCTACTTTAGAAAGCAAGGACAATGTGTCACAAAGAGTTAGTTGGCTAAAAGACATACCGGCGTTGCTGTCCTGAATCACAAATTGTTTTCATGCATGTTATGCTGTGAATATAAAAGCATTTATCACCACCAATTTGGAAGAACTTTCATTGAATTTCAAATTCCAACTTAATGCAGAAATTCTCAAATCATTTATTAGCAAAATAAAGAATTAAAAAATAAAGTAGTTCATAGTGAACACCTTTAAATTCTGTTCTTCAACATGACTTATCAAAATGAATGCATAGTCTTAAAATTTCCATAACGTCCTGATTAGGATTTACAGTACTATGGGGTTTTAGTCCTGTGAACTAAAGATATCCATCGATAGTTCACATTTATTTAATACAGCAATTTTTTTGTATTAATTCAAGTTCACCAATCAAATTTGATATCCCTCCAAACTGATTGGTTCAGCAAATCACATTAGGTGAAACAACATTATAGGGAGTAGTTTATTAGGAACAATGTTTACAGTTAGTAATACAAGGATGAAAAGACTGGTGATCAGGGGAAGTAACGTTGTCTGGACTTAAGTGCTAGTTCAGATGGTCACTGGTTATTTGATTTCTATCTTGAAGACATTAGTAGAAGGTTTTTCACTTTTGTGGCCTTGATCAACTTAAGGAAGGATGCCTAGATAACCATTTTTCAGATCTTAAATTTACAATTATCATACTATTTGTTCTTTCAAACTCAACATACTGTTTTTGTGCATATACCATGTTATTATTCCTAATAATTTAAGGAAAATGGGAAGTAAATTATATGATGGACTGGTATGGTAGAAAGAGCACCAGATTTTCAATCAGAGGGAATGGGTTCAAATCTTGCTCCTGCCTCTCACTGTCAATGTGACATTGGGCAAGTTCTTACTTTATTCATCTGCAAAATAAGAACACTGAAGCAGATGACTTCTATGGTCCCTTCTATTTGTCAATATGTGTGTTTGTCCTTCTTTGCCGAAGAAGACCACGCCATCAGAGAAAAGACATGACTTGCACTTGACTTTGTTTTGAGTGAGGGAAGGCTGTACAGGTCACCAGCCTCACTTCTCCTCCAGAGTCATCTGAATCCAGTGACCAGATATTCATCAGGATGACAGGAGATGACCCAGGATGAAGCAGTTGGGGTTAAGAGACTTGCCCAAGGTCACACAGCTAGTGAGTGTCAAATGTCTGAGGTGAGATTTGAACTCAGGTCCTCCTGACTCCTGCGCTAGTGCTCTGTCCACTGCACCACTTGGCTGTCCTCTATTTGTCAATATATGACTCTTTCTTTCTACTGTTATGGGTTATAATATGTTGTTAAATATTTGATTTATGCTGAAATTCATATTCAATACTGGATTCTCAAAAAAAATGTGAGTCCCAGTTCCTCATCTATAAAATAAGGAGGTTGGACTAGTCCCTTCTGGCTCTCAATCTATGGTCCTGTGATCTTGATACAGGATATATCATTAGAAATTAATGTCCGAACATAACCCAGAATGAGCATGGGCTTGTTTAACATCTTTCCATCTACTGAGTTCAGCTGTCAATTAGGTGCTGTGAAGAATCCAAGAACAATATATGTAACCTGTGGTCTCCTCCATGGAAGAATGCAAGGAGTTTAAGAGTCTATGGTTTCTGAATTTCTATTAAAATTGTGGAAAGTGAAACTCTAGTACTTTAAAAAATGGTAACTATCTATAAAGTAGTTTTTAAAAACTGGAGTGTAGGCAGAATGAAATATTTTATGAATTGATCCATCTACAGAATTATTAGTTAGAAAAGTAGTGTACAAATGCTTAATCCCATCTGGTTTTTGTGTTCAAAAATACATTTTCAATGTTCAAATGGGCTCTAACTCATTTACAAAATCTAGGCTGATAAAGAAAAAGGAGAGGTGAGAGCTGGTTAGGTAGCAGGACAGTCTTTAGTAGGTAATAGCTTCATAATTCTGGAAGTGTCAACTTTAGTCAAGAAAATAATTAAAACTAATTTACTATGGGTTAGGAAAGAGACCAAATAGCACTAGGGAGAGTATGGGCACCTTAGGTTAAAAACTAAATAATTCAGAAAGCTACCTACAAGTCTACGGTCCTGCAAACATGAGATCCTGTGATCCTTAAGCAGACTCAAATTTAAGAATCATATCATGCCTAATGCTGTTAACTGACTCTGCAAAAATTTGATAGTTGAACCAATAGGACAGAAAGTGGTTAGGGCTGTAAATGAAGGGTCAGATATCTGGGAGATCATAATATTGTAATTTTGAGCCCCAAATCAGAATAAATTCCTTTTACAAAGGCTCATCACATCTTGAAATTGAAAAAAATTGAGGTGCATGCCAACTGTATCTAACAGACATCAAGCTCCCTTCAAGTCTCAGGTAATATCCTCCTTTCTACAGGAAGTCTTTCCTAATGCTTTATTTTTCTTGGGGCTAAACAAAGTCACTGACCAAAGTGATCATAGCAGGTCTTGTGATCTTTCTATCTGTATGTTACTGTTCTTTCAGCAGTATGTCTTTTCAAAATTAATCCGACTTATCTGTGACTCTACTTCATAATGAAGCATTCAGGAATGATAGGTAGGTAAGTAGATGATAAATGGAGATAGAGAGATAGATAGGCAGACAGACAGACAGATTGGATAAGATATAAAAAGATGATTTATTGTGCTAAATGCTAGGAATAAAAAAAAGAACAATCCTTGTCCTAAAGGAGCTTATGTTGCAATAGAGAAACTGGAAAAGGGATAGGGAATTATTATAAGCACAATGGTTTGTCTGGAGATATCTAGGAAGTACTGCATAAGTCTGGAATTGAGCAATATAAGACCAAAGTTGGTCTATTAAGACCCAGGATGTTTCCAGGAGCACAGTCATTTTCCATGGGGAGGGAGCAGAGGTGATGACCCAGTAGAGATAGTACAGTTATAGATGTCAGTGAAGTCTAAGTGAAATAGAAATAGTAAATCCAGTTTCAATGTTATAAAATGATTGAATTCTTCTAGTTTGTGTGTGGAAAAATGAGAAAAATCTTGGCATTGATCAAGGTTGAAATTTAATATTTTAACCATTTTACTAACTACCAAATCATTAGTTCCACCATGTTAGTTTTTTTTTCCACTACCATATATTTTTGGAATATTGTGTAGACATATCCACAATCTGTACTGACTGCAAATCATTTTTGGATCTAATTAAGAAATCACATTAATGAGATCTTAAATATAAAAGTTTGCAATTCACATGATCTGCTCCTCCAGCATGTATGAGTTTTTAACATTTTATGTGTATCAGAATAGCTATATTTAGAAAATCTATTTTATAGGCCAGAATTAGAAACTTGGAGTGATATCTAGAGTTAAAAGAAAGGGGGGAAAACTGAAATGAAATAGTTAAGATATGAATATTGCCCCCTTCAGGTACAAGCTCGAACCTATTCTCTTGCTGAGAAACTTCTTTCATCTTAGCCTTTTGCCTCTCATTCTCCTTCCATCTTCCTATATTCATGAACACATGGGTCTCCCTTGGAAAATGCCACCCTCCAGTCCTGAATACAACATGTCTTAGGCCACCTCCCACCCCACTTAACGCATTGGGCAGAAGTGGGGAGAAGTATGCTCTATGCACCTCACTGTCACAATAAGATATTTCTTCTTTTATCATCACTTCTTGGAAATAGGCTTCAGTTGTCTATGTCACCCTACCTTGGTTGCCGTCATCTACTAACTGAGTTAACCTCTCGGGAATTCGGTAGACTCGGTAACTAGTCTACCAAGACTCTCCCTCTTCAGCTCCCATAAAAACTTTTACTTCACCCTGCTTCTTCTTCAATGTATCATCCTATTTCTCCTGTATTTCAAAGCCAAACTCCTAGGAAAAAGCCAACTCAATTATCAACTCTGTTTCATGTGGATTTAATATCTCTATATCCAGCACTGATCTGTGTTCTGACTTCTACCTATATTAACAACTGCCCGCTGGAGATCTCCAAATGAATGTTTCATAGTCATCTCAAAGACAACATATTCATAACAAAACTAATTTTCTCCTTAAACCTGTCCCTCCTTCTAGCTTCTTTATTCTAATTTATCGTATCACCTTTTCCCCAATCACCCAGCTCCAAACCATTGGCATCATCCTTGACTTCTCCCTCTGCTCATGTCCTCATATCTAATCTGTTGCCAAGTATTGTTGATTATACCTACACAACAGGTCTCACATTGTCTACCTAGTTCTGGCCCTCATCATCTCTTACTTGAATAATTAAAACAGTATCCTAGTTTGTTTCCCTGTTTTTAGATGTCTTCCTTATTCTACTATGCAAATCATCTTCTTAAAACAGAAGTCTGACCACATCATTTCAATACTCCTCAACTTGCCATTTAAAGTCCTGCAGTCTAGCTCTAGCTTACTTTTCCAGATTAATTACAAATGATCTCCTACTTCATTCGCTTCACATTCCAACCAATGGTCCACCTCACTATTTGCTGAAATTGACTTTCTTATATCTTCCTCCATGCTTTTGAAAAGGCTGTGCCCCATGCCTGGAGTGCACTCCCTTGGGTTCCTCCATTCTTAGAATCTTCAGCTTGCTTTAAGTTTCAGCTCAAGTGCTACCTCCTGTGTGAAACCTTGCTTTACTTCTCATAGTTCTTACTACTCCATTTCTCTCCTAGTTATTCTGTATCTACTTAAAAACATAAATTTCTGTTCCCCACAGAATATAAACTTTTTGAAGGCAGGGATTTTTAATCCTTTTGCCTTTGTATCCCCTATAGTTCTGAATATTGCAGATCCCAAATAAGAATGCTTAGTTAATTATAGTTATTTTATTACAGTCAGTTTATTCAAATTACATTGTTCATTTGGGTCCTCAGTTTACTTGCTTTCCATAGAGAAGAACCTTGTCCCTCAAAATAAAAACCGAAGGAAGTGTTCATTGTTTTAAGATTTTTTGTCCCCTATTTTCTACTTATCCTGCTTGAATTCCTTTAATTCAATTATCATGAGCTTCCTTCTTAGACTAATGATTTGAATATGTAATTTTCTGTCTATTGTAAAGAATGGAAAGGAAACTCATCACTAATTTGGAGATCAGTTTCACAAACCTAGAATTGGGAAAGTCAATGAATGCTCTACCATAGAAAACATAATCGTTGCTACTCATGACAAAATGTGAAGAAAACTAAGATTTCTGATTCCAGTATTCTGATACACTATAGCGATCATGTCAAAATAAGGGTACTTATCTTGAGGACACCCCCACAAAAGCTGCTAGTTTCTCCTTTTATATATAGCCTCACCACAGTGGGCTAGTTTTTTTGTCTCCATTCCCTTTGAAGAGTCATCCTTTATCTCTGTTACAGCTGTGGGAATAATTGGAATCCCAATGAAATCAGCTCTAAAAAAAACTGAGGTTTCCCCATTATCCTCTCAGCATTCAAAGAAGTTTACAGACTTTTATTTAAAAAGTACCTTCAGTGTCTCATGATACATGACCTCATTTTAATAGCTCTTAGGCAACTTCTGAATAACTTTATTTTGGGAGGCAGGGATGCCGCTAGGTCTCCCTTCCTTTTGCCACCAGTCAGCACATGCATCCTGATTAGGGTTATGAGTGCTCCTAAATGACTTGGGAGTGTCTTCAGAGATTCAAAGAGGCAGACTGTGTAGTGATTTCTCCACCCATCGCTAGAGAATGCGATCCAAACACATTCCTTTCTCTGTAGGGTGAAGAAGGTAAAAGACAACGATATTGACTGCCTAGACTGGCTTTGTGACAGAATAGAAATTAGAAATTCCAAGTTATCTCACTCTCTGTCTGATTTAATATGAGAGTATCCCCCATGTCTTTCTTCCTTTATGACAGATTGGGGAATAACTCTATGGCATAGTCTCCATGTGAAGAACAGTTCATTTAAAATCTCTGAATTTGTTTTACAGATGGGATAGGGGAAGCCCTAGGCTCTATACAAGACTAAAGGATTAATTGTCACCTTGGCCACGCCCTCCCAAAGCTACAGAAGCACAGAAGGAACAAATAATAGTGAGCACATCCCAGTAATGGTTTTGTAGGATCTTCAAAAACCTCTGAAAAAGTCATCATTAGCTTAAAACATGAATGTCTGGTGTGTCTCTAAGCAGCCAAAAGGGGAGTATCTAACTCCCCATTAACAGTTCTTGACCTAGAGCTCATGAACTTTAAACAAATCTGATACTTCTTTTGATAAAATTATTTTCCTTTGTCATCTTGTATATCTTGTATTGTGTATTTAAAGCCATTATTTTAACAAGGGGTTTGTAGGTCTCACCATACTGCCCAAGGTGTCCATGTCCCACAAATGGCTGAGAATTTTTGCTCTAGGTGCTTTTTAAGTGTTTAGATGCAGCAAACTACAATGAAGCAAAGACTCTCCTTTTCTCTTCTACCGGGAGAATGTAAAACAAACACTATCCCAGGCTCAAAGGGGAGAAAAAAGCCACAAAATGCTCAAGTCAAAGTCAACAAGAATTTACTAAGACTTTACTAAGTGAGAGGCTTAGCTAACAGCTAACTGCTAGGGATACAAAGAAAGGCAAAAATCATAGTCCTTGATTTCAAGGAGCTCACAGATGTTCACATAATAATAAGGGAGAATTTTATGATTTCTACCTTTTGTACCATCTTCTAATAACACAGAATATTTTCCTAATTTTTCTACTTCTGTTAGCCACCTTATCCCTCCTTCCTTGTTTGTCTTACATGCCTTCTACCAAATATGAAATACCCATTATTATAAATTTTACTATTCTTATGTGATTAAGTGATATATGTACAGAAATCTTTCATTTTAAGCAATTAATATTGTATTCAAGAATAATGGCTCAGTGGAAGTTTTCATTATTTTGGAGTATCAGCACTTTTAGACCACATATATGATTCTTGTGGACTACCCGTTGACAACAGATCATTATTTGGTCAAGATAAAGTTGTCATCTTCCATAGTTTTCACTGTGGAGTTCCTACTCATTTACCTCCTCCTCTTATTGAACTGACTGAGAGAAAAATGTCAAGTTCCATGCCAAGGTAAAATTCTTCCAAGGGTTCCTAAGATCACAACAAACATGAATAGAAATTCAAAAGAAAGCAAATGGTGCTTATAAGATCAGATCTTTCATCTGTGAGTGATTGATATTTGCTTTTCTGGAACTCTAGTCTTCATTAGCTATCTCAAGTCATTGGAGACAAGTTTTTGTTTGTTTTCTTTTACTTTCATGCTAATAATATCAATCATCTTTCTTCAGAACCCTAAATTGCCTTTCGTCTCTCCAGGCAACATTAGCATGAAGAGTAGAAATACAATCCTAAAGTTCACAGTGTTTTTGCTCCTTAAAGAGAGCTAATAATACTCATTTGATTAACATGAAATATCTCCACATGATACTTCTTTCTCATTTTTCTTAAGTAGAACTCTCAAAAGTACTTAGTGAGCATACTGACCAAGTATCTAGTGTGATACTTGCATGCTGACTTTATTATAATTATCCATCTTTGCAGATCCAACACCTCCTTTTCCTCTCTGGGCTTTGACCTTATTCTTCTCTTTGGTCCCACTCTGCAGAATGATAAATGGTCTGCCTTTAGTCCCGTCCTAGGTAACTTTGCTTCTTTATCGATAGGTCTCTCTAACTTTGGTGACATCATCAAACATCTGGGCAGATGTATAGAGCAAGGTAGATTCAGTCTTAGGTTCCAATGTAACTTTTTTATCTTCATTATCTTCAGCATTAACATCCTTAGCTGGCATAAATCAATCGCATCCTACATCTTGGAGCTAGAAGGGATCTCATGAGGTCATCTGGCCTAGGCCTTTCCCTTTAGATAGGTATTGTTAATTCTTATTTTAGAGGTTAAGCAACTGATGGCCAGCCCAAGGACACATCTTAGAAACAACTGAAGGGCAGTAGAATTCAGGTTCTCTGCTTCCCAATACAGTGTTCTATTTGTTTACTACAAAGAACCAAATGTAAAAAGAGCTAGGGAGCTCTCCAGGAGCTTATGAACTAAAACAATCATAGATTAAGCAATCAGCAGCATTTATCAAGTGCCCACTATGTTCCAGGCCCTGTACTAACACTGGGGATACATAGAAAGGCAAAAAACAGTCTCTGATCTCCAGAAGGTAACAGTGCAACGAGGGAGACAGTATGCAAACAGCTCTGTAAAAATAAGATATATACAGAATAAACTAGAGGCAATCTAAGAAGACAATAGCATTAAGGGGGACCAGAAAAGCTTCTTTCAAGAGGGAGAATTTTGACTGAGATTTGAAGTAAGGCAGGAAAATCATGAGATGGAGATGAGGAGGGAGAGAATACCAGGCACGGAAGACAGCAGTGAAAATGCATGGAGTGGGAAGATGGAGTGTCTTATGTGAGGAGCAGTGAGGAGTCCAGTGCCACTGGACTGCAGATTATATGATGCTGATTAAAATCAAAGTGGAGAAGAAGGAGGGGGGCATGTCGTGAAAGGCTTTAAAGGAAAGAGGATATAGAAAGATGCAATGTGATCTACTAACTCCCTGCAAAAGTCTCCAGTCACTCCTATCAGTGGTAAGAATATTAATGGACAGTTTACTTGATAGATGTAGAAGTCTTAACATCCCACCAACATATTTTATGTATTTTCAAAATCTTTTTTTATTTACCCCATGTCAACTGATATTATAACCATGAACTCCCAATAAGAAAGGGCATTAAAAACTTACAATTTACATCATAGACCTTTGGATCAGCTTTTCAGTCTCTTCTGAATGAAATGGGTAAAGTGCCTCTGAACTAGATCAATCAACCAATCAGTCAATAGGTATGTATCAAACATCTAGTTTGTGTCTCAGGGCAGCTAGGTGGTGCAGTGTTGGGCCTGGAGTCAGGAAGATTCATCTTTCTGAGTTCAAATCTGGCCTTAAAATTAGGTACTTACTAGCTGTGTGACTCTTGGCAAGAGATTTAAATGGGGTCATGAAGAGTCAGACATTACCGAAACAACTCAACAAAGACAAAAAAGTATGTCTCAGGCATCATCTGATGAGCCAATCTCTCTCCTAGAAGTCCATCCATGAGTCTATAGTTATGAGCATAGAGGGTTAAACATTGAGACAGAAGTCTCCAGGGAATGCTGGGGAATGAGACTCTGGCTGGTGAAGAAAGACCCTGGGACAAGGAGAAATGGAAGAAAACAAGGATCTGTGCCTAATTCCTGACAGAGATGGCAGCATGACTCATTCCTCCCCAGCTGTGCCTAGACTCTTTCCCAGAAGCCAGCAGCAGGCCTTGTTAGCTGATCTACTCAAGGTGATATCAACACTCATGAGAGAAGCAGTACCCAGAGATGTTTCTCTGCTTGAGTTCAAGAGGGAAAGCATCTTTGCTCTCTTTGGTTCTTTGGCAGTGATAGGATCATAGATTTAGAATGAGAAGTGTCTGTAAAACCATCAGATATTTTGCAGATGAGAAAACTGATGCTGAGAAGGGACTAAATGACTTCCCCAGGGTCACACAGTTAATAAGTGTCTATGGTAAGATTGGAACTCAGGAATTCTTGACTCCAAGACCAGAAATCTATCCTCTGTCACATCTAGCTGCCTCCCCTTGCCTGGTGAGACATAACTCTCAGGCATGGAGTCTTCTAAATTCCATTCATAGCCCTGTCCTAGAATGCTTCGTGATTCTAAAAAGCATCTCTGATGTGACCTGGATGACTCCAGGCCCTAGAGGTCTTGGAGAGAAATGAATTGTGTTAAACGAGAGCCTGTTGCTTGATTTTCATTTTTACCTGGTCATTTAGTTCAGTTAAATGTCTTTGCTTTGATTCAATGTGCCCTTTGCATGTCTCATAAGAAAAAAAAAGATACTGGGGGATCCCTAAACTTTAGTTTTGAATAGACACTGGCCTAAAGCTTATCATATATCAAGATGGACTTTTAAGAAGTCCTTGCTTTGGGGTAAGGGTGGGGAGAACAATGATAAAGTAAAAATTGGTCCAATTTTTTCTGGCTCCTGGATTTACAGACCATGTTTGTTTCATGCTTGCTCTTTCTTTGAACCACTCACTAATTTCTTTATTATAAGCATCTACAAAGGAACAATAGGGGGGAAACAGTATTGAATTTGGAGTTTGAAGTTTGAGTCTTGGCTCTTCCATTTTTTCTCTGCATAACCTTGGGCATATCTCTAAACCTCACATTCCTCAGCTACAGAATGGGACCAATAAATTCAATACTATTCACCTCACAGAGGCATCCTGATGATCAAAAGAGATAATCTTTATTGACTGCTTTGTAAACCACAAAAAAACATATCAATGTAAATTATAATATTATTTATTTGTCCAAGCATTATTCTATCTTTGCAGAAGATTTTTAAATGCCTGAATTCACATTATTTAGGTATCTCCAAACTAGGTTTATTGAGACAGGAAGTACCTATTGAAGCTCACTTAATATGATAATCCATTGGCGATTTTTTTAGTTTTACATAAACCAAACTGAGGAAAGCTATGTTATCTGCTTATGAGAAAGCATTATGTTCTTTCCCTTTGTCAACTCTCTGGAGTAAGTATGATTTGAAATGAGTTTTAAATGGAAGTTGGTACATGATGAGTATAGACAACAGGGGAATATAATCCAAAAAAATGGAAACTGTAGAAAATGACAAAATAGGGAGAGTCTGAGTGAAGGAGTCTGAGTGGATTTATTTGTCAAAAAACATAGGAGCTGAAGAAGGAAAATATAAATGAGATAATATAGCTAGATGTAGCCTTCATATGAGGCTCTAGGAATACTGGTTAATATTGAAAAATGCTAACTTAAATTGGGTTCCTGCAACTAATAGAAAATGTGTCCAATCTGCATGTAGTTGTGAGATTCCAACATACTTGTGTATAAAAATTCAATAAACAGGTACCAGATACTAGGTATGTAATAACAAAAACAAAACAAAACAAACAAAAACAAACATGTGCTTGCCCTCAAGGAACTTATATTTGAATCTAGGGAAGCAACATATGCACATTAAGTATGTTCAAAATATAGGGATCAGATCTATGATTTCATTGGCATAGGGAATTCCCAGATAAGGAAATTTCCTTTACTAACATAGGGCAGCATTTTCTATGTGTCTTAGAGATTTGCCTGGTACCCCAACAGGTCAAGTGGTTTTCTGAGGGTCACATGGCTAATATGTGTCCACAACTGGACTTCAACTCAAGTTTTCTTTGATTCCAAGTTCCCACTGTAACATGCTACCTCTCAGACCAAACCTATGTAGATTGATAGAAATTATTTTCATTGTGGTGAGAATAGTAACAAAAGGAGAAATCAAAAATGTTTTCTTTGAGGATATAACACCCAAGCTATGCTTTGCAGAAAGTGGGGGATTCTATTTGCAGAAAGTGGGGGATTCTAAAGGTGAGGATGAAACGTCTCGCAAGGATAGGAGAGAGTCATTGAAAAGATCCAGTGTCAAGAGATAAGGAACGTCCTATGGGAGAAAAAGTAAGCAAGTCAGTTTATCTAAATCACAGAAAATATGAAGGGTAGGATTGTGGAACAAGGGTGGAAAAATAGATGAGATTATGATGGGTTTGAAATGGCATACAAAGAAATTTCTATTTTGGCCTACTGGCAATAGGAAACTTCTTGAGCAAATAAGTAGTGTGGCCAGAACTGTGTCTTCATATCACTTTGATAGCAGTGTGGAGGATGAATTGGAGAGGAGAGAATCCAGAAGAAGGGAGGTCCTAATTCAATTAGGACAGCCTTGTAACAATCTAAGAGAAAAGTGTTGTTTTCAGTTGTTTTCTTTGTCATGGATGGCTCTTCATGACCCCATTTGGAGTTTTCTTGGTAGACATATTGGAATGCCTTGCATTTCCTTCTCCAACTCATTTTACAGATGAGAAAATTGAAGCTAACAGGTTTAAATGACTTGCCCAGGCTCACACAGCTAATAAGTGTCTAAGATCAGATTTTAAGGTCTTTCTGACTCCTGGCTTAGTGTCCTATCCACTGTGTCACCTAGCTGCCCTAAGAAAGGCAGTATCAAAACTAGAGTGGCTGTAGTGTGAGTGGAGAGAAAGGAATACATATGAGAGAAGTGGAAGTAGAATCAAAAAGACTTGGCAAAAGACTGGTTATGGGGAATCAAGCAGGGTGAAGAGTCCAGGATGATTATGAGGTTGCTAGAAGGGTAGTGGTACCATCACCAAAATCAGGGCAGTTAAAGAAATGTGTGTGTGTGTGTGTGTGTGTGTGTGTGTGTGTGTGTGAGTGAGAGAGAGAGAGAGAGAGAGAGAGAGAGAGAGAGAGAGAGAGAGAGAGAGAGAGTTTTAAGATTAAGTAATGAGTTCTCTTTTGGACATATGGAGATTGAGATCCCCACTTAGGGGAAATACCCAGAAGGAAAGTATGGAACTGGAACTCAGTAGACAGAGGTATATGTTTGGGAATCATCTGCATAGAGATGATAAATGAATCAATGGAAGTTGAGATCTAAAGAGAAGAGAGAAGAAAAAGAAAGGGGAGAGGGTAGAAGAGGAAAGGAAAGGAAGGAGAAGGAGAGAGGAGGAACAAAGCATTAGGATGCACTGAAATAAAAGTACCAGGACATGGATAATGTACAAGCAAGGGAGACATGAGGAGAATGACCAGAGCTGTGTCACAACAACTAAGGAGGAGAGAGTATCTAGAAAGATGAGCTTGTAAACAAGTTTAAAAGATGCAGAGTGGTCAAAGATGAGAAAATACAATTAGATTTGGCAGCTAGGAGATTGCTGGTTAACTTAGAGCAATTTTGGTTAAACGGTAAGGTCAGAAATCAAATGGCAAAAGATTGAGAAGAGAGTGGTAAAGGAAAGAAATATTATATTCTGTATTTTGTCCGTATTGTTCCCATGAGAAAGAATTTTTATTCATTTAAATCATTCTAATCTAAGTAGTTCTGCTCAGAGAAACATGCAAACATGGGCGGAATGACCCCATGCCTTTGAGAATCTGACATCTAACCCAAGTAATTCTGAAATTAGAATATATGTATTCCTAAACAATAGAAAACATTGCAATTTAGTGTTTACTATGCATAAAGGACCAGTGATGATACTAAAAGTATGAGAAAAGTCCCTTTCCTCCATGAGCTTATGGTGAGGTAAAACACATTCATATGAAAAGATAATTAAGCATAATGCAGAAAATAAGAACCAGAAGAACTAGGATTTTGTCAAAAGGATGGTTACTGAGAGTAATGATTGTTATTCCCTAAAATCATTCAGAACCCAGGCAACAATACTGACAGCTACTGAACAATGAAGATGGAAGTTACACAACAGAACTGAGTCCGTTTCAGTTTGACATTCCTGAATCTCAAGTGTCCCTCAAAGAACCAAACCAATATGTGACTGACTCCGTACTCACACTCTGATGGATTCCACAGCTACTCTTTTCTCTCTTTAAGCCACTTAAACCATCCCTTTGCCTTTTCTTCCCAGCAGATTTCATCTCATACATTATCAAGAATGGAGACCTTCTATAAATAGCTAATGTTTTTCTTCCCTTCTGTACCTCAGAACTCTTCAACACCCCCACCTGTTCTTCTCCTCCTTTGATCCAGTCACAGAGAAAAAGGTAGACTTTTTTCCCTTAAAAAGATCAACTCTTGTCCCCTTTATCCCACCATTCCCCTATTCCCTATGAGTTGCCCCTTGGCTCCTTTCTCTTTAAATCTTCAAACTTTCTGTACCCAGTGGAGCCTTCCTCAGATGCAAAGATGTCTCATCTTTTATAAAACAAAAAACCCAAACACCTTCACTTGACCCTATTATATTATCAGGTTATCTCGTTTCTTGTTTTCATTTTATAAGTCAGCTCCTTAGAGACAGGAAGTCTTGAGTTCAAATACTGCTTCAGACACTAGGTATGTAGTGATGGACATGACTTAATCTCTCTCAGGATCAGCTTCCTGAACTGTAAAATGAGGATAATTATAAATTATACTATTGTGAAGATTAAGTGAGAAAATATCTGTAAAGTGCTTTGTGAATTTAAATGAAACAGTCCATCTACATTTTCTTACCTTCACTTCCACACCTTTCTGGAAGCTGGTTAACCTCCCTCCTCAACCATATTTTAAAAAGAAATATTAAGAAAGTTATTTAAAAATTATCTTAGTCTAAAGTCTCACTGATTTCTTTTAGGAAAATTTTCCCAAGGTTACAAATGAAAGCTGAGATCCAAGAAAATGGATTAAGGATGGGAACTATATTTAGAACCGAAATAGGGAATACCTCAGTCTATCTAGCCTTCAGTGGATTTAGGGAAATGATCAGACTGAGAAAAGGAAGTCTTTATTTACATCACTTAATCTAAGTGTCTCAAATTCAACTTTGACCAGCTAGGAAGGAAAATCCTTAAAATGAATGATGTTATGATGAGTTAGGCAAAGTACACTCAATATAGGGTGAAATATGTAAGTAAAATTTGAAAATCTTACTGAAATATTTCACCCAACAATAAGTTAGAAGACAGTTAATAACAATTCATAATGTGGACTGAACCCGAAGTCATCACTGAAAATGTTAAGACAAATGATTAGCCTTGACAATAGAAATGTAAATGCATGTTGTGAATTGTACTTCCGTGTTCTAACTAGTATGAAGCAGTACCTAATGTTCAGTGTTTAACCTTTTCATAAATAAGGAGAGTGATTAGAATTAGCTGATCATTTTCATTTCTCAGATGATTTGAAGGAGGTGAAAAGTAAGCTAACTGCTATAAGTACTCCCAGAAATGACAATAATGTTAATGAACAGATAATGACCAAATGAGATCATATATTTGGTGCTTTTAGCTCTATAAAAACTGTTAGCTGTTGGCCGTAATAGCTGATTCAGAGAAAGATTAAGGGACTTGTCCAGCATTACATAGGTAGCACCTGAGGCAGCATTTGAATTTAGGACTTCCTGTTTCTAAGTCCAACATTTTACCAATCCCAAATTACCTCCCCAGAAAGCAGCTAGATCTGTTGCCAAGAGAACTTTGGATAGAAATTCAGAAGAAAAAAAAAAATCATAACCTCTTTTTTTAAAACCTGGCTTTCTTTCATGTGGAGCACATAAAAATATATCATGGTCATCCCAAGTTTGTACAAGTTTTCCCAAGCCTCTTTCCTCTCAAACTGTAAAAGAGCAAGTCTTTCTTAATGGCACCCCTACGGATGCAATTCTTAGGAACACAAAACATTGTGGATAAAGTCCTCTATTTTTTAGGGATTTCCAAATTTTCACTTTCATCTGGTAAAGGGAAGGAAAAGCCCCAATGCAAGAAAGGAATGGCAATAATTGACTGGGAAGCTTACCTGACCACATCTTTCCAAAACCTCATTTTCCATGACTACTCAATTCATCATTCCAACCATGAGGGAAGATTCAGATTGGTTTTTAGTTTTCCTGAACTCGTTCACCCATCTGCTAGCAAAGACTACTGGACAGATGGTGGTGAACTTGTGAGCTCAGAAGACTTCCCTTGCCAAGAGGATTAACAGCTCTAGCGAACATTTCTGCCACAGCCCTTCATATCCAGAAGAACAATTCAGACTCTCTAGCTCACACTGGAGAAGGAGAAGGAATTGCACTTATCGCTTTCCAATAAAGCAATAATGCCCCATAAGCTCTTTGGCTGTTACACGTTTTACCACAGACTACTTCTTGAGGCTGCTTTTCCATATGTCCCACTTTGATAAATTTTATCTGTACTCAGAGGGACAGGGTAACCTTAGGCAAAAGGACAGTGGCTTTTTATCTTACTCTACTTCCCCTGCTTTGCCCCTCCTCTCCTTCCTCTAACAAAAAACAAATAAACAAAATGACAACAAATGGAATTTTTTTGAAAATTTCTGCTTTGCTCTTTCTCTCCATAAATTCATTCCATGTCAGCAGTTTATGTTCTCATAGGAAGCTCATGCAGAAATGAGACAGCCACACAATAACAATTAAGGATGGGAAGAAACCAAGAATTTTTCTAACTTACAAGTATATATGACTACTCCTAAAAAGGTATAGAAAGGGTGATGTGCTTTTTTCTTTGCCATCTTGTTTTTCGAGCCTCACTTACTGATATATGAAGTGTCTATGTCATTATTGACACGCCTACAGTTAAAAATATTAGTTCTTGCAGAATAAGTTCCCTTACTTGCAAGAAGCACAAAGATGAAACATTTGATGTTAAAATTGAGCTAGTAGCCATCAATGTATTCACTTGTATTACTATATGTAAATGAATCTGTGTTGATCTTGGTGTGTATTTGTGCGAACGTTTGTGTATGAGATTCAATCCCCAACCACTTTCTAAACACCTGCTATGCTCACGTTACTTCTCAATGATACAGAATGATGTAATTCGCTCCTAGAAGGGTCATGCCACTGAATCCCTTCTTTCTATCTCAATAGAATCATAATAAGATGTTCAATTTTTCCCATTATGATATATTGAAAACATTCAGATTTACTGCATTAGAAGTGAAATAGGAATGTTGTTTACAATATGGAGCTAGAGACATCAGAGATAAATCTCAGCTTTGAAGTTACTTACATTTTCAACTTTCCCATCTAAAAATGAAATGTGTTCATGGCAATTGAAGCTTAAAACTTTCTGATTCATTTTTGTCTCTTCATTCTCCGTTACTCCCTTGCATCCCCTACACTATTTCTTCAACCGTCCCCTCCTTTTCCATTTCCAGTGCCACCATTGTAGTCCAGGCCCTCATCCCCCTCTCACTTTACTTCCTAATGCCTGGTCTCCAGTCTCTCCTTCCCATCTACTTTATGCAAACATGACAAACACTGCTTTCTAATGCATATAATGATCTTATCACTACCTTATTCAAGAGTTGTCCATGACTCCTCATTATCTAACAAATAAAGTACAAAGCATTGATTGGAACAGAATGATGATTTTATTCCAGACATATAGCGCTAGGGAAGCAGCTTCCTCCAAAGAAGTTAAAGACACTGGAGCAGTAAGGCATTGTATTTGCCTCAGAACTGATGCTGGGTGAAGGCAGCTTGGATGGTGTGGCAACATTGTCAAGTAGTGCTCAGCTCAGGGGGCATGCCTCCAGCTCCAGGTTCAGGTAAAGAAGCAGGAACAGCTATGATCTCCTAGGGACACAGTAGGATAGGCTATGGGAGGCCAGGGAGCCAAGAAGCAAGTAAGCTGGTATACGAGCACAGCAGCTGCTCAGCCATTTGCTGAGGCTCAGTTATTTCCAATTCCTCCTGGTGCCAGGGGGGTGAAGGCAGCCAGAGAAAGCAGCATCAGAGCTCTGCTGAGGCAATGATCTTAAAAAACAAATCAATAGAAACTTAATACTGTCAAGTGATAATGACCAAGCTTGACCCCAAAGGAGAGATACAAGATCTCTCCCTACTTCTTCACCCAAGTGAGGGACTATTGTTATGAAGTGTATATGTGTGTGTGTGTGTGTATATTACATATATACTCACACATATATATGTGCATGTATGTATGCATATGTATGTATATGTATGTATGTATATATGTATATAAAATCAGAATTTTCCAGAACTTAGTACAGTACCTGAAACTGAGTAGATGTTTTACGAATGTGTATTAATCGGTTGTTGACTGATATGTTGGTTAGTTTTGTTGAACATTTTTTCTTCCTTTTTTATTATTTATGGTAAGAGATAGTTATCTGGAAAGGGAAGAAAAGGGATACAAAAGTAAATAAAAGTGAAACTAAAAAACAAAAGATATCAAGATATTTTTAAAGGTTTTATATATAAAAAAGCACTAAACAGGAAAGAAGCCAAATAAGGTTGCCAAAACTCAAGCCAAAAGAGCTGGTCTGTTGTACTGATTTTAAGGCTATTTATGGAGGTGTGTGTGTGTGTGTGCGTGCGCACATGCGTATGTTATCTATACATACACATATATATTAATAGTTGGCATGTGTATAGTGATTTGCATATAGAATCTCATTTAAATCTCACAACAATCCTATGGGGTATGTACCATAGATATTGCTATTCCCATTTTACAGATGAGAAAACTATGACTCTGGAAAATTAAATGATGAGATGGAATTTGCACCCAGGTCTAACTGACCTTCAGGATCAGCACTCTTTCCACTACAATCTCAGTTAATTCCAACAAGTATTTATGAAGAACCTACTATGTCAGGCACTAGGAATAAAAAGAAAGCTGCCTTCCAAGAGCTTGAACTATTATACCGCAACCTGTAACCAACCGCTGCCTTTCATTCCAAACAACCAATCGTTCCCCTGTGCCCTGAGTATTCTAGACATTTGCTTAATTTTTATTCCCCACTAACTATATCTAAATATGTGTTATTGTTAATCACTTAGATACAAAATATTTTTATCTCTAAGATAGATAAATTCCTGTAGTGATGAAGCCTGACCCAATGGATCAGGCCAAAGACAGGATGCCTGAAATTTCCAAGACAAATTCTTACATGAAAATATGCTGCCCTGGGCAATTTAGTTAATCTGACTCAAGCTTTGTAATTTGTAAAATGGGCTATGACCTACTGCACAACTAATGAATGATGATGGGTCAGTGCTTGAAAATTATAAATGGATAAGTACCAAGTAGTAATGAAGCTATCAAAAACTGAGAAAATTACATGACTTTCTATTATTTAAATGAACAAGGTACAGATCAAAGCAATACATACCATCTATTCACATCTATCATACACATATATATGCTGTATATATATATATATATATATATATATATATATATGTGTGTGTGTGTGTGTGTGTGTGTCTGTCTGTCTGTCTGTCTGTGTGCAAATATATGTGTGTATGTATATACAGTTAAGGGTGAATAAAGAAGTGTTTTAATTATATGGAGCTTTTCTCACTCATTGCCTTCCTCTCTTCATAGAATTGTAGGACTCCTAGAATCTTAGAAAGGGCCTTTGAGATCATCTCACATTTATTGAGTGTCCTCTGGCTTCCACAAGCCCCTCTGGGGCTACAGAAGAATGACTGTGACTTAATTTGGAACCCTTTAAAATCGTAAGATCTGCCTAAAGGGATCACTGCTAATTAGCTTGATCCCATCTATAGAATAAATGGGCATGGTCCCCTGAAGCTTCCATTTAGGAAGTATTGAATATTTGCTTGCTGTCAGTGGTCACAGAACAACAAGAAAGGAAGAGGCTATTGACATGAATTCTGAAGATGCTTCATAAAGATGTTTCACAAGATGCCTTGCATTGAAATACACCTTCTAGTCTTCCTTTCTCCCATGACTCTCAAAATCTTGTTCAAAATGTTGCCTCCAATGGACATTTGTGCACAGAATATATTGATTTGACTAATGGCACAATATAGGCATTTGGGACAAATCTAGTTACAGAAATTTACAGGATTATAGATCCAGAGCTAAAAGGGGCTATCCAACTCCCATATTTTACATAAGAAGAAACTGAGACCCAGAGAACTTAAGTGATATAATCAGGATGATATATGTAGCTAGTAAGTCTCTAAAGTGAGATTGGAACCCAGATTTCCTTTTCTAATTTCTCGTTTCCAATCTTCTGTCTACGATACCAGTCTGTCTATCAAATTTTGTAGACTTTTTTGTTTGTTTGGAGAAACTAGATTTTTTTTAAAGTAGTAGCTATACTTGTACATGCACACACACATGCAAAGTATATAGAAATTCTTCAACAAAAGTTTTGTGGTTTTTGAACATAAATTTTATAAAACAATTTTTCTAGTTCAAAGGAAGAGACTTTAATATTAACTCAAGTTTGACATTCTACTTACACTCAACATGTGAAATGCTCTATTTTGGGGATTACGTTTTTAACTAGACTTCAAATGGATCTTAACGGATATATGGGATTGCCACCCACTCCCTTGCCCCACCCACCTCCATATTTGTTGAATTAAATTGAATTCAACTGAACAAGGGAAAGAATAGACTTGGGAAAATGGGTCAAACTTTCAATAACCCCAAGCTGCTCTCTGACACAAAAATCTTTCTTTTCAACACCAATATTCTTCCCATGATGCTATGTGGTCTTAAATAATAGAATTCCACAACCTCTGAATAATTAAAATTGTGGATTGGATGACCAAAAGGGTATTAGAGGAATGCATAGTGGGAGGCTGCAGTCTATTACCATTCAAGCAGTAACATAAAAGGTATTATCCAGAAAAACATATCATCAGAAAAGGACTTGCCCTGGTCATGAATATGATGTGACACAACAGAAAGATCACTGGATCTGGATGGAGAGGACCTGGGTTGAAATCTCACCCTGACACTTCTTGCCTCTGTGATGTTGGGGGGAAAACATTTAACGTTTCTGGCCCTCAGTTTCCTCACTGACAAAGAGGGAGGAGGGTTGACCTAGATGACATCTGAGATCCTTCTCTGCTTTAGATCTGTGATCCTATGACAGGATAATGAGCTTAAAGAAGGGCAAAGTCTGAGTTTTGTACTAATAGTGACAAAGTGTTCAAAGGTATAGGAAAAGGTTTCCAGCCCTCATAAATACACCCTCCATGGAAAAATTGTGAAATGATATGGACAAGAATTGCAAAGGATGAGAAGATATCAATGATCTATGATCAGCACCTTTGGAAGGAATATTTACTCGGATGAGACCACAGATCCATTAAACTGAATATTAAAATATTTGTTGAAAAGTTGAATGCATATCTTTATTGAATCTTTGATGTAAATTCTTTCCTGGGTGGAGGTCGCTAATTCCTATTTAATCTAGACCAAGGGTAGGCGATCTGAAGCCTCAAGGCCACATGTGGTCCTGGGGTGTGGTCTTTTGACAGTCCAAGTTTTACAGAACAAAACATTTTATTCAGGGGATTTGTTCTGTGAAGTTTGCATTCAATCAAAAGGCCATACTTGAGGACCTAGAGGGGCCATATACGGCCTCGAGGCCCAAGTTTCCCCACCCCGATTCTAGATTATTGAATGGCCTGCCCAATGACCAAAATAGCCACAACAAATAAATTATTTTGAATATTCCTGAACAAATTATATGTTCATTGTGCTTATTTTTAAAATCCAATAAATATTTAATAAAAGCCAACTACATAGAAGGCATTCTGCTGGGCGCTGGAAGAGATGGTACTAAATGAGGGATAGACCCTGCCTTTTCAGAGTGTACGGTCTAGCCTAGATTAGGTCTTTCTCAGTTCCCTCAATTCAAGTGCCTTCCCTCTCTTGGTTACCTCCAGTTTCTCCTGTACATATTTTGTTTGAACATAGTTTGTCTATTGTTTCCCTTGTTAGACTCTGAGCTCCTTGGGAGAATAAATTGTCTTTTCCTTCCTGGTATCCTCAATGTTTAGCAGAGGGCCTGGCACACAGTAGGCAGTTAATAAATGGTTGTTGACTGACTAACATAGGCAAAGCCAGGATTCAATGGAAGTAGTCTGCAATCTTAACATTCAATAAACATTTATTAACCACTAACTATGTCCCAGTCCCTGTGCTAAGTGACGGGCCTCAAAGAACTCACAATATTATACGCACAGAAGAAATGGTAACCAAACAAAGAAAAACATGACTAGAAAAGCAGGTTGGGTAGGCTGTGCGTCAATCAGGAACAGTAACAGATGGACAGTCCTAGTGTTGCACTGGTACTCCCAAAACATTAAAAGCAAATACTTGTTTTTGCATTCAGCGTCTCCTCCATGGATGGTTTATGGAAATCCAAGGGCAAAAGCACTCTGGATGAGAAGACACAGAGGGTTGTGAGCTCTGTTGGAGTAAGGAACAGCAAAGTTGATGAGATCAAAGAGCCACTGGTTTACCCACAGCCCTGAAGGATGTGTGTGCTATCACATTCATCTCCTTTTTCTTATCCAGGGTACCTCTGATGTTGATTTTAGGTTGGTTTTGCCTACCTAAAATATTTGTGCGGAATGGTAGAAGAGTGATGCCAGCAGTTTTATTTACTTTCATCCTGATTCTCCTTGATCTTGTTAAATATATAAAATAAAATTATTCTCTATGTCTTGGCAACTATCCCTTCTGTGCACCGGTCACTGTGGGTGGCTCCAGCCTACCTACCAGTTCCTGAGTCATCTACGAGGCACATAACCCTATCCTGAGATAGGGAAAGGTAGAAGAAAAATAAATATGCCCCCTGGCTTCAATGTCAGCTATACACATGTTAATTATCTGGTAACTGTGTTTATACAAGAGAAACATTTCCAATAGTTCAATGTTGCTTGACCCACCCACCCCCACTAATTTTTTTTTTCTTCTTCAATACTACATGTCAAAATAGACCTAAGATAAAGATAAAATGATGCCAGCTATTCATGGGCTCACCTTCATAAATGTCTGTGAAGCATATACTGTAGGAAAACAGCTTTATGAAAAAACTGGAAAACATCAAAAGCTTAAGTCCAAAAATCATGAAATCAATAACTGACATTTAAAAGAGACTTCAAGCTCTGCAGAACACTCTCCGGTGTGTCTCCCGTATCCTCACAACACGCTTATCAGGTAGGTAGTATAAGTGTGGATACCCCCATTTTTGTTAGATGATGAAACATTCCCCTAGAAGTTAACCGAAAGCATCAGGTCCATCGTTACACAACTCTAAAGACTGGAACGAAAACCAGGTCCAGCACGTTTTCTGTGACAGTGCACCGTCTTAGTAATGAATTAATAAAAGTGACCCAGGAATTAGTGATTCGGTTATATATTTTAAAATGAAAAGAAACCTATATGTTGAGGAACAAATGATAAGACAAAACTGACTTTCACCAGAGCATTTTTGACATAATATAGCCAAATGACCATATTCATGGAGTTTCATTATTTCCTTAGGTTCAAAGTATCACTAGCAAGACCTTGTGTTCCCTTCCTGTCCTCTCCTCACAGGATTAGTTTACATCTGCCTAGAGCGGGGACTAACTTCTTGACACAAGAAAACACAATTGTATAAAATGAACAGAAAGTTGTTACCCTAAGGAATGTGCAAGGGACAGATTCGTGTTGTCCTCTAGGACAATCTGACCTTTTACCCCTCCAGGTCATGGCCTATTTGACTGCAACACCTCATCAATGATTGGATGACCCTATCTTGATACAGCCATTGAATCCTTAGAGAATTGAGCTTGTTTATGTGAGTTGATCTTTGTTTCAAAAAGATTTTTAAAGATCCTCATAGGCTCAAGCAGCCATCCACCCTGTCATCAAGCTTATATTTGTGGCAGGCCTAGATGGTGTATATTGGTCAGTTTTGACAATTTCCCAATCTATTTAGGTGGATGTCTCATTGAGTGCCCATTCTCACTGCCTGGACATCACCATGGAGGGTACTTTTCTGAAGCTTTCTGATCTCTGGATTGCTTTACAGTGGATTCAGGAATTTAGCAGTAACATTATCCCAGCTGTGCAGAATGAACCCTCCATCATCAGGCTTTTAGTGTAGGATAAATCTCAGATATATTATCAAGAGAGGAGAGATAGATATATGGGACCATAATCACATGCAGCTGAGTATGAAACCCTTATGACTGCTTTATGAAGGCTATAAAGTGACTATCCTTGGCTCCTGGAATATCACTATGCTACCTTGAATTAAAATATGCAAGCTCCTGTGAGGGTTCGAAAAAGTAAAGAAGAACCAAGGAAATATTGGAAATAGAATGACTGCTACACATATTTAAACAGTCCCAAGTAGCATATCCAGCTATTACAAGTTGTGGGTAGTGTGTGAATGAGAGAGAGACAGGGAGAGACAGAGAGAGACAGAGACAGAGACAGAGAGACAGACAGAGAGACAGACAGACAGAGAGAGACAGAGACAGAGACACAGAGAGAGAGAGAGAATGAGAGAGACAGAGACAGAGAGAAAGGGAGAGACAGAGAGAGAGAGAGGGAGAGAGACAGAGGGAGAGGCAGAGAGAGAAGGAGAGAGACAGAGAGAGAGACAGGGAGACAGAGACAGAGAGACAGAATGAGAGAGATAGAGACAGAGAGACAGACAGAGAGAGACAGAGGGAGAGTGTGTGTGATTTGTATGATTTCCTTCCCGCTTCCTTTGTTCCATGTTCCACGGTTCTCTTTTCCACCCTGTTCCTTACAACTCCTGAATTTCTTCTGCAGCCTTTGAAAGAGAAACAGGTTGCTTCCAGATTATCTGGCAGCCATGACACATCCTGCGTTTAAACTGATGATAGCTAGATAGGAAGCAATGCAGGTACAACTCAAGACATCTGGACAACACACTCTGCATTCAGGGAAGGGCGCCGCAGTCAAAGTCGTTCAGACATGTTTGTCCTTGTGGCCTCCGACTTGGAATACTTGCCTTTCCTATATTTGAGAAGAACCTCTTCAACTATAACAAGTTAGGCTGGTTTTGTTTTTATCTTTTTTTAGTATCTTTTCATATTTAATACTTTTCCAGTACTTTCATATTTAATAAAAGTATGTTTTCAGGACTCTCGTGGCTAATAAAAGATCGCTATACGATGAGCTTCTATGAAAATTTAAGGTCAATGAACGGCAGGGACTGCTTTGCCTTTCTTTGCAACCCCAGTGCTTACACTGGCCCATAGTAAGCACTTAAACAATACTTATTGATTTGACTTAAGCAGCAGAGAATAAACCACATCAGAGATGATCTCCCCGGCTAGGTCTACTCCAATTAATAGAAAAATGCAAGCATTTCAAGTTGACATCATAAAGCACTGGAAGACTCCTTTGGTAATTTTTGTCTCTTATCTTTTAATGCTAACTCTATTATCTAGGAACAATATTGTGTCCACATATTCCATGGCTATGTACAAAATTTATTTCAAGACACTCATGATTTCTTTAATACAATTGATCTACTCCCATGCCCTAGAAGATCATACAATCCTAGCTGCTCTTTATGAAAACAAAATAAGCATTGTATGGTAGGCAACTTTTCTGTGATGAACCACATTTAGACTTATCCTCCTATAGAAAGCACACCTAACCCAAATGGAAGAAGGCCTGAATTAGAATGTAGACTCCCCAGCTTAGAATCACTTGCCTTCAATCGCATTCTGCAGACATAGTCTCGTTTTTTACTACAACATCACTGGAAAACTAATTGTGGAGCAAGGAGACCCTGTTTTACTAGGTGGAGATACCTCCCATGGAGCTGGTGCTTCTCCTCGCCAGGAAGCCTTGGGTTCGATTTCTGCCTCTGACGTATATTGGCTGTGTGACCCCACATCAATCACTAAACCTCTCAGGGCTCCAAGCCAGGGCCTCTTGAACTTTTATCACTGGTGACCAAGTTTAAGAAGCAATTCCTAGGTAACCAAATTTCAAAGAAAAGAGGTAGCTTTCTCAACCACAAATTCCTTATTGCAATGACATCATAGAGATTATCCCTATCCCCAAAGGGAGATGTGTTTTTTTTATATTTTTAACTTCTTTTTCTTCCACCAGTGGTACAACAATTACCAACATTCAAATATTTTTAGGATTAGCCTTCCTTTACTCTTTACTGCTCCACATTCTCCTTATTCTCTTCCCCCACCAAAACTGTCCTCACCTTTCTAGGTTTTGCATTAAATTCTGCTCCTTGGGGAATTCTTTCTAAACAATTCTTCATCCCCTCCCTCACTCCCACTTCCTCAGCCACACATTTTCACATACACTTGCAAAACTAGGGGTGGAGGTAAAGTCACTCTGTGAATCCTGATCTAGTAGCACCCAGAGTAGGTGGGGGCTCAGCAAGGCTAGGACAGCGAAGAACAGTGCCAGGGAATGAATTGGTATCGTAACCTCACACAGAGTATGTATTCATCTGCAGCCTTTCCAGTCACCTGGATGCACAAGCAGAAATCATCAGGCCACCACCTGTGGTCACGCTTGCAGCTGTGCAGTGGCTGGGAGAGGGGCCTAGCTCTACACACCTTAATCTTGCACAGCTGTCCAGCCCAGCAGGCGAGAGCAGAGCAAGCCACAGCATGTGCTCTGGAGAGATAGAGACAGAGAGAGAGAGACAGAGACAGAACTGGATTCACTGGCCTAACCCCTGTACAATGCAGTAAGTTGGGCCTACAAAGGCTAACCAGAGTTACAGTATCCAAGGTGAGGGGGGGGAGGAATTCTCCACTTCCCTAAGGGCAGTATCCTGGACTAGGAATTAAGAGAACCCAAATCTTTGACTACCTATCTGAGTCACTTAATCTCTTTGGATTTCCCTTTCCTCGCCTAAAAAAATTAAGAGGTTGAAGGAAATCATCACATCTCTAAGATTCTTAAACACCAGCTGTGTGGTACAGTAGACATAACTCTGGACATGGAGTCAGGACTCCTGCCTCATAGACCTCCTAGCTCGAAGACACTTGATGAACCCCTTACCCTCTTTCTTGCCTCAGTTTCCTCATCCCTAATAAGGGTGATAACAGCATCTACCTTAGAACTGTGAGAATCAAAGGAGATATGGATAAAGCACTTTGCTCAGTGCCTGACACATAGTTGGCAATGTGTAAATTAGGGGTGGGGAACCTGGACCTCTAGGCCACACATGGCACTCTAGATCCCCAAGTGACTGAATCTAGACTTCACAGAACAAATCCCCTTAATACAAGAATTTGTTCTGTAAAACTTGGACTCAGTCAAAAGGTCACACTCAAGGACCTAGAAGGACACATGTGACCTTGATGCCAAAGCTTCTCCACCCCCGAATATTGTAAATGCTAGTGCTCTGAAAACATCAAAAATCCATATAAATACTAGATATTAATATCTCGTGATTTTTCCTCATCCTTTTCAAGGAAAAAGGTGAAATTAGTCATGCCAACCCTGTCCCATTGTACAAGTGGGAGTATTCCTCTATGAGGAAAACTTTCTACTCATGTAGTACTTTGTATTTTTCAAAGTACATTGAAGCATATTGTTTGATCATCTCAAGAATCCTGTAAGATATAGTGTACATAATGCACTCTGCTAGCCACTGTCAGAAATCTCTGGTTTCAGCATATTCACGTCCTGAGCACTGACTGTGTGACTCTGGGTAAGTTTCTTAGCCTCTCAGCATTCTCAATATAGGCAACTCTATAAACTGCAGAAAAGACTGATATGAAATCTTCAGACGGTTTCCCCATCTGGGAGCTTTGTCCCATACCAATGAAATCATAAATTCATCCCTGACCCTATTCCTAACAACCGTAAGAGACAGACAGGGTGAATATTGTATCCAGGAAATGGACAGAGTGGACAATGTTTTAGGGTTATTTAATGAAACTAGGACCGGAGGATTATTGACCTTACCAGGGACCTTAAAGGAAGACAATGGAATCCACAGAGGTTTAGTAAATTGCCCAAGGCTACACAGAAAATAAGGAATAAAGTCAGGATTTTGAACACAGATATTGTTATTATAAATCTAAGATGCTTTTTTTTTTTTTTTACTACAACATATATAATCATTGTGTAGTTTTTGAAAAATGCATCTCTAATAGTTAATTGTCCATTATACTTTGGACTGTTTAGGTAATCAACAGTTCCCCTTCCATTTGAGCATTTTGACAGAAAAGTGAACTCATTCCTCTTAAAATTCAAAGGTTCGAAATACAAACCATGCTTTCTACGATGCTTGTGATCTTATTTCCAGAATTTTCAAAATATTGTTTTGAGTGAAGATACAATAGTCATTACACCCTTAACTTTAGTATTTCCAGGATTTGAAGTTCTATTGGTATGAGTACTCCTTCCATTGACATGGATTCTTAGGAGACAGTCAAGAAGAGTTGCAGTGGCCTTTCCCTTTAATCTGAAAATTAGCCATTAACTAGAGTACTCCCAAGACAATAGACAAACAGTCCATTGTTAGGATCTGTTGTCACAGCTTTTCTAATTTCATAGAACTGGTTGATAAAATTGATAGAATGTGTTTTCTATCAGTTTGATCCCTAAGAATCCAGTCCCTTCAATTCCACCATGAGGCATCTCAGCAGAACTTTATTAGAGGAAAAAACAACAATTATAATCCAGAAATTAAGCTCTGATACATTTGTAGAAGACCTCTCATTGGTGGAGGGATGCTCATTAAAAGTTTCTGGCCTATGTGAGAGCAGAGCTGTAGAAAGCCTGAGAAAGGAGACTTGTCTTGTTTCCAATTTTAGGAGAAGACACATGAGGCTCGTTCTAGGGTCTCTTCAAGGAGAGACCTCTAAACCAAGATAAAATACTTTGGTAAGTAACAGATGTGCAAAGGAGTTTGTGGCTCTACACAGCTGTTATTTCCAGCTTATCTCCCTAGAGACTGAGTAGTTTCCCCTTTAGGTACACTGGGGACTCTCTGTCTCTACCTTTCTTCCTCTCTGTTTCCTTCTCTGTCTCTGTGTGTTTCTGTCTTCATCTCTTTCTGTCTCTCTTTGTGTCTCCCTCTCTCATCTGATATATGCTAATCTGTATAACTGAGCTTATTTGCTAAGAGTTGTGATGGTCTTTGATATAATCAACTTTTGGTGACAGGAGTCAAGCTTTCAGACATAAGTTTGACTTTTCCTTCCCCTATAGGGAATACCCACCAGGAAAGTTGCTATAAGCAGAACCAGAATTTATAATTCTAGTCTGATACCCCCTCACTGAGGAAAGTAAAATGCTAATCTCCTGGTTTCAATCTCCTACTCCCCACCACTCAGGAATTAGTCTCCCTTGGAGAAGACAAGATTCCAGAGTTATCTATTCATGCTTCCCTGTGAGCCACTTTTAGACAAACCTATGTGGACATACAATAACCTACATGAGTAATATATATGCATATATATACTTCACAATTGTAATAATATCTGGAACCACTGCTACTGCCATCTGCCTTATAACATGTTCAAACAGTTTGGGGGTGGGGGAAAAGTAGCATAAGCTGGAGGATATATTCCATGAAATTCAGGAAACTCAGAGTGTATGAGGAGAAGGCAGCTGGAAGTGCCAACCACATTATAAGTATTATCGATAAGCAGAAGTGATGGCTGGAGAATCTGAAATGTTGTCTAATGAAATGTTGTCTAAGTTGGAACAATATGCCAGTTCTGAAAAGGCCAATCTCTTTCATCAGGTAAATTCCAGCAGCAAGGAGTGGCAAAATGTCTTCAATAACATGGTTACCTACTGAAGAAGATAGGCATGAGCTCCAGGAAAGAGAAAAGGGTCTGGCCACGCCAGTACTAGTGTGTCTCTGAGTTCCTGGCTACTCCCACAGCTGTGAATAGCCCTATTGTTGTAGGAGTGGTTGCCAATTAATAATGCTCAGCACCCAGCACAGTGGATGCTTAACACATGCTTATTGATGAATAACTGATGTACAGAGAGAGGGCCTTCAGGTTTGCAAAGTGTTTTACATATGCTATGTCATGTGATCCTATAGCTGTTACGTTATGTACATGTATTTATTATGTAATTTATATTCATCTGTCTTAATAAAACTTAGCCTTCAGTACTCCTGCACTTTAATGACTCTCTAGCTTCATTGGTGTGGTTTCTTCTTCCACCAGTATCGGCTGTGAACAACTGGCATCTTCTTCATAAATGCTCCATACACAGCCAACATACTAAGCACCTTTCTCTAGGCTTTCTTTCAGTTCTTTTAATACTGTGTGGATGTTGGTCAAGCATTAGGGTTGTTCATTTCTTATCCCTCCCTCACTCAAGCTATACGAGTAGTCAACTATCTTCTTTATGATATATTTTATGCCTATCTTCAAGCACAAGTTATCCCCACAAATAGCATGCTCCAATTTTGTTTCTTCTGAAATCATCATGATGGATGATTCACAGCTATCTATTACCACCAGGAAACTATTGGGGCTGAAAATTATAGATTTTTTTAGCAGCAGAGAGAAGTTAGGGATCATTGAGAAGCGCTGCATAATTACCCAAGTGAGATTCAAGCCAATGTCTTTCTCCTAAAAGTTAATTCTGGGTCCAGCTCATTCCACCTCGAGTACTTGTATAATATATTCCTACGAATGAGTTAAATTTATGGGTTGCCCATCTGATTGTATATCATAATGTGGAGAACATTGTGTTCCTGATCCAATTCATCTTCCTTCTGAGGACAGATAGACTGATCTCTTTGGAACGATGGGTCTCATTTAAGAGACCTTGAAATGTTCCAAGCCTCAGTGTAATCAGCACAATGTCATCTGCAAACAAGAGCATCTGGAGATCATCTCTCCATTTACAAGAATCTCTTTCCTATTTGAACTTTGTACAGGGCATTCTCTATAGACCGATGAACACCTTCCCTGTTCATATGGGTCCTTGTCTGATGCCTCAGCAGATGTTGATGCTCAACAGAGTTGAATTATTTCCATGATAGCATCTGTCATTAAATTTTATGTGGTGTTAATATGTGTTTGAGGAAACTAATAAGGCTGAGTTTTGCGCTGTGGAATCAAATGTGATTTGTTTGTTTGTAACAAACAAGCAGCAGACAGATTTCCCAACAGATAAGAGGTCAGAGGATGTGAACTGTTTTCAAAAGAAGTACAAACTGTTATGAATGGATGCTGCAAAATTACAAAGAACAAGCTTTGCCCCAAGGAAAAAGAATCAGACACCTCCCATCACTCCTCTGCAGAATCGGAGGGTGCATGGATTTCAAACATTGCATATATTGTCATATTTTTTCTATGCATTTGTCAGTTTGGATAATTTTTCTCTTCTGCTTTTTCTCTTTTTTTATTTAGGAAGGGGGCAGATAATGGAAAATTAAAGTGGTATGAAAACAAGATGTAACTAAGGTTATTTTTAAAACACAACCATATGGAAGTATTCTCCTAATCACTAATAAGAAGAAGAATACAAATCAAAATGATACTGAGATTTTACCTCATATCCAGTAAATTAGCAAAAATGAAAAAAGACAGAAATAATCAATATGGGAAAGATAGGAACATTAATACAGCTTTGGTGGAGCTATGAATGGCTACAACCAATCAAGAAAGCAACTTGGAATGATGCAAAGTAAGTGGATAAAATGTAGATGTCTTTCAGTGGGGAATGACAACCCATTGTAACACATGTTGTAATGGAATATGATTGTGCTATTAGAAATCACATATATCATGAATACAATGATGCACGGAAAGACTTATATGAACAGATGCAAGGCAGAGTAAGCAGAGCCAGTAAAACGATACACACAATGACTTCAATAATGTAAACGAAAGAACCCACAAAACAACAAAAAAATAAAACCTGTAAAATTACAAAAAATAAACTTAGCACCAAAGGAATAACTCGAGAAGATTCCTCCTCCTCTATCTTTGCAGAAATATGAGAGTGGAGATGAGGTTCTCAGCTGTGGAAAATTGTATTTATTGTCAAGGCTTTCATAGTGTATTAATCAATTTTCTGGTATTGTTCATCTCTTTCCTCTTTTTCTTTTTTTTCTTAAAAATTCTTATTGGCATAGTAGTTTTTCCAGATGTAGGATGTGAGGAGAGATTTAGGTGAAATAAATAGAAAAGATAATAAAAATTATTTTAAAAACAAATTTAAAAACAAAAACAAATTTTAAAAACAAATAAAAACAAATTTTAAAAACAAAAAAAAAATAGTTAAGGACTCTTATTGTTCAAACCTCTCAGATAGTCAGAAATCATCTACAAAAGCCTATCTGCTTTCTCCTTATATTTTCATAAAAAATAGCCAAGATATATGTACATGGTCCAGCCATCTAATATTTTTTTACTTAAGAATTACTTAATTACTTAAGAAGGTAAAGATGTAGTTTAGAAGCAACTGAAGTCTTCTTGGGTTCCCTTATTTGACAATGATGTCATCAAGGAACTTTTCTCCTTTTTTAAATTCTTCTTTCTGAGAAATCTCAGAAATTCATCTCTGAGTTCAATAACATAACTAGGACAGGGTGAACAGTGCTTTGTCCTATGGTGACATGACTAGGAGCTCCTCAATGACCCCTCAGGGATGTGCTGGAGTGCTACTACTATTGGAGAAAGTTGATTGCTGAATCAGCACATGCTACAAATTCAGGCTTGATTTATTGTTTTATTAATTGTCGACATTCAAATGGGAGGTCCACAGGCCACAAGAGGCCTACAACACTCCTGTGTGCAGTCCAAACTAGCTTCAAATGTATTTGGGAACTACTTAAGAAAATAAATAAAAATACAAAACTCATAGGTTATATTGGATTTTAAAGTTAAGTCAATATGCAGCCTGCAGGGATCCTTATATACACACATTGGTAGCCCCTTTTCCATTTTAGTTTGACATCACTGGCCGAGACTTTAAAAACTAAGGGAGAAAATGTTAGTAATGCAGATTTGTCATGATTAATCCGCAATTAAGACAAACTGAAGCACAAAAGTGCAAAAATAAAATAATCTATTTATTTGTAAGGCTAGCAATCACCAGTAAGAGAAGTCAGTGCCCACTCAGTGACCAAAGACATATCTTACAATCAGAGCAGTCTCTTATATGGTTTGGTTACATATATTCATCACTGGTGCCAACTTAATTTAGACTGGGGTTGGTCCATAATTACTCTGAATTGCAAAAGAGGGGTCTCCAGAATCCATAGTAACAAGGAAAACACAGAATTGAACATCCTTTGGAAAGTCTTCAACCAGATACATTCCCACTACCCACCCCTTCACCAGAGAGAACCAGGGTCCAAAAAAAAAATCTCCTGACTAGACTGATTCATCCTCCATCCAACTTCTTTATCTCCCTCAAGAGGCAGGACCAATCTCAGTTGTCTGCACAGTCTCCTCCAAAGTCTCTTCCAAAATTTTCTAGCAAGGCCTATACAAAACAAATCCAAATCTAAGCCCTAGAAATCAGTTATAGTGATTCCTAAAACTCATAACTATTGATCACTAATCAATCAATAAGCTAAACTTCACAGATTGAACTTAAGTGTCATGAATTTTCAGAAAACCAGTTCATAGACATTTCTAAAGCTGACAGCACTCAGTACAACTATCTCAGCTGCCACCTGTGAGATCCCTTCGCTATGGAACTTCTCTCCTGCAGTTTAGGTCTCCCCTCCTGTGGGGAAGGTTCTTCTCCACTTTGTGGTCCTTTCTGCTCCTGAATTGGATTTGTCTTTGGAAAAGTTGTGGATACTTATGACAATATCTGAGGCTTTTTAAAGTTGTGACTCCACAAGCATAGATTTCTCTTGTGTTTCTTTGACCAGGTTTAGTGGTTTTTCCCAACAATATTTGAAGATTATAGGATCATAAATTTAGAACATGAATTCAAGCATTCAACAACTATGTATAACATGCCTTCCATATTCAAGGCACTAGTCTAATCTCTAGGAAATAAAAATAAAAATGAGGCTGTCCCTACACTCAAGACATTTACATTATATGAAGAAAATCCAACATATTCTTGCTGTAGGTTAGTCGTTTTTCAGTTGTAGCCAACTCTTCATGACCCCATTTGGGGTTTTCTTGGCAAAGATACTGGAGTGGGTTGCCATTTCCTTTTCCCACTCATTTTACAGAAGAGGAAACTGAGACAAAAAGGATTAAGTGACTTGCCCAGGGTCACATACCTAGTAAGTATCTGAAGTCAGATTTGAAGTTAGAGTTTCCTGACTCTAGACCCAACACTCCATCCACCACATCACCTAGGTACCCACAAAAAAAGAATCTGAACTGTACCTCCCCATGGGGAAATCGAACCCAGTCTCTCACATAACAGGCAGGGATACTTACCACTATACTAATACTGCATTGATCGCTTCTCCATCATGTTGTCAAGCAATACATTTATTTCATCATCTTCCATCGTCTGCTCTGTCTTGTTTGGCAAATTACCTTGTTCTGAACTTATCTTGGCCGTGGCTGTCTTTGGACTCTGCTTGGCAAGGATATAAAGAGTTTGTTTTGCAAGGTTAGCTTTGGTCTCCTTTAACCTTCTTTTTATACGATAATCATTTGACATCAGTTAAATATCCAATCCATTCTAATCCAGTAAATATTTACTAAGTGCCTACTATGTGTCAGGCACTTGTGCTAAGAACTGAGAATATAAGAAAAAAGATAGCCCCTGATCTGAAGGAGATTACAATCTATTGAGGGAAGACCACGCACAGAAGGAAGCAGGAAAAAATGGGGAATGGGACACTAGGAGCTATCTTGTTCCGCACAGTTGAAATCAGGCAGATAAGTAGATGTGGAGTAGAATGAGCCTCAAAGTCCAGTTTTTGCCCCTCTGTAAAGAAAGGCAATGGGAGGAGTTTGGTATTTTACCCCTCAGCCCTCCAATCAGAGGAGAGAGGAGGCTGAAGGAGGTGGTGTTAATCAAGGCTTAAATTAGCTACAAGGTGGTGAGATTAGAGGTGATGAACTTAATTTGGGAGGGGCTTCTTGTTCTGTAGAGTTGAAATCAAACAAGGCAGCAGATGCAGAGTGAAGTGGACATCTCTAAACATCTTTAAGAAAGGATGCCAAAGTCAATATCTTTCATTTTGTCCATTTCCTACTTTTTTTTAGGTAGACAGTTTATTTAAATAGGTCAGATTAGGTCTTTTGTAATCACATGTAGCATCATCTCAATTTTAATTTGAGATCTAATGATCAAATTGCCTTTAGAAAGCTCTTTGGATTTCTTTCATTTTTAATGACCTTTACCCTCCCCAAAGGACCTTGCATTTACTTGTTTGTGAATTCTTCCTTTTAATCAGGCATTGATATTTATCTTTGCTCTGACCAGCCCTTGACTAGACTGCACACAGGCAGATAATTTTGAAATGATGCCTGTTTCAATGTCCATTAAGATATAGCCAATTTCATGTTTTGTGTCATTATTTGTTTCTAGTTATCTATAGTGTCTTCCAACTTCTTTCTTGACCAAACTATTCATGAGTAGTCTACAGACCTTTCGCCTTTACTTTCTTAATTCTGAACTATACTTTCCATCATATTTTACTTTCCTTCCCTATGCCTACCTTCACGTTGACTTCACTGAAATTTATCATGTATGTTGTCTTTGGGGAAATTGCCAGTTTTCTTCTAGAGTTTCTCTGTTCACCATCTGTGACAAATATTGGTGCAAACAAGGCAATCCTTTGTGAAGATGATTTCTTTGATATTGCTCAGTTTTGAAAGCTTAAGAAGAAATGACCAAGCGTCCCATTAAATGGCATTCCTTGTTACCTTTAGCACGTGTGGAAGCCAAGGTCACAAATACCTTTATTCCCTTCACTGAGGGGACCCTGTGACTATCCTTCCATTTATATGTAACTTCTTTTTGTCTTCTCATATCATTTATAGTTCCAATGACCACATGGTATCACCTCATTGGTCACTGAACAAAGATAACAAACATATTAACACCAGCAACTGGGGCAGCTAGGTGGCACAGTGAGTAGAGCACCAGCCCAGGAGTCAGGAGGACCTGAGTTCAAATCCAGCCTAAGACACTTGACACTTACTATCTGTGTGACCTTGGACAAGTCACTTAATCCCCTAAAAAAACAAGAATATCAGCAGTCTGCTATCACCTCTGAGAAAGCAGGATTGGAAAGTGAAGAGTTGGAGACAATTTTGAATTTTGTATCTGCTGCATGGATTATAATAGCCGATATATTTTATCCCCTAGTGTCCAATCTTTTAGCAAGGGCCCCTTAGCATTTAGTTAGAGAAACAGGATGTGTCTGACATTAAACCTGAAACTCCTTCAGCTCTGTAGAATCTATCATATATCAGGCTTTTTTTGGCAGAGCCTTCAGGAACCTAGGATCCTCTCTCTCCACATCAAGATGTGAGAGCAAAGTAGACATTTTTGTAGAATGGTTTACCATGGTAATGTTCAAATACAGTAACCCCAAACATGACTGAGGCAGTATGCCCAGTGCAAAGTCATAGGGTTGAACCTAGGAGAACTTTATTCCCCTTAAGACAATGGAATCAGAGGACATTTGTTCAAATCCTGCTTCCAAAGCTTACTTACAACCTGTATGTCCTTGGGCAAGTCATTTACTTCACTGTACCTCAGTTTCTTCATCCTTCTCTAGTCTTGGAGTCAGGAAGACCTGAGTTTCAAATCTAGCCTCAGATACTTACTAGTTGTATGATCCTTAGCAAGGCATTTAACCGCCCAGGGTTATTACGAGAATAAAATGAGATCATTTTACAAATTGCTTTGTATACAGTAAAGTGCTATATAAGTGCTGGCTATTATTATTATTCTTTAAAATGAGATTAGATTAAATGGTTTCTGCTGTCCCTTCTACTGATTCTGTGACTCAATACTCATATTTGGGGGGGAAGAGATGATTGTGAAAGTCAATAGCTAATTCTGGATTAGAGAGAAAAGAGCCTGTTTTTCTACTCAAAGAAAGGTCATTGGTAAAGGACACAGGAAATGGGACATTTTTTAAAGTGACATTTGTGCTGTCGAGAAATATGAGCCATGGCTTCTTCAGGAGGTAGATATTTTTTCATCAGAAAGGAAATAATCAACTTTCATCAGCATTAATTTTAAAATATGAGACTTTAATGACTAGTTTGGGATTTAAAACTGATTTGGAAGTAAAGCTCCTGAATAACATAGAGTTGTGTTTATTTTGGCTGAATTTTTGTGGCATTTTGTATGAGGTTGTCTGTGCTGCTATCCGCCTATGTGGCTCTACCTTCTGATGGCTTGTAGCCTACAGAAGACCCCTTAGCACTTAGAAGTCATTTGCGGAGTTTTCAACAATCAGCCTGAAAAATCACATGGAATTCAATATTGCCACTCCTTAGGTGAGGGTCCAGAACCCATCTGTGCTAAGATACAGAATCTGGACCAACAAGTATTCTGCATGGGTGGGAAATTCAAACTGTTAGAAGACTGTATGTGGCCTAGGGCTGAGTTGTCTTGAAGATAATCTATATGCCCACACAACTTCAGAAGAATTCAGATTATGGAGTAGAGAGATATTTTTGAAATATGCCCCTATAGAAAATGCAGGCAAGTGGCATTGGGAAGGCTTGCTTTTTTAGTGGGTTATTTCATTTCTCAAGAGAGGCCATGGCCTGGAGATTTGTTTGTACTGGTGGATAGAACTGCTCCTCCTCCGCCTACAGAAGCACAAAGACTGCATGCAGGGGCCTCTCTGCAAGACAGTCCAAGCCCACTGCCCAAGGGGACTGTGGTCAGAGGGACTGCTGCAGGCCAGTAGCTACTTGAGGCTTAAGATTCTCTTGGCTAGGCTGTATTTGTGCTGTGATCCTTCTCCTGGATCTAGTTTTGAAGCTATTGAAGTTTTTCAAGAGGCCATAAAAATTCCTCTCATTCCCTGGGAGGAGGAAAGTAGGCACAGGGGGTTAGGGAGGCAGCGCTATCTTGAAATGCTAACAGTTCTTCTGTCAGTAGAGACACTACCACTCTCTCTGTCTCTCTGTGTCTGTCTGTCTGTCTGTCTGTCTGTCTGTCTGTCTGTCTCTCTCTCTCTCTCTCTCTCTCTCTCTCTCTCTCTCTCTCTCTCTCTCTCTCTCTCACACACACACACACACACACACACACACACACACACACAGACACACACGTCTTCATCACTCCTGATCCACCAGAGACTGAAGTTCATTTTTTTATATTTCTGTTTTTCGGTTGATTTCTTTGTTTTTGTTTGTTTGCTGTTTGTTTTTCAAGGTCAGATGGGAAGATCTAATTTCTAGTTCATTGATCCCACTAAGGAAGCAAGAAAAGACTATTGAATCACTTCAGTACTTATAGCTCTTCTTTAAAGCATTTTAATATTCAACTCAACTTTCCCATCCCTTCTCTGCAGAATGAACTCTCCTTAAAATGTGGGCATTTGCAATTGGAAAATCAAGTCCTTCCCCTTCAAGAAAACCTTCAGAGGATTTCCCCAGGAAGACTTTTGACATCCTGGCTACTTCTCTTCAAGACACTGAATCAGGATTATTATAGTTTACTGCACCCAACCTTGACAGCAGCCAAACAGAGAAACAATTCTGAAAGCTAAAAGTAAAAATAAAGTAGATGTTTTAAATAGACACAGTATTTGAATTTGGATCCAGGAAGGTTTGAGTTTGAATTCTGCCAGAAATTGTCTAGCTATGTGACTGGGCATGTCACAATCCCTCTCAGACTCAGTGTCTTGTGTTGTGCAGAGGGCACACACACACACACACACACACACACACACACACATACACACACACACACACATTTTCCAAGCTTCAAAGCACTTTGTAAGTGCTAATAACTATTATTATAATAACAGAAATTACTTACTATAGCAATTAATAATACTTAACTAGCAATACTTAATAGAGTAATGCTGTGTTACAGTAGTAATACAGAATAGACTTTCACTCTGTGCTTAACCTTTATGTGTGTTATGCAACACTTTGGGAGTCTGGTGTAGCATAATGAATCCCTTCTCAGGATGTTTTGAAATAATTGAAAAAAATGCTAAGTATCAGTTAGTAGTTAGTGAAAATGAATAAGTATTTTCCCCCATCTGAGTCTATAGCCCATTGGGGATTCTGTGTATCCTGAGATAATAAACCTTATTCTAGGGGGTCCATCCAGACACCCATCTCTGGCACATAACACTGTTCAGCAGGGGTGATTTTGTCTCACATACCAGCCCCTTACTTGATGATGCTGACCTATAAGACACTTTGACCTTGCCTTCCCTCTTTATCCTCTGTCTTTACTGGGAGGGCCCAAGTTCTGCTTTTGTCAGAAAGGAAGCTTGTCAGTATATTTCTGCTGGCTTCCTTTCCCTCCTCCCCTTCCTTTCCCATTCAGTCTTATTCTTCAGCACTATTTTATCTGGATATGGAGAGACACTCTGGTGTCAAGATCAATATCTGCAAAAGCTTTTAAGCCACTGTAGCTGTGATCTTCAGGGCTCAATATATTCAGACAGGGCCTTCTCTGCATAAAGCTAAGTGGGAAAACTATTAGGTAGGATGTTTTTAGACCTCATCTCCTCTCATGAACTGTTTTGGGTAGCAAATCATTAAGTCACACACTGGAGACCAAGCATTCCCAATGATTATTTTTTAAATGCACCCTGTAAGACCACCAGATCCAAATGTGACCAGTACATGTATAGTACTGCCTAATGAGTTGACTTTTGGCAGTCCCTTAATCTTAACTTTGTAAACATTGATTTTATTTTCCCTAGGTTTTGAATGGAGTTAAAATTAACATGTTGTAGTTTTGTTTTGTTTTTTTTCATGTTGTTGTTTAGTTTAACCTCTACTTCAACTTCCTGCTACAGGGCACTTTGTTCTAACAAATAACTCTACCCTTTGCCAGGATTTGTGAAGAAATCAGCTCAGCTCTGGGAATAACAGATCCACCTCTTGTCACGTTCTATAGATTTTCCCCTTCCCTTCCAGGAAATGGAGTCACCATGGACCTCCAAAGAAACTTGCTCAGTGAAGATTAAAAAGTACCAAAGAGGAGAAGGTCTTCTATTTCCTGTACCCATTCTCAGCCCCTGGGACTCTTCTTTCTATACACTGAGGCTTGGTTCAAGAGACAGTCACATTCACGGGCAGACAAAAGCATGAGATGAAATATAGTTCAACTATGCCAGCAGCCTTGGTGATCCTTATCTTAGCCACTACTGGAATAATTTTCAATCTTAGATGCTACTGACCAGAGTGTAATTGTATCCCTGGATCCTCAGCCTTTCCACCATTCTCCATGGCTTCTCTAGAAGCCACAGGCAGTTTAAGGATCAAGTCAATATCATTCCCATGTAAGGGATTTGGGAGGAGGATGGTACAAACATGATATTGTGGAAGTGTCTCACAAGGTGGCTTCGACTTCAGTCAGCTTAGCTCAGCACTCCGTCACAGCTGCCACTGCATGCTGGTGATGGTTTAGGTTTAACAGGACTCAACCACCACTGTTTTCAGGTGCCTTCACTTCTCTTTCATTCATCAGACCTTTCAGTGGTCCTTTGTATTAATTCTTCCTTATTACTACAAGCCCTACCCATTCAACCATTCCCCAGCAGTGAATCGAGTTGCTATCTTTAGCCCCATCTCTTCTTGTTTCAGAAAAAAGTAAGATGCTTTCCATTGTTCATCTTTTTGGCTTCTGGTTTGCAGTGAGATCATCTTTTTCACTAGGATATCCCTGACATCCCTGACATCCCTGGTTCTGACTATAAGAACTCTTGCTTTCTCACTATTTCCACCATATGGACTATAACACAGACCCTGTCTTCTCTGTTAAGAAACCTTGGTGTTTTTCTGTGTATTCATCTTCCTGTCTTTTTTTTTATATGTCTTAGATCACTATCATTTAGCCATGACTAAATTCTTCTTTTGGACCCACCATTTTGAATCCTCCATGATATTCTTTCTAGTCTATTTCTTGCCTCCCCCTTTTGAAGGCTTTTACCCTACCTTGATATTTTGTTTTGGTCTTATATCTCCTTTCCTTGCAATATCTATTGAGTAAATATTACAGAAGTTCCCAAAATGGAGTCCATTAATCTATTTTTAAAATATTTTGATAATTGTCTTTCAGTATAATTGATTTCCTTTACAACCTTATGTATTTAATCTTATGCATTTAAAAACTTAATTCTGAGAAGGAGTTCTTCATCAGACCACCAAAGGGATCCTTGGAAAGAGGAAAGGTTAAGAATCTCTGGATTAGGTTCTATGGGGGGATACAAAAATGCACAAGACATACTGCATTCAAGGATTTTAGAACTGAAGATGGAAGATAAGAAAGACAACTCTCCTGGGTAGTCACTGAATCCATCTGGACATCAGTTTCATCTTCCATAAAATAAAGAGTTTGGACTAGATAAGCTCTGAGGTTGCTTCCAGCTCCAAATCTTTGATTCCATAATCTCTAGAATGTGAATGTGCAATGAGAAACATATGCAGCTAGTGCTAATGGAGTTCAGAGGAATGAGAGTGCTTCCAGATCAAAATATCAAGGAATGTTTCTTGGAATTCAAAAGCAAGCATCAATTAAACATCTACTATGTACAAGGCACCATACTTAGCAGTAGAGGTACAAAGACAAAAATGAACCAGTCCCTGCCCTCAGTGAAGGAAACAACACGTATGTATACAGCCAATTGAATACAAAATATATTTACAAAGCCATGGACTTGGACACATGAGAAGAAATTGGACAAGTGGAGCTTAGGGGGAAGGGTATTGCATTTAAAGGAAATACTATAACCAAAGTTTGGCAAGTGTAAGACATGTTCAGAGGCTGGCAAGTAGTCTCATTGGGCAGGAGCACAGTTGTCAGGGCCTGGAGTTGCTATGGGGCTGGAAGGGAAGGAAACACGCATTTATACAACATCTACCATGTGCCAGGCATTGGGTTAAGCATTTTTACAAATATATCTTATTTGATTTTCACAACAACCCTGTGAGGTAAGTACTATTATTATCCTCATTTTACAGTTGAGGAATCTGAGACAAATTGGGGTTAAATGTCTTGCCCAGGAACAAATAGCTAGTGTCTGATGCTGGATTTGAATGCTACTTTTTCAGACTCTAGGTCCAATGTTCTCCCCTTCTCCAGCAGCTGCCTCAAAGGGGAAAAGGTGAAGTCCCCTCTGAAGAAGATTTCCTCCAGTTTGTAGTTGTAGGGGGCAGATGTTAAGTGAAGCACTTATTTCTGGATCAGGAACTCACCTCAGAGTGAGGTTGCTGATTTGATTGATGATTCAAGAGAACAGCCTGGGAGCTGTGGGGAAACATGTCCTTGTAGTCTCCAAGAAGTTTCCAGTGAGAGAAAGCTGGAAGATAACCTTCTCTTCAACACAAAGTATTTGAATCACCTGCTTTCTTGCACAGAATAACAGTGTTTTAGCTGAGTTGGGTATGGAGCTCCTGGGTTGGAAGGGTTGGTTGAGAAGGAAAAGTAGACATCCTAAAGCTCTCAGCAGCATGACAGCAGAATGTGGACCTCTCTGATCTCTCATTCTGAATCTCCTTTGCACCTTCCCTAACTATGAGTACACTTCTAGGAGTTGTCTTGGGGCCTCTCTTCTCTGTAGATGAGGGGTTAACTTTCATGTCTCAATATCATGGACTGTTTTTGTCCATCTGGTAAAGTCTATGGAGCACTTCTAAGAATAACTTTTTTTAAATAATTGAAGGAAATGCTAAATTTCAGTTAGAAGTTAGAAAAGAAAAGAAAAAATGTAATATTTTCCCACCCAAATTCAAAGGCCCCTTGAAATCTAGGACCCCAACTTAAGAACTCTTGTACAATACCCTCTCTTAACAACTTTATCATTTCCCCTGGGTATGATAGTCATCTGTAGGCTCATGACTCCCAGGTGTTTATTTTCAGTCCTAGTTTCTCTCCTGAACTCTAGTCCTACCTCTCCAATTGCTTCTTGGGCACCTCAGACAGGATTGTCCTAAAGAAAACTCAAATTCAATACGTCCAATTTTCCTTCCTTCCAAGCTGATCACCATGTAACTCCCCTATTTCTATAAAAAGCATCACCTTTCTTCCAGTTACCCACATTCATTGCTTTAGTTTCATTTTTGACTTTTTATTCTTAATCACCCCATATCTCTCCACTAATTCTCCTAAAATACAAATCTGATTTTGCCAGTCCATTACTTAATACATTCTAGTGCTTCTGTCTTACCTCTAGGATCAAATATAAAAGTCATCTTTTAGTATTGAAATCCCTTCATTCCCTGCCCCAAACCTATTTTTCCAATGTCCTTACACATTACTCCTTTCTACACATACAATGATCCAGCCAGGCTAACCTTATAGAACTTCATCCCATGCCTTCATGTCCCAGGATGTATTCCCTCTCTACTCCCTTGTCTCAGAATTACTAGTTTTCTTCCCAATTTAACTTAAGCTCTATCTTTTCCATAAGATCTTTTCTGATTCATGTTCCCTCATCCCCTGGCTAGCTGCAAGTGCCTCTCCAAATCTCTTTGTGCCTCTGTGTGTGTGTGTGTGTGTGTGTGTGTGTGTGTACCCACATGTTGTCTTCCCTAGGACAAGCAGGGAAATAAGATGTATGCATTAAGGTAATACAAGTTAGAAAAGGTAAATATGGAGGCGGGATCAGAGAGGCATGAAATATTTGTGAAAGTTGAGAGTGCTTCTAGTTAAAGGAAGAAGGATCCTTCACATAAGAGTTAAACTGAGCTTTGTAGGATTTCAACCAATAGGGATGGGGAAGTCCATTCTAAAAAAAGGTTGTAATATGGGAAAAAAAGTATGGAGAAGAGAGAAGGCAGGACAAAACTGGGGAATGGCTGTTATTCTTATTTGGCTACAATGTAGACTATGTGAAGGAAAGTAGTGTGAAATAAATTGGAAATTTATACTGGAGCCATATTTTGGAAAACCTAGGATGCTCATCTAAGGGACTTGTAATTATCCTATAAACAATCCTATATACCACTCATTATTTTTAATGGCCAAAGTAGAAAAGATAAAAGAGAAGAAGGTGAAGGAAGGGAAGGGAATAGAAGGGAAAGGGAATAAGCATTTAAACAATATCTTTATGTACCAGACACTATACTACATGCCTTCCAAATACTATCTCATGTTTTTTGTTTATTCAGTCATGTCACACTTCATGACCTCATGGACCATAATAGCAAGCCAGGTCCTTCTGTCCTCCACTGTCTCTCAGACTCTGCCAAGGTCATGTTCATTTTTTCCATAATACTATCTATCTATCTCATCCTCTGCCATCTTCTTTTCCTTTTTGCCTTCAATCTTTCCCAAAATCAGAGTCTTTTCCAGAGTCCTGTCTTCTCACTATGTGACCAAAGTATTTAAGCTTCAGCTGCAGTATTTGAACTTCCAGTGAGTAGTATAAATTAATTTCTTTAGGTATTAACTGATTTGATCTCCTTGTTGTCCAAAGGACTCTCAAAAGTCTTCTCTAGCACCACAATTTGAATGTATTGATTCTGTGGCATTTGGATTTCCTCATAGTCCAACTCTCATAGCCATCATCACTACTGGAAAAACCATAGTTTTGACTATATGAATCTTTGTCAGCAAGGTGATATCTCTGTTTAGTGTGCTGTCCAGATGTGTCAAAGCTTTCCTTCCACAGAGCCTGAATCTTTTAATTTCATGGCTTCAGTTGATGGTCTGCAGTGATCTCTGAGCCCAAAACTATAAAATCTGAGACTGTTTTGTCTTCTTCCTCTATTTGTCAGGAAGTGATGGCACCAGTTGCCAAGATCTTAATTTTTTTAATGTTAATTTTCAAGTCAACTTTTACACTCTCCTCTTTTACTCTCATCAAGAGGTTTCTTAATTCTACTTCACTTTCTGCTATCAGAAGCAACCTGGGAAGCAGGTATTATTAAACCCATTTTACAGCTGAGGAAACTAAGGCAAACAGAAGTGAAGTGATTTCATTTGGGTCACATACCTAGAAACTATCTGACGTTGAATGTAAATTCAGTTCTATAATGTTAATTAGATTTATATTAATGAAATATCCTTCCCTCTATTAATAGGCCTCAGGTGGAACCCATTAAGGGAAGCTTGATTACAGGAGGCTTGTTTTATAGGAAGGCCCACACCTTTCATTAATTGTTAATGAGACACTGGTTCACGAAGGTTTTGATGACCTCTGGCTCTGAAAAGTGTATATGTATATATATACATATATGCATACATATATATACATATATATGTACATATGTACATATATATGTATACACACACATATATATATATACACACACACACACATACACACATACTCTGACATGAGGTTTTGCTGTGGGGGCTTACTCTTTGGAAGAAGGTTCATGTGCCAGATGAGACTCTGGGTAGCCACTAAGGAGCCCCCTGGATTTGAAAAGTCAGATGTTGGTGCTTCTCTCTCTGGTAACTGCATATGTATGTAATGGTCAGACAATTAGATCTGTCTATTGATCTGTGATGCATGTATTGCCTATGATCAGATAGTCAGAAGCCCTTTCTGTTGGAATTTATTTCTCTGCTTGTATTTTCTCTGTTGGTATATGTGATTAAAGAAGGTTGTTGACCCCCTTTTAAGTTGCTGTCCTTAGAAAAGCAGACCTAAGAACCTGTGCCAGCAGATCATTCTGGATGTGTCAGGGTGCTTGCTGCTACATGATCTTCCTAACTTCAGGTCTAGCACTCAATCCGCTGTGTCACTAACTGCATAGAGATGACTTTGGTATTTGAGTAAAAATAAGTATGGAGCCATAAATACCAGAAAGGACAGTTCAGTGAGATAGATAGATGAGCGAACTCACAGTGAGATGCTGAGGGAAATATAGTCATCCAGATAAATTATGTTTCCAGATCGATATTCCAAAAACCATAGGAAGGAGGGGAGGTTGAAGACATCTCTTGCCAAGGACCTTTGGTCTAAGATGACCCCAGTGAGGTTTTCCTTCCTTGAGGCAGACATGTGGTAGGAGAAGAAATCCCTAACCTATATTTCAATAGTAGCTGTTTTCTGCCACTTAACACATGGAGAATTCCGTCAATCACCATGTGGAGAGTTCTACACTCACCTACTGAGAATTCCAACTGGTTCATAATTTTTTTTTTAATTTCAAAAATTGTCATTTCAAAATCCAGTATACTGGACTTGTTCTGCTGCTAGAATAATCTGCTTCTGCTTCAAAGTTCACATCAACATCAAAAATAAATATTTAAATTCCTAAATGTTATTTCAAATATAATGTACCCAGTCTTATTTTTCCACTTACTTCATAATGACTCTTAGATAGTTGACAATGTTTCCCTAGATTTTGTTGAATCTAAAAACTTAATCACCTAATAGACTGACATTTCTTTCTCCCAAAAGAACAACATTTTCAACTTAACCCTGACCTGAATACAATCAAATCCGTAGAATTAAAGAGAAAAATAAAGCCTTTGGTGTTTTTGTTCTGACTTTTCCCCTGAACAAAATCCAAGTTTCAAATTATGTTGCCTATGATCACAAATGAATACAATGAAGAAAGTGTGTGGCATCCTAGATGGAGTTTTGGGAACAATCCATATAAGGGAAAAATGAAACATTTGATGCTGAATTCTTTGCTAATTTAAGACATTTTGAGTTCAGCTCTTAGTTAAAAAAAAATTCCAGAGTAAAGTACTCCTGGGATTTCTTGTATGAGCTGAGCTGAGCTGAGTTGAATACAGAGCAAGGAACCCATAGTTCCTCAGCCTCTGAACCAATCATTATTTCCTTTTTTTAAATTGCCCCTCCTTGGGCTTAGTCAACAAGCTTCTGGGGATTCAATAATAAAGAGAAGTTCCTGTACAATAGTGAGAGCTGACCTCAGAGACCAGATAACCTGGGCTAACGTTCCACTTCTGACATATTCTGAGTATATAGGCCAAAGCTAGTCACTTACCCTCTCTGTGTTCTAGGCACTTCTATAAGACTAAGTAACAAAGAAGGTGCTGATCCATGGTCATGTGAGTTTTCATACCCAAAAGTTTCCTAGCCAGAGAAATCACAGAGACCAAAATACCAACAAGAAAATTTTTGTTTTCCAAACTTGTACAGTTACATATGTTATCGTATTACACTACTTACCTATATACTGATTTGTAACTACTTCCATATTAATTCATAGGGAGGTTACATAATTTTGGGGGTACAAGCTAGGAGACCTGGGTTCTGGGATTATGATCATTAACTCTGTGTTATAGGGCCAGTCACTTAACCCCTCGGACCCTCAGTTTCTTTTTCTATAAAATGACAAATATTTACTCTTTGTGTTGAGAAGAAAATGAGATAATATAATTTTCAGCACTTTGAAATAAAACATATTTAATAAGATTATCATTCCTCAATATATATTTTTCTCTAATTATACTTTTAAAAAAAATTCTTTAAGTAGACTTGGACTCTTTGACAGCACTCCCATTCCCACTCCCCACCAAGAGATTATGTTCAAAGAAAGCACTCGATAAACCTTGGTTAACTAGCAAGATCCTATTATCTACACTACTGCAGGGCTTCTTTAGAATTTAAGGTTCACATTAGAGCATACCAAATATGAAGACACGACCTCTTTTAATAGAGGCATAAGTTCTACTAAAGATATCATGTTTTCTCAGGATGTTCTGGAATTGGGGTATAGGCAATTATAAGACACAATAAATATTTTGTTCAGTTGGATTTGAATTAAATAGATTCTATATAAAAGTAAGTTCCCATGTCAGAAAGTATAGTCTTATCTGAAAGTCATTGGTATGGTATAATGGTAAGTTAAATGGGAAGATCTTTCCTATTCATTAAGAGGCCCATGGGACCTGCTTAAATCACATGGAAGCCTAAGTCACCTGCGTTGGGAGGAGCTTGCTGAATGGATGGAACAGAAAGGGTGGAACAGAGCTGAGAGGAAGTTGGTGAGTGGAGGGAGGGAGGACACAGGCAAGCAGACAGCTAGGTTAATGAGTGGTTTTTTTTTTTTTTGTTTTGTTTTGTTTTTGTGGGAAGGCCAAGGGAGGGAGCGAGGGAGGGGAGGCTTGGGAACCGCTTTGTCCCCCTGCAGTGTTAATGTGTATTGACCTCTCAGCTACTATGATGAATTTGGCTTTCTGGCACCTGAATAAATGTTTTTCTTCTGCCTTCTATATGGAGAGTCTGTTGTACTTTTCAATTGAGTACTACAACAGCATACTCATAGTGACCACCAGTGCTGTGAATATTGCCTTGATACATATGGGACTTCCTCCTTATTGGTAGAGTTGAATACTTGCCCTGCATGATGGGTGGAACAAAGGTGACAGAGCTCCAGCTTTTATCTGTCCCCTTCAGGTCCTCCAAGTAAGAGTTCCCTGGGAGACCCCTTTTAAGATTCTTCAAGGTCAGCCCCCTTCAGGACTTATCAGAGCCTTCAAATATCAAATAGCATATGCGTGTTTGTCCTTTGTTGCCGAATAAAGCTATGCCATCAGAGAAATGATGACATGACTTGGACTTGACTTGGTTTTGAGTGAGGGAGGGCTGTGCAGGTCACCAGCCTCACTTCTCCTCCAGAGTCATCTGAATCCAGTGACCAGATATTCATCAGGATGACTGGAGATGACCCAGGATGAGGCAATTGAGGTTAAGTGACTTGCCCAAGGTCACACAGCTAGTGAGTGTCAAGTGTCTGAGGTGAGATTTGAACTCAGGTCCTCCTGACTCCTGTACTGGTGCTCTAGCTACTGCACCACCTAGCTGCCCATCAAATAGCATATATTCAAAGATGGAAGAGGCCAACTTCACTTCAGGTTGTTAAAGGAAGAGATTGTGCTTCCCCTCTTGGCAAGAATTAAAGTTTCCCTTGGAGAAGAGTAGAGGGAAAAGAGACTAGAAGATGTCTCTTCTATCTCTCTTACATCACACATAAGGACAACCCTCTCCCTTACCATGGTATGGAATACTTTTTGTAAAACCTTCCTGAATGTCTGTCAATAGACCACAGCTGATGAGTTTTCAGTTTCCCATCCTACTTTATCTCTAGCAACTTCTTCAGCTCCATTTAAGTGAATAGTAGAAAGAATGAAAACTATGTTTTAAAACATCTAATCTATTACAATTTAGCTAGAAAGTACTTTGTCTAGAATAGGAATATTCATTTAATATTTAATTATTAAATATTCCTCATTTGGAGAATGAATAAAGGGGAGAAAAATACCCCTTAGCTATATAATACTCACTATATGACTGGGTCTACCCAAAGCCAAAACATCTAGTCAACGCCTTCAATTTCATTAAAAATTCAGGCAAAAAAAAATTCAGGTAATATGGAAATTTGTATCATGTAGATTGCATATTTGGGTAATTGCCTGAATTTTTTAGTTGGATTAATTGAATGTGTGTAGGCAATATGAAAAAAACCCAATACATGTCTTTAAATTTACCAAATTAAATCACTGCTTTGGAAAAGTGAACTCATCACAGAAATCTCCCTTGATGTTGCTTCAGAAGCATATTTAACTCTCCCTAGCTTATGTAGTCTAATAAAAAGTCAATGATCTTTTTGCCCAGACAAAACCAAGGACAGATTTAGCAACCAAAGCATGTATATTTAAAACTTGCCCCTTACTTAGCATGTGTTAATATGATGGTGCATACCAATGGAAGAAAATAAAATCATCACGAGTAATAACTGCTAAACACACTCACTATGGATTTTTCAACATAGGACATTTAGATGATTCAAACTTTTTTAAAGTCTTTCATTATCAAAGGGAAATACTAAAGGAATATCTGTTTAAAGACATTGTTTTTTAACATATCCATGTTTTGATTTGTGCATAGGAAAAGACAAAAGCACAAACACAAAAGGAAAACAGCATATTTTTATTGCATTCATTTGGTTTTTTTAATGGGCTTGCCAATTAAAATTGGATTTAAAAAAAAACAGCAAGGCCAACTGCTACACACACACATACAAACCCACATATCTGTGTAGGGCATTCATTTTTTAAAACTTAGCAAAATGTGGATTAAATTATTGGTTTTGAAACAATCCCTAAAAAAAATGGCATTACATGGGGATGGAAAAATCAGTAGATTCTAAATAGAGCCACACTACCATTGGTATAACTAGAGCTTGAACTGAAATGCTAGTATGAACTGGTTGAGTCCCCCAAGGTTAATGAGAAACTTGTAAATACTGTTATTCAATAGATGTATATTTCCAAACATTTCACTTCACTTGTGCCAAAATGGAGCCTGCAAGGACGCTGACTTGTAGCCTTCCCACAGTCTGGTCTCAGCTGGAACCTTCTACATGGAAGTAAATGTCAGCTCTCTTTGGTCATGATTCCTTTGGCCCCAAGGTTGTCCTTTTCCATGCCTCTGCCCAGAATGGAAAGAAAAACCTGGAGAGGAGATGGATACACCTGGGTTTTGTTAGCTGGCAGAAAAGTTGGCATGTACTAAAAGGATCAAGTGTTGAAAGAACTTAAGGTTAGTTAGGAATGAGAGAGAGAGAGAGAGAGAGAGAGAGAGAGAGAGAGAGAGAGAGAGAGAGAGAGAGAGAGAGAGAGAATATCTCATCGATTTTTTTTTTTGCCTGTAAAGGAGAAAGATCTGAAAGAAGCTAAAGTCCTTGACACTTTAATATTGCTTGGTATCATTAGGCAGCTGTATTTAATTTGATATTCAAAAGTGAAGGCCTGTGTCCAAAATGAGCCAGGAGAAACTTATTTTTGGAAGGAAGACTTAAATAGCCCAACTTGAACTAACATTTCCCTCTGTTACCCCCAAAGAAGATCTTGCACTGCTTTTGAAAGTGTTTCAAAGTTCCTTCAGCACTAATATGTACAGCAGAAAAGGCAGCTGCCTATATACTAGGCTATGTAACAGTGAACTGAAAGAGCTCAAACACTCAAATTTCTGCCCATTTAGCAAATGATCCATAAGAAGAGTTTTATTCCTTGGCTTAAACCAGAGGTTCTTAACCTGGGGTCTGGAATTTTATTTTTAATAATTTTATTTTCATATAATTGGTTTCCTTGATATTCCTATGTATTTTATTTTAAGCATTTAAAAAATTATTTTAAGAAGACATGCATAGGTTTTATCAGACTGCCAAAGGGGTCCTTGATCCCACTCAAAAAATTAGGAATCCCTCTTTTAAAATAATGAGGCACTGCCTCTATGGGGTAACACATTAAGCTTTATCCAGTTTACTTACAGCTCTGTTTGATTGAGTTTTGCAGATCTTTTGCTGTGAACAAGTTTAGATTGAAAAACTAATGGAGAAAGAAAGAACCTCAGGGAAGGGGTAGCAATGAGCTGGAAAAGAAGCACAGAAAGAAAAGGTGAAAACCAACTCTGTCTATGTTGCTAGGTACAGACTAGATGCTCAACAAACATTAACTTGACAAGATTTGAAACTTTCCTACTTGTAACCAAATAAAGAGCAAATAAATATATCTGCAAACATTCACATCTTTCTGTACAATGCTCTTGCCATCTCCATAGGACTTAGTCCTAATTTATAACTCACTCCCTCGATTTAAAATTGATAACTGGATTTGGAGACAAAGGACTCAGGCCTTCAGCAAAGGCATTTACTCACACGACATCACAAGAACAGTAATCACAAATAACTCCCCATTCCCAAAACAAGAAGCCTACTTTTTTCAGGGTGTTGCTAACCTTTCTTTCTCTATAGGATTCAGCTGAGCTAGCTCTTCATTGGGCAGTAGCAATCTTATCCATCTTCAGCCTCTGGCAGGGCGGAGGGATTCTGGTTCTGAGATCTCCTCAAGTGTAATATTATCGTTCTGCTTTCAGATACAGTATTACAAAGTTCTTTATGCTGCACTAACAATTCTTCATTTACAATTGGCAGAAGATTCTTTTCTTTGACCCTCTCAGAGCCTCAGAGCCAGGGCCATCCCTTACCTCTTGTCAACAGATGGGAAAAGACTGGCCTCTTCTTTTCCACAGATCATCCCTTCTCAAAAATTTCTTTCTTCTATGAACAAACTCAGGAAGATAAAACCTGCTTACTACAGGCCCAATATTCTCTCCATCCTGCCGTCTACCTGCCCCGCTTCTAGAATGGGGAATGCCTATTTGCATTTCCCTCTTTACCTTTCAATATCTCTGTCTTTTACTCTCTAAAAACCTTCTGCTTCTAATGAAGTTTCACCTGGGGACCTCTTTTACAATAATATTTGTTAAACCATTCTATATCTTCCTTTACAAGGTATTTTCCTTTTTTCTCCCTAGGGAACAGTATATTCAAATTATGGTGAAATTAGTTTATCTGGCATTCTATCAACCAAGAATTTATATTAACTGAAATGTCCATACTTCATTAGTACAGTGATTATTGATGTTCATTATGAGGCCGCTACTGTACTACAAGTTTATGAAGTCCCCTCTGAATCTTCAAAGAAATATTATGATAGTATTTTCAGTGTTAAATTTTATTGTACTTCAATTTTCTGAAAATTGTTGGGCCCCAGAGATGATCACTCATTATTAACCAGAATATTTGAGATTTGATTAAACAGAAAATCCAGTTCCACAACCATGCCAGACAAGAAAGAATTTAACTCTGTGTAATACCTCATAATGTCCTTTTCATTGGGAAAGGCCACACAGATATCAGTGGAGGACTGTATTCATCAAAAGGACACCTATAATAACAGTGAAAGCAGATTATGAAAGTTCAGATTTTGTAAAAATTAAAATTATAATTTTATTTCATTCTTTAAATTGAGTCATCTACTGAAAGAGTAGCCAAGGTCGCAGTGGTTATGTCTAAACTGCTTCTCAAGAGCCCATGTTTTGACTGTATCAATTGGTCCTGTGAGTCACACAACGTTATATCTGAGTCAATCAGTCAGTTCAGTTCAGCAAACAGCTCAATTGATTCCCTAGTCTTCCCCACTCTCCACTCTTCCCCCACACTGAATTGGTCATTTGTTTTCTGAATTGACCAGCTAGAACAGTGGCTTGATCATTGTGTAGACAGCCTCAAGATCCAGCCCTTGCTGACCAGCCAACATAAATCCTCTAACTGCAGATCTGGTGAAACCCACACAAAGACATGTATTGTGCAAGTTGGCTCAGTCTGGGTGATGATAGACTGATCTTCTAACATTCTGAATAGAGCACATGAAGAAGCCGCTGTCTAGCTAACAAGACTCAACTTTCCTCCATTGAAGAAGTCATTTCTCCCTTTAATTAGTTCTCTAATGGCAATAAACTGAATGTCAGGCATTTAAAAGACCCAGGCCCATTCTCCTCATTCAGGCAAAACTTGCACTGCAATTTCCACTGAGGGAGGAAATGAGATTGGGTCTATGGTACACACTTCACACTGAAACATTTTTTCTTCTCCAAAACTTTTTTTGGGTGTTGTTTTGGCCTGGAATACAAAAAGCCCAAAAGAATTATATAAGAACAATTTGTAAGTGTTGTTTTGAAATATGTAACTAGTACTATCAGTTGGTGGTTCCTTCCATTTTGTGCATTACCATTTTCTGACTACAATTTAAGAACATTTCGCTGCATGTTACCATCAATCATCCTTAACCCAGAAGTGTGCTGTACATTAGTAACAGTTAATTGGCATATTTAAAGTAAATAGCTACTTAGTTGTATTGTAAATCTTTTGCATACAAATCTAGGATGCCACATGGTTTGTTTGTTTCAATAACAAACATTCCTGTCCTTAGTATTGTACCTCTGACAGGAGTCAGTTAGAGATGAGATGGTATTAAAATAGCCTCCACACTAGAGTATTGCCAAAATAACTGGAAAAATAAGATCCAGCTATTCTTTGCTTCCAAAATGATCACCAATATAAGAAGAAAGAAATCAAGCCTTTCAGAATTGTACACAAGGAAAAACGAACTATCACGACAGCATGAAAAAGAAAACAGATATTCAATTTATTTCAATTCTGCTAAACAAATCTTCATTCAGCACCTCCTATGGACCAAGCACAGTTGCTAGGCAAGGACAATGGAAAGACAAGAAGGAAATTATCTCTGCTCTCAAGAAGCTTACTTTTACTGGAAAGAGTGGTAAATATACATTCAAAAAAAGCTAAATGGAAAAAGGGAAACAAATAAGGACAATATTAACTATTTTTTTTCTAATTTGTTATATTATCAAGGAGGAAGAATCTCCATTTGCATGGGATCAGACAACTAACCAACAAATCTGTGCCAAGCATTATCCTAGTTGCTGGGGATATAGACCTAAAAGAAATCATTCCTACCATCAAGAGGATTAAATTCTATCTGGAGAGATTTCTTGTATACATTCAAAGTAAGTGCAAAACATTTTTTTGGAGGGGAGGTCCCAGCAGATGGGGGAAGATAAGGAAAGATTCCATCTTTAAGATACTTTTTTAAATGTGTAAAAATCCATGTTAAAAAATACAGTGAAGGTCAGGAAGTTTGACAAAGTAAAACAATATGTTAAATATGAGAATCGGACTCTGTAGCAAATTAGTTTATCCCAGTTTTCAGTGCTAGTTATTCATTACAAGAACTTTCCCAATTACAAGATAGAACACCACTTATGAGTTTACTGTGTTTTTTTTCTAACCGGGCCTTTGATTTCATTGGTGTTGCAAACTGCACTCCTTCTACAATCAATCTATAATTAATCTGTCGATGAAGTATTTATTAAATGCCTGCTCCATGAAGTAGTAACTGTGCTAGGTCTCGGGGATACAGCTACAAACAAGCAAGCAATCCATCCCTACTCACAAGGAGTCAACTTTATGATGGTTCAGACAAAAAGTATATATTTGAAAAATCGACAAAGCAGAAATATAAAGCTAATAAATACATATATATGCAAAGTAGTTAAATATGCAAATAAGCTATTGATCGCCATCTTAGAGTCTTGGAGAGTTTCTAGGGTTTAGTTGACTGATTAGGCCAGACTTACATGGCCAGTAGGCATCTAAATTGGAGTTTGAACTCGTCTTCCTAGCTCCCAAATCAACTATTTACTAATCTATACTACTTTTCTGACTTATAGATATCCTATAGGAATGAGTATCTGTTTTCTGCTCTACTTACCACAGTGGTCAGATTTATTGGAACTGTAAAGAACCTTTGCTCCTTGAAGCCTCCCAATCTTTTTTCAACATGACCTGAACATACTCACCATGTGGACACGATGGTTATAGCCTTCTGTGGGAGGAGGAGCATAGAGTGAAACTGGACATGTTTATCCCATATTTGCCTTATGATAAAATATTTCCTGTAGGAACAATATCATAAAAAGTTGATTTAATCTGAAGCTTAAATCACATTAATCATATAGTATTGTTCTTAATATCATTAGTGATAAAAGTACTAATAAGTTTAATAACCTTTCTATGAGTTGACCTGGGAACCAAAAAATAATTTTTAAAAATGTTTTAATAGAACAATATTTTCTGAATTCCAAACAGGTCACTTAGATCAACTTTTGAAATACAGACAGTTCTGGTTTTACTTAAAATTCATGTTATACGAATTTAACAATGGGTAAAGATTTCTGAAAGAAATCTATATTTCAAAAATCTACCTATGTTAACTTTACCGTATAGGACTGTACCGTCTGGCTCTGCCCCTGACCCTTGACTGGGAGCTCCAGGGTCTCCCACCCCCAACAAAAAACAAAATAAAAACAAACAAAACAAAACAAAACCCTCCAAGTAAAAGCAGAAAAATCAAGATGAGAAGAGCATGCCATAGCCTTCGCTGATGCAGGATCAGGGGCTTAGCTTGAGACCTCTGGAACCAAGAGAGAGGACCTTTGTCCTATTCAGCCCACCCACTAGTGTCTGGCCCAGGTATCTGCTTTCCATCTATGTGCTTATGTACTGCCTGCCTATCTGTGACCCAGTGTTTTACCAGTCCTCTACTATCCATGTCTGTATTGGGCTCTCATATGCCTGTCCCCACCACGTTCCTCGTCTGGATTCTAGCCAGGCCACCACATAGCTGACCTCATCCCCAGTGTTCTTTCTATTTATTTTCCTTCTCTTGTTCTTGAACTATGTGCCAGCTCTCTCCCTCCACACGGGACAGCCTTTTTCTTGACTATCTCCCTCCAGTCCCTGCTTCTGCAGGGAAATCTGAATTATGTAAAAATCATCCACTTACTCAAAGTAAGAACTCTCCATAGACTTTGTAATATTAGAAGCTGCCTGTTTTGTTGATTGCTAAAACTAAATAGACAGTGTTGTTTTTCTTTGTTGTTTCACAGGGTTATCTAAATTGGCCCCTAGTCAGAGGAACTGGCAGACAGGGATGTTCAAGAAACAGGGAATTCACTCTCATTCTCACATGGACATGGCATTTAGTTGATGATAAAGTTCTAGCCCAAAACTTGGGGTTTTGTAAGGGATTAAGGAGTATTTTAGGGATACCCCTTAGGGTATTAAGTAAGGGATTAGGGTGTTAAGTAAGGGATTAAGTAAGGTATCTTAGCAGAATATGGAAAACAAACAGAATGAAAAATCAGTTGCCTGCTATATTTTAATGTCCCCCCCAAATCTCTCTACACTAATCAATGCCCACATATTTCAATGTCTCCCGGACATTTTCAAACAAGTATCCTGCAATCATTTCACAAACCATGGTAGAGATAAAACTTCTAGTCTTCCACCTAAATTACCTTTATTATAATGAACTTTTCTAAGTGATTTTAGCACTGCTTCCAACCTTTCTGTGTCCACTATCTTGAACTTTCATTAAAGACCTTTTTTACCACTGATTCATACATGTAAACATACTTCCTTTGCCAAATCTTATTATTTCTTTATATGTACAACCTCATTTTGTATGTTTTCCTTCATCTGCAATATGAAAACCCTTGCCCAAGTTACAGTTAACTCATGAAAGTTAAGTAACAGAAGGAAGGCACTAGAATAAAGAAAAGTTGGGGAAGGATTCCTGTAGAAGGTAAGATTTTAATTGGGATTTAATGAAAAACATGGAGGTCAACAGTCAGACTGGAGGAGGGAGAGTGAGGCATGGGGGTCAATCAGAGAGAATGCATAGAGCTAAGCAGACACAACCAAAGAAAGATCTCTGATAATACTTCATTAAATGTACATTTTTTCCCTTGAAGGATTATATTCAGTTTTTCTTTGTAGGTTATTCTTGGTTATAACCTTAGTTCCTCTCACTTCTGGAACATCATATTCTAAGACCTCCAGTCCTTTAATGTGGAAAGTGGTAACTCTTATAATCCTGACAGTAGCTCCATCATAGCTGAATGTTTGTATGTTTTTTTGTTTGTTTTTCTGTGTGCTTGCAATATTTTCTTCTTGACCTGGGAGCTCTAAAATTTCACTACAGTATTCCCAGGAGTTTTCATTTTGGTATCTCTTTGATGAGGGGATCAGGGGATTCTTTCTATTTCTGTCTTACCTTCTGATTCTAATATATTGAGGTCATTTTTCTTTATAACTTCTTTAAATATGATTTCTATTATTTTAAATCTTGAATTTCTCATAATTCAATAATTCTTAAATTCTCTCATCAATCTATTTTTCAGGTCAATTCTTTTTTCAATGAGATATTTCACATTTTCTTCTTTTTTCCTTTCTTTTGACTTTATTATTTCTTGATGTCTCATGGAATCATTAGCTTCTACTTGCTTAAATCTAATTTTTAAGGAGTAACTTTCTTCTGTGAGTTTTCATACCTCTTTTACCATTTGGCCAATTCTGGTTTTACTTTTAAGTGTTATTTTCTGTAGTATTTTTGTGCCTGTTTTACCAAGTTGTTGATTGTCTTTTTATTATTTTCTTGTGTCACTCTCATTTTTCCCAATTTTTCCTGTACCTCTTTTATTTAATTTTTTAAATCATTTGTTAGCTCTTCCAAAAATTCTCATTGGTTGGTGTCCAATTCATTTTTGTTTTCCTTTGAGGCTTTGCAAGTATATGGTTTGACACTGTTGTCCTCTTCTGAGTTTGTGTCTTGATTTTCCCTGTCACCATGATAGCATTTTATGGTGAAGTTGTTTTGGTATTGTTTTCTCATTTTTCCAGACTATTTCTTGACTTTTTAATTTTCCATTAAAGTTGGGCTCTCTTTCTTGGGTGGAGGGAGCACTATCCCAAGCTTTAGGCTATTTTGTACTGTTGTTTTCAGAGCTAGTTCTGGGGCTCTGTAAGTTTTTGATATTTCCAAAGTGGTGTGATCTGAAGAGAGGCGTGGTCACCAGTCTCCTGGTCTGTCCTCCTGTCTTTACTCAGGAAGGGCCCCTGCTCTCCTGAAACATCAAATGCTAGCACTCTCTTGTGCCCTGAAACTGAGACGCCAAACTGCATATAGGCAATGCAACAGTGTCCTGAACCCAGTGCTTGCAAAGGGTCCCCAGCAATCTCTTTCTGACCAGTTGTCTGACCCCTTTACCTTCCGTGGGCTAAGGGATCCCAAAGCTGCTATAGCAGCTATCACAGCCATCTTGAAGGCATGTTTCTGCTGTGTATACTCTGGGCCAACCCCTATTCCAGTGTCACAGATATCTCCTGCTGACCTTCCTGGGCTGGAAAAATGTCTCACCTTGACCTTTTGTTGACTCTGCTACTCCAGGATTTGAGGTCTTATTTGAAAGTTGCTTTGAGGGGAATGTTGAGAGACAGAATTGATTCTCTGACCCCTCCCCCAACTTACCCCTCTTCCAAACTTTTTATCAAGGGCTCCCAATCACTTAGGCTCAAAGCTTCAGATGATGCTGTCCTCCTCACTGCCCCTCACCCCACTTGCCCATCAATTTCTACCTCCACAATATTTTTTACATCCCTCTGCTCTCTTAATTCATATAACCACCATGCTGGTTCAGACCCTCAACAACTCATACCTGTACTATTGAAATAACCTCCTAATTGATCTACCTGTCCTTTCTCCTCTGCTTCTCAGAATTCAGTTTTCTTTAAAACTTGGCTCTAATACCACGCGCTATATGAGACTCTTCCTGATTTTCCCACCTGATAGTCCTTCCCAACCAACTTACCTCTCATTTATTTTGTATATATTGATTTTGTGTGTATAAATGTATACATACACATATATACACATATACTTTTGTTTATATTGTCTTGTCATATAAAATATAAGTTCTTGGAGGCTAAAGAGTCTGATTTTTTTTTTATGTTCCCATTGTCCAGCACAGAACCTTATACATAGAAAACCCGTAATCAATGATTGTTAATGGATTGACGAATTGCTCTTGGGAGTTTCATTTGTATTAGAGCACTAGTGATTGCCAACACTTTTTAGTAAAGATTCTGAAATAGCAATGCTCAGATCCACTGGCACAAATAATTCAACTCCATAAAGGCTTCCAGTACTTGAGGGAGGTGTGCTTTTTGTACTGTGTCTTCGTTGACTTAGTGATATGATCAATTTGGATTTTTCTTCAAAACTCTGGCAGACTGTTTGGGCTGGAGCTAGGTGGAGAGGAGTGGCACCATCTGGTGCAAGAGCTTTATTCCTTGTTAGTGCTGCAATATTCTGGTATTTTCCACAGTTCAGTCAGTAGCAAAGGTAAAAAAAATAAGCAGCCCAAATTGGGAAGTTGTGAGATGGTAAAATGGCTCTTGATGCTGTCTGATCCCATCATTGGTTTCATTAGTATAGGGATTCTTTTCAGCTCAGACAGTTGGTGGCATATGGTTTCACTCTCCACAAAGATGGTTCTTGACTATAGATTTGTCAATCTCAACAGAGCTTCCAGGCTTGCCAGACCCGATTTATATCAGAGGCACCAAATAGCTCATGATATATCTCCTCTGATGAGTAAGCGCCACAATCCTGGTTAACATTTATGATCTGGAACTGAAAGGCAAGGAAGATGGCTCCCCCCTACACACACACACACACACACACACACACACACACACACACACACACACACAATTCCCCACAATCCCCACCCAATCTTCATGCTTTTTCTTCCCCAAAAAATTATTTTCACTTCAACATCAGTGACATGTGGCCTCAGGGAACATGAGAACAAATCATGCCCAGACCAGTTATGGTTTTATTTGTTTGTTTCTTGTGTTCAAACTAAACAAGACTTTTTTTCTTTACTTGTAAATCAAATCTTCTGCTGCTTCATAACTGCAGGTGTAACAATATAATTGAGTGTTTAATGGAAAAAAGTGATCATCCTTAACACATTATTGAAGATGGTGTAACCCAAAGAAATTATCTAAGATCTGTGAGCCAAGAGAATTGAGTGATGATAGATCACAGTTACATTGTTAGGACAAATGAAATATTAGATGTGAAAGTACTTCATAGATTTTTTTAAAGTATTCCACAAATGCACAGTTAAGCTGAATCAGAATTCAGCATTTTCTGAGCGAAAAGAAGACAAAGGAAGGGACACACCCACAATTTCTGGGTAATGGTATTCATTCACTTTTTGCAGATGACAGAGAGAAAGCAGAAATATGTAATTCCTGCTTTGCTTCTACTCTCTCTATCAAGAAGAATGATCTTCAAACCACGGAAGGTAAGACAAATGTAGTTAACAGGGAATTGAAGGCCCAGATAAGTAAGTAGACAGAAAAAAGAGTATTTAATTGGTTAAAATGAGTTCAGGTCCCCAGGTCCAGATGAGTAATATCTCAATGTGCTCAAAGAACTTACAGGTATGATTGCAGAGCCATTGTCATTTCTCTCTGAACAATGATGAATCAACAGACATCATTCTGCCATGGCATCATGATGTGGCATTGCACCTTCTCAACCAGACTTTGAGGCCTTGCCCTGGGGTCATGGTACCCTAACTGATGAAAGTTCTTATGTCTACACCAACCAGTCAAATGTGCTCTACATATTTTTATTCCATGATATCTTTCCTCTTTTTCTGCCTCTTGTTCTGGGAATTATTATCAAGTCAACACTACCATTGTTTATGGAAAGGGTATGTTAATTTGGTTGTTCTATGTCCCCCTTCTCCATTGTGTGATTTTCCAGTCTCTAACACCCTTCCTTTGTGCAAAACTCTCCTATGTGTTTTGTCTCTCACTATCAGAAGACAAACTCTTTGAAGGCAAAAACTACCTTTATTTTGTATTTGAATTATCCTTACTTAACAGTACCTGGCACAAAGTAAATATTTGCTATATTTTTCATAAATTCATTTGTGATAGACAGTAAAAAATATTTCAAAGGGCTAGAGACAGGAAAACATCCAGAATTTCAAAAATTTGCAAACAGTGATTGTCAATTTATTGACCTGGGATCTTGATTTTGATACCAATAAAATTTTCTATTGTATTATTAAACGGTTGTAAACAGTTGAAAAGGGAAGTAGTGATCATTGGCATCCAGCAAGGGTTCCCAACTATCTAGACCAGAAGTTCTCAACCCCTGGAGGGGTCCATGGATAGTTTTCAAGGGGTCTGTAACTTTAGATGGGGAAAAATTACTTCTTTATTAAAAATAATTGGTTTCCTTTGTGGTTCTGTGCATTTTATTTTATATATTTAGAAATAGTCTTCTGAGATAGGGTCTGTACTATAGATTATATAAGCCTATGAACTCTACAAGCTTTACTAGATCACAAAAGGGAACTATGATACCAAAAAAAAAATAAAAATAAAAAAAAACTTTGATCTAGACAGAAGAAACTTAGCAAGGGTCTGCTCTAAACTCCCAGTTTTACAGATGAAGAAATTTAGACTCAGAGAAGATTTAACTTGCTTAGGGTCACTCTAGAAGTCAGTAGAAAAACTAAAATTTGAAATATATGATTTCAAATCTATTCTTTTCACTGTAGTACATTAGCTCTCATGAGAAAATATTCCATGTGATTAGACCAAGTCCAACCCACTAAACTGTAAAATATCTTGATTACAAGTCTCTCCCCATTCCACTGCACCTACCACTCAGCTGCCAAGGTGATTTTCCTAAAATGCAGGTTTGACAATGTCACCCACCTCCTTCTCAATAGATTCAAGTGTCTTCCTATTAATTCTAGGATCAAATATAAAATACTCTGCTTAGCATTTAAGGCTCTTCACAGTCTGGCTCCTTGCTTTCCTAGTACTCTTACACTTTCTTTACTTTCCTCCATGTGCTCTATGATCCAATCATACTGGCTTACTTCTTCTTCACACACAATATTCCATCTCCCATCTCTGTGCCTCTGCATTGGCTCTGCGTTGGCTCTGCATTGGCTCCCATGATTAGAATGCTTGCCCTACTAACTTCCACATCCTGGCTTCCTTCGAGATGCAGTCTTCTACAAAAAGCCTTTTCCAGTACCCTTTCTCCTCCCATTCTTGACTGCTAGGGTCTTCCCTCTAAAATTAGCTTCCATTACACTTGACCTATCTTGTACATACATAGTTATTTGTATATTTTCTCCCCCATTAAAATGTAAAGTCCTTGAGGGCAGAGACTATTTTTTGTTTGGTTTTTTTTGTCTTTCTTTGTATCCCCAGTACTTAGCACAGTGCCTGGCACATAACAAATGCTTAATAAGTGCTCCTTCACTGATCTATTACTGCCATGTTTTAGAGAGCTTTCACTAATGTGTAACGACAATAAAGGGGCTAAAAGAACTCAAAAACATTAGGGAGTAAATGCATGTTTACTCCATTTTTAAAATTCCATTTTTACCCTATGTTTACTCCATTTTGCCAAATGGAGATATGTGGAAGCCAAGGGCAAAACTTGTGTAGAAAACAAGCTTGTTTAAAATCTATATGGAGGAGAAGAATAGACATTTTTGAATGCTGGCTAACAAAACAGCAAAAAGAAGTTAAGGGGAAAACAAGCCTGCAGAGATCTGGATGTGAGACACACAGCTAAGACAGATAATCTCAACAGTATTTGTAGATAAAACTGGAAAAAATAGATTCAAGCAAATAGGTTTGAAATCTACCAGATATTTCTGTGGTTTCTATGATGATGTTTTCTCATCAGTTATGATCGTGGAACTACTGAATTTGGACTCAGTCACTGATCTTTCCAGTAGAACAGCCTCAACTAGAAGAAAGAGTACACACTAGCAGCCATATAAAAGGCAAAGTAAAAGGGCATGAATGGAATAAAAAAAAAAGAATGCTGATGGAGTTTTAGAAAACTGCAAAGTTGGGTTTTTTTAAATATTTTACATTGAAATTCATTTATGTAAATGATTACAAATACAATTTACTTTGTTGGATTGCTGTGAGATATTATGTTCATTATTTATGTTTACATGTGTGGGTTTTAACAAAGAAGGGGCTTGCTATCTATCCAAAACACACTAAGTAGATACAAAATGGTATGATAAAATGGAAAGAGTGCTCAACTTGGAATCATAAGCCCCAAGTGTGAATCATGGTAGTATCAGCGACTACCTGAGATACCTTGAACAAGTCACAACCTCTCTAAGTTTCAATTTCCTCAAATGAAAAATTAGAAAAGTTTTACTAGATGACCTCTAAGTTCTGTTTTGGCCCTAAATGTGTTATCTATAAAATTATCTTCATTAATATGAAAAGAAATCATTATTAAAGATCTTCAGTGTGGTATGACCAGTGAGGTAGACTCAAAATTGAATAAGAGATTAGGCCAGTTCCCTTTTGAGAAGTGCACATCATTCTCATGGCCCAAGCTGCATACTGCTATAATAGCCCATATTTTTTAACACTGTATTTTCCAACTGATGCTATATTGGCTGTGAATCATGGAATGCCATGATCTCTAAAAAAAAAAATCACAATTGTGACCCAAAGTGCAATGCGAAGATGTATGGTGGGTGGAAACAGGTTTCAGCATATTTCCAACAATAACTTGCACACAAGGAGTGGCATGAAAGACATTGTCAAGGACACGCACAGGCAGAAGAGGAGGTGGACCAGTCATGTCTTAGGAATGAGAGCTAACAGATGGACAGACCAAATGTTGTGCTGATAAAAGGGGTAACCACATGAAGGATATCATGACGTAGGACGTGCATATTGAAAATGTAGCCCCTAGAGACCAACTAAGAACGTAAAAAAGAAAGCAAAGAGATAAAGTCCATTTTTCCCCTTTTGGAAGTCACAGTAACTCTCCCTGTTAGATACCTATTCAATAAAATTAATACTTCTTATAACAATCTAGTATCACAGGACATTTTTAAAGTTTGTTAGGTATAGATTACTAGGCACTGACTAGAAGAAGTAAGAAAGCTGAAAAGATAATCAAACAAAATTTAGTTCATTATTTTTCAGTTGACCACATTTTTTTAAGGAACTAAGGCAGGTCCATACCTGTCTTATTCTTTAAAATTCTTTGAATTATTTCTTTAAAATAGATTGGGTCTAATTATGTGTGTGTGTGTGTGTGTGTGTGTGTGTGTGTGTGTGTATAATCCCAAGTATTCATTATTTTAGAAACCAAAGTTTGTGTGTGCCAGTGTGTGTGTGTGTGTGTGTGTGTTGCTCTAGATGGACTTATGATTGCATTGGTATAGGGAACTCCCAGTGAAGAAATTTTCTTCACAAGACAGAGTGGTTGACTTAACAATATCTATCAGAGTTAATATTTGATCTTTTCCTGCCAACAAGACTAGTTCTCTACTTTAATGTTCCATCACAATATTCCATACTCTACTCACTTTTCCACACTGCCTACCTATGAGGTTTTATAGTGAAACAACAGTTATTAAAACATGAAAGGATTCACTAACAAATTGACCATCAATAAAACTAGTTTCCACTCAAATATCCCTCTACACTTAACACTAGGCAATGTCACCACCCATTCCTACCCAACAAATAATTTTTTGGGGGAGGGGGCAGAGTCCTATAGTTCTTTGGATGTTTCTCCCAAGAGAAAATTATTATAGTCCTCCCAAGTTAAAATCATGATCTCTAATGTTATCACCTTGCTGCTAATTCAAGCCTTGACTGACACCACCTCTTTCTAGAGGGTAGAGTACAAGATTCCTCCCAATGCTTTCCTTTACAGAAGGAAGAAACTGGACTTTCAGGCTCACTCCACCCTAAGTCTGCAGGCTTCCTTCTTTTTTTTTTTTCAAATCCAGGGAACAAGATGCTTGATGTACCAGGTCTACCCTGGTTCCTCCCACTTCCCTGCCTCCTTTTGTTTGTTTTCTCCCTTAAGTAGGTTGTAAACTCCCATTTTTTTTTTAATTAATTTTAGACCCAGCACTTAGCACAGTGACTGGCACATAGTAGGTGCTTCATAACTATTCCTTGGACGGGGTTGGATTTTAATATCAAAGGATTAAACGAATCCCTTAGAACTGGTGAATTTTGTCAGGTGGAAAAAGTGTAGTCCATTTGAAAATATTTCTGCCAGGATTGTTCTCACAGTTATTTATGCGTGTTTGTATTCGTTTGTTTGCTTAGCACCACCTCTATTATAGTCACTTGTTAGGCTCTCTGTGAGTAGCTTCTGTAATTTTAATATCACACTATCACAGAACATAGAAGATGTATATCTCTAATTTTAGATATTAGCAGAGATGATAATAATTGTATATAACATAGATTTGTAAGATGCTTTATGCTTTGCAAGCCACTTTTCATCTATTAATTAATTTTATCCCTAGGGTCAGTTGGAATTCTGGTTGTGTTTTTAATGTTAAAACAGCTAACGTCTTACTCTGTCCGTCTAGCTCTCTCAGTCGCTTTGTCTCAGTCTCTCTGATTGTCTTTGTCTCTATCTGTGTGTGTGTGTGTGTGTGTGTGTGTGTGTGTGTGTGTGCCTTTTTCTCTATTTTTTCTTATATGGTGAAAAGACCTTAGTCATTTTAGTCATCTGATACTCTCAATCACTGGTCTTCCACATATCCCTCTTCCATATCAGCGCATTATCAAAGATTGGTACTAGGAAGTTGAAGTAAGAACACAGACCTAATCAGAGTTTCTTTCCACCTGGTAATTTCCCGTATTCTACCTTTTTCTTTAAAACCTAATTGGGACCAGTGTCCATCTATATCTACATTGTCTTTATCCATTGTTTGCCATTAGCTGGTTGATGATGGTAACGTAGATGATCAAAGGGGAATGTATAGAGGTGAACTTTTTTTTCAAAATCACATAAAATATACAACATATTTACAAGTTCTTATTTTTTTTTCCTTTGGGGGATAATTAGAGTTTGGCTAATAATTAGAACTAGATATGAACAACTTAAATGATACTGCTATTAGCTACATACAAAGAATTCTGGGAACCTATCCGGATTATCTAATATACAATAACATAAATGTATTGCAATTGATGCTTTCTGTGCCTAAGGCACATCAGGAGACAAAATATTCCCTGTTCAGTCCTGTGGGCATTACTTCTGCTCATCATCCAAGAGAATGCATTTAAAGGCACTTGTCAGAAGTCATTAAACTGAACCTCCTGGAGTGTACTAAATATTACCCTATTTGTAAGAAGGAGTACATTGACTCAACTTAAAATAGGTATCACTATACTCCTGACCCATTCATTCTGTGTGGGAACGGTGACTTAGATACAAGCAAGGACATTCTAAATTCATCTACATTAGAAAATATGGAAGGAGAAGCAGAGGTAGAGTGTGAGTCAGGAGTGCAATAGAAAGAATCAAACCCCATATGTCGAAGAGAGCTTGGAAATGAAACATTTTATTAAACTGCGAGCAACGATTAAAAGTTAGAAAGACAGAATAATATATTCAGTCATAGGTTCAACATTAAAAATAGGTAGGGTCTTTTCAATAGCAGTGACATTAGCATCTACTTTGCAGCTGCACCCCAACGACAATGAGACCTTTCCATCCGATTTGCAGCTGAAACTTCCTGTATGTGTTTTCTGTTTTATCACCTAAACGGTGAGCTTCTTAAGAGCAAGAACTATCTCTGTTTTTCTATTTGTATACATATCACAGTGCTTTGTACATAGTAATCACTTAATAAATGGTTTTTCATTCATTCGTCAGAAGCATATAGCAACAACTAACTGGAGGAAATGGCCTCTTAATTATTCTCCCTGAGTGTAATATCTTTCCTCTCCAATCCATCCTTCCCACAGTTCTGACCGTGTCTACCTTCAAGCCTTCATGGTGCCCTCTCCACTACAGGAAAAAATGCAAACTCTTTAGCCTTCAAATAAGGATCTCCACATTTGGACCTCATCCTACTTCTGCTGTCTTATATGCTCCCATTAATATACATTATTTCCCTCATTAGAAAATAACTTCTTGAGGACAGGAACTGTTTTTTTTTTTCCTTTTATTTTGCTTCCCACCCTGTCTGGAGCATAGTAAGCTCTTAATAAATGATTTTTGATTGATTGACTCTCCAAATGCATTTTCTATTACTGGCCTTTATATTCTAGACAAGTTAGCCTACCTTTCCCCCTCTCCTAGGCTTCCTGTCCTGCCTCTTTCTCCATGAAATTTATTTCACCTGACTTTAGTGAACTCCTTGCTCTCTACCCACTTTGCAAATTCTACTCTTCCTTCAAGATCAAGCTGAAACACCATCTCCATGTGACCCTCATGATACCCTCAGTTGAAGGTGACTCTTCACATTCTTCATATTGAGCTTATTTGTGTGTTTTTTGTGCTTCTCCAGGACACTGAAAAGTTCTTGAAGTTAGGGACTGTAGATTCCCAGTGCCTAGCACCATCTTGCACACCAGAGGTTCTTCATAAATATTTGTTGAACTTAACTAAATATTTCCATGGAACAATATCACAGAATTGTGATATTAAGACACTTTTCTTCAAGTGGAATTACTTTTTCCCCCTTTTTTTTACCACTTCAGTTTCTGTTATTTGAGGTTTCCAAATAGAACAATGTTACTGACCATTCTTAATTCCCCATTAAATGGACTTAAAATGTGAAGTGTGAGAGTGAGAGAGAGAGAGAGAGAGAGAGAGAGAGAGAGAGAGAGAGAGAGAGAGAGAGTGTGTGTGTGTGTGTGTGTGTGTGTGTGTGTGTGTGTGTGTGTGTGTGAAAACATTTGGGTTCTGAAGTCTTTGACTTTTTCTTGCCTCTGGCCTCTGTCAGGGAGGCTTGCTAACTACATCTCATGGGAACAATCACAAGCCTTGACTCAGCCCGTGGCACTGACTATTGGGATTTCCTGTAGTCATAAATGCTTTGGAGTCCAGAACTGGGGCACAGTATGTCTTCTCTTCAGAAAATTCACAGAAGGCAAGAGAATTATGAAATCTGATATCTGATTACGGATTCACCGTAAATGGTATCAAGGGAGCCAGTTAGTAATGCAAAATATCAGAAAATGTAAACATAAAATTCACTGCCAGATGATCAGTTCATGAGAGCCACTGAACGCAGAAGACTACCTTTTAAGGGTCAGAAATGAATGCCAGGTACTTTCAAATATCATCTAAATTTGAAGGTGCAATTTCATAAAGCATGAACGAAAAAATATAGTCAAGTTCAGTGTCAGGGGGGAAAAGCCATGTTATCTATCTTGAACTTGTTTAGATTTAATTGTTTTTAATGGACATTTTTTCATTCACATGTGTGTGCGTGTGAATGTGCCCTTTCATTGATGAATCTTTTAAACTGAGAGACATTAAAGTGGGAAGATACAATTGGTTGGACTGTATTTAGCCTCTCTGTCTTCAATTGAACGTTTCTATTTTCCCAGTCCTAAGAACCCAAATCATGCCTGATAGCAAGTCTGTAAAAAACAAGGTGACTAACAGCTGTTACAGAAGCAGGAGTGGCAATGGTTCCTTTTTTCCTGAGTATTCTAGTGTAACTGTTCTCCCGACAGACTTGGCTCTTACAGAAAGAAAAAAAATCTGTATAAAAGCCCTGGCCTAATTAACAAGAATGAACTAGATTTTATGATGAACAATTTATAGGCAGTTAATAGAGCTCAGACATGGTAGCCAGGAGCTAGATAATTTATCATAAAAGGAATCTGTTACACTCTTAATCCTCATCCTCTTGGTTTCACAACTAACCACTTCATGATTACCATTTTTATAAGCTTGATTTACTAACAGATGGGATTGTATTTTATAGTCACAGTGAAACTTATAGATGCTGTAAATACTTAAATCTGTACATCAATGATTCCAATTCTTTATCGGTTTCTTCCCTGTTTTACATGACAATTTCCATGGAATCATGATCCCAATTTCATTTACACTGGGTGAAGGGAGTAACTTTCAGGAACTTTTTTAGAATTGCACTAAAATCTACATTTATAAAAGTTTCATGAGATTAGTGCAGATCAATAAAAAAACAACAAATAATTTGTCAAACACCAATATAATTTTGTTCAAAAAAAATTCAAGTTTCATATAGATATTTAAGTATAGAAGTGATTATGAAGTTCAAAAAATATCAATGTTATTTCAATTGTTACAAAAAAAATTCCCACTCTCAAAACTTTTGCAGTCTTAGATGAATGAATGAATAATCTCACTGATGATTCTTTCGTCAGTTGCCATGCCTTTTAATCTACCATGCCAGCTTATTTTAATTGTAACTTGGTTCTCTGTCCTGGGCTGCAAATATAGTCTCTGAGAGAGAGAGAGAGAGAGAGAGAGAGAGAGAGAGAGAGAGAGAGAGAGAGAGAGAGAGAGAGAGAGAGAGAGAGAGAGAGAGAGAGAGAGAGAGAGGGAGAGAGGGAGAGAGGGAGAAAGGGAGAGGGAGGGAGAGGGAGGGAGAGGGAGGGAGAGGGAGAGAGAGAGAGATGAGCTATGTCCATTTAGAGCAATGAAACAAATTCAAGAGAGGCAAATCAGCACACCTTTTTTTACACTAAACATGAATTTATTTTTATTCATATTTGATGAAATTGCCTTTTAAAATCTAATCACTTTTGAAGGTACCCAATAATGCTGACCACTAAAAGGTGCTTTAAGCCTGGTGTCAATATCATAGTATAGTGTTTGAGGAGAGAATGATGCTGAATGTCATATGCATTCCCCTTTTAACCAGAATTTATTAAATTCCCACTATAAGCCAGACACTGTGTGATGCCCTTGGTGTACAAAGATACAAAGAATGAGCTAGATGCTATGCTTTCACAGAGAAGAAAATTCTACATGTGAGATCCAGAAACATCCAGGTGTTTGCTTATTGCAAGTATAAACCTTAGCTTAAGTGCAGCTGGCTGGCTAAGTGCCTGCCCTTATGTCAGCTAAATCTGCCCCTAGGGGTCAGGTTGATCACAACCCTAAGATTTTGAGCTTTTAGATGCTAGCTTTTAGATACATGATAATGTGAATAAATAATAAATTCAGACTAGTTGTCTTCTGGCTATAGCCACTCCATCTGAGGTACATAATATTCTTGCCTGGAGTCCAGAAGACCTGAATTCAAATTTAGCTTCATGTTAGCTGTGTCACTCTGAACAATCACTTAACCTCTGTCTGCCTTAGTTTCCTCAACTGTAAAATGGGGGTAATAATAACACCTCTCTCCCAGGGTTACTATAAGATCCAAACAAGCCATTTATAAAGCCCTTAGCACAGTATTTTACACATAGTAGATGCTATAAATGTTTGTTTCATTCTTTCCATCCTATGGACTGTGAGAATTCTAGTTTTGTTGCACCCAACTTTGGGAACACCCACCCCAGGACTGAATTATCCTGATTGGTGAATGAATGAGCATACATTTATATAGTTAATAGCTAGCTGGCCCCAGACTATGCCAACACATTCTTCACATCTCATTCAGTGGGTCTCTTGCCCTGGCTATTGTCTTACCATCTGCCCTTCCGTTGCCATACCCAATGCTTTCTATTACTTGTTTTGGGAGTGAATACTACTTGTTTTGAGAAAAGGCTGTCGATCAACTTCCAGTGCCTCCATTTAACATGCCTGTGAATTCTCAACCCAAAACATCTTTTCTTTTAAAAAAAAAATAACATTTCATTCCAAACTTAAGAAACAAAGCATGCATCTCTGTAACAGTAGGATAGGAAGGAAAAAAAAGATGATCATATATGAAACTGCAAATCTTTTATGTTCAACCTGTTATTCCTTTTAAATATATAACGTTGTTGTATAATTTTCTTTTTCTTTTCCTTTTTTCTTTCCTTCCTCCTCAAACCCTAGAGATGGCTGCCATTAGATACAAATATATATGTGTATATATACATATACATATGTGTATGTAAAATCATTCTATATATACTTCTATTTAGCAGTTCTTTGGATGCAGATAGCATTTTCCTTCCTGTGTCCTTTACAGTTAATTTGAGTATTTATAATAATAAAAATCACTTAGTCACTCAAAGGTGTTTTAAAACATACTGTATCTATATACAATATTGTCTTAATTCTGCTCATTTCACTCAGTTATTTGTGTAAGTCTATCCATGTTTTCAGTATATGATTGTGACTGTGACTGTGTTAGAAGAAATGATGAACTTGATAAGCTTACAAAACACCTTTTCTTGACTGTCATTCCATTATGTGTTCTCTCCACATGTTAGAATGTTAATTCCTTGAAAGCAGGTACTATCTCACTTTTGCATTTGCATTCAAACTTAGCACAATATTATGTAATAAGTGATAAATAAATGCTTTCCATTAATTTATTCATTCATTCAAACTCATCTAGGGAAACACAACAGAGCACAGTAGAAAGAGGACCAGCTATGGAATTAGAGTCTTGGAATTCAAATATTTCTTTTGATGTCTATTATTTTTGGATCCTTGAACTTTACCTCCATGGGCCTCAGTTTCTTTATTTGTAAAATGAAGAGTTGAAGTAGATAACCTCTAAGTTCTTTTCTGTCTTCAGACCTATATGAACAATGAGTCTATATGTGCGACTTTTCGCAATTTCATTTAATGTCTTTAGGCTTCGTTTTCTTCATCCATAAAAGGAGGGAGTTGGACCAGATATTGTTTGAAGTCTCTAGATCTACGATCCCTTTCCCAAAATCCCTGACACTGATCTGTATTAAAGCATAGTTTCTCTTCTTCCTTCCTACTTTCCTTCCTTCCACTTTCCTCTTTTCTTTCTTGGACATGGTTAATGTTGGAATTTGCTTTTCATGACTATACATATTAGTAATATATTTTGTTTTTCCTGCCTTCTAAAAGGGCAGAGGAAGGGGAGCAGAGAGAAAGAGAATTCAGAACTAAAAATAAAATAAAATTCAACTAAAAGAATCAAAGTATTCAAGTACCAACAAAATAATTATCCTCCTTCACTGTTGGCTATTACCAAATCCACTCAAGGACATTGTCCTCTTTGTGTGTTCACATTTTAAAAGCTTACTGGTGAAATAAGAAAGACTTCAAAATGGATAAATTGTTACAAAGGGAGGATTAAAATATGGAATCCTGGAGGAGAAGGATTCAGAAATTAAAACAATTTTACCTACAGTGGAAAAAACAGGAGTTAATTATCCAGGGTCTTTTAAAGTTGCAAAAGGGGGACTATTTTTTACTTTTGAAAATGAAATCAATCATAAATAGCACAAATCAATGTAGGAAACTGTAAGATGCTGCATATATGTTTATATGTGTTTACTTGATAGAAATTCACTACTTTTATTTTTTCTTTTTGTTCCTTCCCTCTCAAGGACGATCTTCGTGGTTTTGGTCAAGTTTTCCTACACTTTCAAAGTGAATCAAGCAATGTCTATGACCATGAGAGAGACTTTACCAACCTGATGTTTCCCATCTTATACTCCTACAACATTTCTAGATGGTGAGCTCCATGAAGGCAAGAACTTCCTCCAACTTAATTTTATATCACCTAGCACAGGGCTCTGCACACAGTGGGCAATTAATAAATGTTTGCTGAATGAATGAATTCAGTCTAGAATTGCCTTCATCGTTGACCAGATAAAGATACAATGTCTGTTAAATTTTCAAGCTCCTTTTAAGTCTTTAATATGGTCAGTCAATAGGCCTGATTCCTCCCTTTAAGAATGATATTTTTACTAGGTATAAAGGAAAGAGGATCTTCAGTACTTTTCTCCCTCTCATGTTTGCCCCTTACCTAGTAATGGAGAAAGAAAATAACAAAACAAAAAAAAAACAACTCTCATCGATGTCATACTTGAAAGTTTCTACAACTTTTCATGAGAATCCTTTGAGGCCAGTTATGCCATCATTATTATCCCCATTTTATAGATGAGGAAATTGAGACTCAGAGAAGTTAGGTATCTTGCCTGTGTTCCTAGCTGCCTAGTGGGACCCTGTCATCATCAGGACTTTGTTTGCCTAATATGTTTGGCAGTGGGAGAATGCCACCTTAAGAACCTGAGATTAGTGTACTGTCTGGACCTAGTAACAATTGATATCCACATATGTTCTTTTCCCATCCTCCACACAATGCCCCATTTCTGGTGGACACACAATAAAGGGATGTTAATGGGAGTCTGTACTGCATTTGTGTACATTTATGTCACTCATGTCTAGGTAGGGTCAGCAATCCTTCTACCACCCACCTAAACAGGTGCCAGAAATGTAATCATTTAAGAAAACTAAATGTTGCCTAGAAATAGCAATGGCAATTTAGTTCAGGTCGGCTTTCCACCCTGAAGAGTCTTTCAAAATTCTCTAAGAATGAAAAACTGACCTCCCTAGTCCCAGAATCTTTAAGTGAACTGTGTATGTGTGGTTTTTTTTTTACCACTTGTTGAAAAATAAAAATGACATCCCATAAAATTATCACATAAAAGCTGAATTTTCCAATTTGCCTATCTAAGTGACGTTACATCTTTGTGGGGTCAAAGAGTGGTATCTCTATTAAGTAAAAATTTGAGATGTCATTAACAATCTTGATATTTATTCCTATACATATATAAATATACATATATAGATTTCTTGATATTAATTCTTGTTCCTTCAGATTATCTTTTAATAAGGGATTTCTTTTTTTATCCTTCTAAATCGGGACCGTATATTGGGATTCAGGCATAGCAAGCTTGACATGTTCAAAAAATATAGCCAAATTCTCTCCCTAAGAAGGGCTGGACAAGATGGGAAAGCAAGCAAATTCTGTGTTCAGAGGCCTTTTTTGGCACCCATTTTACATCCCTAACCCCTACCACCCTACTCTTCTTGAGAGAATATTTACTTCTCCTTACAAACTTTGCTGTCCTCAACAGTGAATGACCTCCTGGCAGTCATTTATGCATCAAGATGTCACATAGGCCAAGATGTTACTTCCTTCAAGGGTATTTGCCACCTTGCTTTTTTGTGGAAAGAAAGGTCATGTCCCCTATGAATGAATTTGAGACATCATCAAAGCTGTGAAAGAAGCATAGGAGGGTTAAATAATTGCCTTCTCCCTGGCCATCCTGCCCAGCAAATGGAGCTAACAGTGTCACCTAGTTATGACCTTGAGATGATCCTCTGTAAAGATATAGTAATAAAGCTTTCAAAAGAATTTTGTTGCCCCTCTCATCAAGCCTACCAGCATAAAAGCAAAGTTGAGTCTCCCCAACTAAACTTTGTCACAGTCAGACGATGGAAAGGAGGCAAATGCCACAGGCTCTTCATTCCAAATATAGTCATTAAGAACCAAGGCGATGATCATCTCCAGAAACAAATATGCTGAGAAATGGCATTCCTTAACACAATGGGTTGCAGGAAACTGCTTTGGGTAAGTTGTGCCAATATGTTTTCAATGAGTTGCTATTAATATTCTACATTTTTTCTAATATTCTTTGTCTCTATCCTAAAATGAATTTTAGGTCTTTAACAATGGTTATATTACAAGTGTCTGAGAATGCACTAGACAGGAGGTCCATCCTATCCAGTGACTGGGGCATTATTAAGGTTAATTCGGGATGCTGATGTGTGCCTTTGCACACATCCTTTGCCCTGTGCCAAGTTAAACAAAGCTTAAACATCAAAGCTAATATTCCAAGCTAGGCCCCAAGTACCCCCACAAAGTCATACTTTCATTTCTGCAGACCCAGGTAGCCACAGGGAGAGCCAAGTCACTAGCCTCTACCCCTTACCATAAAGTGCCTACTGCTGCACAAAGAAGGATCATTGACCTCAGGCAACAGAGTGCCTGTACCATGGGACTCTCCAGAAAAGCCAAGTTGACCTCTCACAAAGCAGCTATTGGTTTCCTGTTTATGTTGGAGCTGCTGCATACTCTTAAAAAAAAGTATCCTACTCCAATCTTAATAGATACCTTAGCTTGGCAGGGTGTTTCTAGACCTGCAAATCCTCCACTGATTGTACATACAATCACCTGTGTTTACAAGCTGCTTTAGTTTCTGGCAATGAAACTAGGCACTGTGGGGGTGTTTGTTTTTCTTTCTCCTATCATAGCTCCCTCATCTAAGTACGTGCTTCTTTATTTATCCCGATAGCATCATTAAAACTTATTTGTTATCCTTGGAAGTATGAAGACTTTAAGTGCTGAATCAAAGACAGTACATCAGAAAGTAACAAATCACAGGTGAGATCAGCAGGCAGCAAAGGGGCAAAAAGGCCCCTCAGGAGTCTTGAAACCATTGTTTCCATATGTTCCATTTCTCTACACAAACTAGCCTAGGTAAGAAGTAAGACAGCATTGAAAGCAATTCAACTCATGATGTGTTCCCAGAGAATTTGCCTCAAGATTGTTGTCGCTGCTTGTTTCGTTTATTTGTTAGTTTGTTTGCATGTTTGCTTGCCAGAGCTGCTTTTGTACTAGAGGGAGAAATGAATAAAACGATATCAAGCCAGGCTTTCATCATAGGTGATGGAGATAGGCTTCTGAGTAGACTACATTTAAAAAAAAAAAAAACATGCGAAAGGAACCAAAGGTTTTTTGTTTTGTTTTGTTTTTATGAGGTTAAAATCTGCCCTGCTCTCTTCAAAAGATTTTTAATCTCACACTTCCACCCACAATGTCTATACCAGATGGTGTTTGGCAATTTCATGGGCACAACCACTTTCTTACTCAAGTTCTTCTATACACTTCTGAAACGTCTAAATTTCCTTCTAGAATGGTAGTTCTTTTCTGATTTAGCCCATCAGAATACATTAAAACTATTTTCCCCAAACATGACAGTATCCCAAGAAGTGACTACATTAGGAAGATGATCTGCATTTACCAAGACTATTACCGAGGATGTGCTGAAGCTAGCTGATGGTCCAATTTTCAATGTCAACATGAAACCTCAGAAATCAGCAAACCTACAAATCAGGGGCTGATTTATTGTTTTGTTGATTATCTAGGCTTTAGAGAGAGATGGAGAGCAGGTTAAATTTAAAAGTGTGTCTTTGTTCTTTAGGAGAGCCAATTGTTCAATTATTATGGGCATACCCCTGGCTAACAAGGGTAAGATATCCTGTGCCCAAAGGGGAACCAACATTTTATAATAAACATTCTAACCTTTTTTATCAACGTCTCCAAAAGCAATCCTTTAAGTGTTCTGTCACATCTTCCATGAAACTTTCCCAGACACCTCTAAAACAAATACTGACTTCTCCCTTTCTGGACTTCCTACAACACTTCTCATCTGATTGTTTCACATGCATAATATATTCTCACTAGATAGATTTTTTTAGGTTCCTAGAGAGAACATTCCTTGTACTACATTTATAAGCCCACAATTCTTAGCACAGATCTGGGCACAGCATAGATACTTGCTAAACACTCATTTTAAAAGTAAATAGGAATAGTGAGATGGCATTTCTGGCTAGTTTAGGCTATGTAGCCATATACATCAACTCATTAGATCACTTTCTGAATCAAATTTTCCAGGTAATTGTGACTCTCCATTCCACTTTGTGTGACAGAGACAAAGCCTGACTTATTCTATCATCCTTTCTTGAGAGGATGGTGTAGATGAGATCCTCCTGGGTCCCAGAATTCTTAGCACACATCTGGGCACAGCATAGAATCTTGATAAATGCTCATTGAATTGAAATTAAATAGAAATGGTGAGTTAGTTTCTATGGTTTCTTTCAAGACTCTACTCAAATTTCACCTTCTATAAGATACCCACATACCAACTTCTACTAGTGCCTTCCTACAGCATATATGTCTTGCATGTACATGGTTGTTTGTATGTTGTCTTCCACATTAGAAGGTAAGCTCCTTGAGGGCAAGGACAGGGTTTTGGACTGTAATGGTAAATTAAATGTGAAGATCTTTCCCATTCATTAATAGGCCCATGTGACTTGTTTGGGTCACATGGAATCCTGAGTCACATGAGTCTAAGTCCCATGGAGCAGGAAGGGTGAAAGAGCTAGAGCAGAGCTGAGAGGAAATTGGTCAGAGAACAGTCAGAGCTAGGAAGGATGCAGGCAGCTGGCTAGTGTGAGCAAGAGAGCTTGTTTGTGGCTTTGTTTAAGGGAGCTGGTTTGTGGGAAGCCTAACGGGGGAAGGCTTGGGGATGATGTTGCCCTCTGCATTGTTGTTGTGTCTAGATTTTTGTTACTAGGATGGATTTGACTTTCTGGTATCTGAATGTTTTCGTTCTGTCTTCCATGTAGAGAGTCTATTGAATTTTAAGATTCAGAATTTTGGTGGGTCACAGAAATTTGCCTGGAGGCCACATGTGACCTTCTAGGTCCTCGAGTGTGGCCTTTTCACTGAGTCCAAGTTTTACAGAACAAGTCCTTTTATTAAGGGGATTTGTTCTGTGAACTTTGGATTCAATCAAAGGCCCACATTTGACGACCTGGAGAGCCACATGTGGCCTAGAGTCCACAGGTTCCTCACCCCATCTCTGAAACCTAGAACAGCCTTTAGAGACAATCTACTCAGCTGGGGCAGAAAGAGTACCCAGTGGTTACACAACTCATAAGAGCCAAGAACCAAGTCCAAGGGTTCTAACTCTAAACTTAATGTTTTTTCCACTTCAGCATGACAAAGAAATAAAGGGATTTCAAGCTAGTTTCCCTCCCTAAAGCATACTACTCTGATGTTCAGCAAAAGGGCATCTTAACATGGCCAAAGTCTTGGTTCTAACAGTTCCTTTCAGTGACATTAATAGTTTCATGAATGAATGATAGAGAAGAAAATCCAAATAGCCCTTGGAAAGACTGAAGGTCAAGTGTTACAACATCTACTTTGGATCTTGATGGTGAAATTTGGCCTCATCAAAGTGGAAACTTATTTTGCTGAACTGTAAGTGGCAGCAGAGAAAAGGCAAAGAACACTTTGGATTAGCTGGCCTTTGGATTAGCTGGTCTCTGTCTTGCTCTCCTTCTGTTCCACATGGACCTTGGTGAGGGAGTTGGGATTTTTAAAAAATATAAAGGAAGATTTCAATTTTTGCCTCATTATTCAGGTAAAATGTCTTGTACCAATGTAGTTAAAGCCATATAGGTCGCTGCCAGTCAACAATCAACAACATACAATTAAAATTGATCAAGTGCTAACTGCAGGCAGAGTACTTGGAAGGATATAAAAGGAATAGATAAAATGGTTCCTGACCTGAGAAAATATGCAACACAGATTCACAAAATGACGGAAGTAATCTTCATGATAATAATATTGATAATAATATCTTTTAGAGAATTTTCCATTTTACAAAGCTTTTTCTGTGCACCATCTCATTCAAATCTCACAACATTCCTTTAAGTTAGAGACCACATTTTCTTCATCCTTGTTTTCCTAATAATGTACTTTTTTTTGTTTTATTATTACCAATTTATACATGAGAAAACTGAGGCTCAAAAAGGCTAAATAACTAACTCATGCACACACAGTTAATGTGTCTACACCTGGATTTGAACCCAGATCTTCTTGACTCTAAGTACAGCACTGTATTTACTTTGCCATGCCACCTAGCAAAAAACATCTAATAAGATAACTGTGAGTACAACACAGACAAAAAACATGAGTTGTAATAATGCCTCACAAAATATACCGCACTTTTCAAAATGCTTTCCCCACAATATAACTTTGAGGGAGGAAAAACATTAACATTTGCCTTTAATAGATGAGGAAACTAGATCTAAAGGGGTTTAAATGAACTGCATTCACACAGCTAATCAGCATTAGGGTCAGGATACCAAAGCAGATCATTCTATTTACAAGCTTAGGGTCCCCATCACCACCACTGCCATAAAATATTGCTCAAGTAGCTTTGTTTGATTAAGTGGTTGGTGATCATAGTTTAAATAGACAAATCATGGATTTCCTCTAAACCAGCTTACAAGTGAACCTGAAGTCAGGAAGAGTTGAGAACATGAGGTTAAATTCAGTCTCAGACACTTTCTAATTTTGTGAGCAAATCACTTAACCTCTCTTTGCCTCAGTTTCCTCTACTGCTAAATGGGGATAATAATAATACCTATATTGCAGAGTTATTGTGAGGATCAAATGAGATAATATTTGAAAAAAATGTTAAGGCACTTAGCACAGTGCCTGGCACATGGAATATGCTGTATCAGTGCTTATTCTCTCTCTCTCTCTCTCTTTGTGTGTCTCTCTCTGTCTTTCTCCCCTTCCATTTCTGAAGAGATTACACGTTCTCTCTATTAGCCCCAGGCACATTTAATAAGATGAATGCTTGAGTGTTACCCACAGGTCAAAAGACAGACCCTGGCAAAACACCTTCATATCACTGGGTCAGAAGAGAGCAGTCAAATCTTGTCTTGGAGATTATTTGAGAAGAAAGTAGAGTAAGTGTCTGTCCTCTTTGAGCATGGATAGGCTGATAAATGATTTTATAACCTAGGTAAAAGGCTTTGCATGCATTCAATTTATTATTTTTTTCTTGCTTAGCAATTCTGAAAAATTTATACCACAACAAAATATTTAACACAGTATTGCAAAATTTTAAAATATAGCAATCATATTATTTTAAATGACTACAACCCAGATTAGTATAAAATGTTCTTTATATGTTTTCTTATCTATTTCTTCTTTTGGATTATAGATTAACAGAAGGGACTTTTATGCTGTAGTTAGTGACAAAATATATTTCTTATTAATGTATAATATTTGCTGCATTAATAATTTTGTCTTTAATTATTGATGCAAATTTAATTGTGCCCTGTGTCCCTTTTTCTTGCAGCTCAATAAAAACTATATATTTCTTTAATTAGGCTTGGCTTGAAGACTGGAAGACAAAGCAAGGATGGTAACTTGCTAATTCACTGATCTATGACTGGGGAAAAGATGGAAGTAAGTGCCTTGAATCCAACTTAGAAAGACCCATCTAAACATTCTGAAGTAAAAGCATGACTTTTTTTTCACTTAACTTCACACTCAACCTCAAAAAATGTGAAGCACTGAGGAAGAGGGATCATTTTAGAGTGATCACAGTTGAAGGGAGAAAGATTGTTGCTCCCTGTCATTATGGAAAACTTGGAGAATTAGAAAGAATTGTAGGTACACATTACAGTGTACTGTCCTGTGTGGTATCATTTTCTAGAAATACTATTCAATGAAATGAATATTTATTGAGATTCTACTATATACCTAGTAGTAAGAAGAGTTTATACTAGGGTGTGAGTTTTCTACTAGACAATAAATCATGAAGAGTAAAAAGATAATATGTGACCTTTGACCTCTAGGAACTAAGTATGGAACACAACCAGAGAAGGAAAACCAGGATGGTGAAAGACCTTGAGGTCATGCTTTATGAAGTGCCCTTGAAGACATCTGGGATGTTTAACCTGGAAAAACAAATGTTTAGGGAAGATAAGGTAGCTGTCTTCAAGTATTTGAGGTTTGCCACATGAAAGAAGGAATAGTTCACTTTGCTTGGACCCAGAGGGTAGAACAGGAAGGAAGAAATGGGTAGAGGACAAAAAGAGGGAAATTTAGATCTTAAGGGAAAATTTCTTAACAGTCAGTGAGAGCGGAAGCCTCAGGAAGCAACCACTCACTGACAATCTGTCAGGCAAAGCTGGATGGTGACTGTTCAAATATGTGCTAAGCAGATTTTTATTCAAATATGGATCAGACTAGATCTCTCTCTCTCTCTCTCTCTCTCTCTCTCTCTCTCTCTCTCTCTCTCTCTCTCTCTCTCTCCCTCCCTCTCTCCCTCTCTCTCTCTCTCTGTCTCTGTCTCTCTTTCTCTCTGTCTCTCTTTTTCTCTCTCTCTCTGTCTCTGTCTCTGTCTTTCTCTCCTCTGTCTCTCTGTCTCTCTGTCTCTCTGTCTCTCTGTCTCTCTGTCTCTCTGTCTCTCTCTCTCTCTCTCTCTCTCTCGTTGAAGTCTTATCTCTGACATCAGTTACACAAGCAAGGACTCTCCCTGCATCAAACAGTTCTCAAAGATGATGAGTTGTTTCTCTGAATCAATAAAAGGAATTTCCATGGTGAAAGTGCTTCATATTCAATGAAAACAAATATGAGCGTATGTGTGTATACACACATACTCTAAAATTCACCCAGCTTATTGAGCTATTGTATGAAGTATGACTCAAATCTCTGGTGCCAACTTTACTAACAGACCAGGGAAGAACCACAAATCAAATATAAAGTATTTAAACGAGGCAGAATGATAAATCAAAAGGGAAAAGTCAAGCAACATAATTGTTGTCAGTATCTGAGCAAATCCCAGAAAACTCAAACTTTAAGGTGAGAGAGGTTCTGGTCTTCAAAGAATCCATGCCATTAGATGTAAATGTCCTTCATGGGTCTTGCCAGCTCTCTCTCCCAGCAGTTGATTGATCTTTTAGCTTGGCCTCCCATACGTAGCTTCTTGGCTCTACTAAATAACTTAGTTGCTACTGCTTTTCAGCCTGTATCATTTTCCCATTGAGGCTGGAAGTTGCTAGCTTTGTTTCCTGTCCAGTCCCTCATCACCATAATTGCCTTCTACCTCTTTATCATTACTATTCTCATAGCTTCTATCTACTAAAGCTTTGCTATCATGGCTACATTCCATCTTCATGGCTGCCATCTGCTGAAACTCTGTCCTGTCATGGATATGGCTCTTGCTGATGTTTTGGGAAAGCATCATTCCACTTTTGGAGTGAGATGAATATACTTCATAGAAGCAGCAAAACACTTTCCCTTCTGTAGTTAGTCGTTCTCAAGTCCCCACCGAGATTTACAGGATAACTTTGTTGTGTATTCAAAAAGAACAGTAAGTTATACAGAGCAGATTTGCAGTTTTATGTGGAATCATCTTCTTCATGTTATGGAAATGCTTGTTTAATCCATAAATTTAAAAATAAATAAATGGCTGAATAAATAAAACAGTCAGCCAGCACTCAAAAGAGCTACATGCATGTTAACATAATATAATATTTAGGAAACTGAAAAGTGAAAGAGAAGAGGAAAGGAGGAAGAGGAAGAAGTGAGATCTATGCTCTGGATGATGACTGATGACTAGTGCTGTTTGTAAAGCTATTTCTAGCCCCAGATGAAATCATCCATGTGAAATTTTCCTGCTTGCCATTTTTTCCAGTATATGTAATACTTAAGATTTTCTTTCTTTCTTCTTTTCTACATTTCACTTCCATTTCCTACAACTACTCTGAACTCTTAACAATCTCCAATCTCACTATCTGTTGTTCCTGACCTACTGAGCTTCAGCATGTTTACTTAAAGGATGCATGATGGCCCAGGTGTGGGTATTCCTTTCACCAGTGCAGATCACAATTCCTCTGTGCCTCTGTAGGCAGTCTTCCTATACTACTGTGGCTGTAGCAGCTTATTACTGGTAGATCCTCCTTCTGGGGATGATCCTCTCAACGCTTAAACAAGTTTGTCCTCAAACAATAAGCATAAGGTCAGCTGGTGGTGGGATATAATCAAAAAAGCCTGTCACCTTGGTAAGACCCTGTTCAAGGTTATGTAACCCATATCAACTTCACATCACAAAAGAGATATCAAAGGAGGACTTTCATGGAAAGAGAAACTATAGTTGCTGTCCTTAATCCTTTGTTTTCTAAGAGGATCAATGTCATCATGGAGTGAAGTCTTGTCTTGGGCATAAATTGGATTTAAATGAAGCAACTTTACACAAAGTCACTAGCCTCACTCTCTCTTCAAGAGTCATCAAAGTTGAGTAGCAGGACAAAAGTAAAGATGGCTGGTGATGGTCAGGGATGGAGTGAATGACCTTAGAACATCTTTGATGTCGGACCAAGCTTTAAGTGCTACACAGCATCTGCTTCAGCTGCCTTCATGGATATTGGAACAAATTGTTCTCATCTGACACTTATTAGCTATGTGACTCCAGGCAAATAATTTAACCCCTATTTGCTTCAGTTTCCTCATCTGTAAAATGGGGATAATAATAGCACCTGCCTCCCAAAGAAAAACTATAAAAAATAAATCTATATCCATTTAAAAACTTCATTGCTTGAGCCTTTCTCCTGCATTTAATAAGGATAATACCTAGCTGTCGGGGAAGAAATTTGCAGAGAAGCTGATTGTGATGTCAATAACAGGTATAGGTTTTGTAGCATCAAAGAAGGTTGATTCTTGAAATACTAAATTTATCATTAATATACTCTATTCAGAGGTATTGAATCCCATGATATACACAGAAAAAAATCAGTCTTCAGAGCTTTTTAGAAAATGACAGACATGTGAAAGTCTCATTTTTGTTCCAATGCAAATATGCTTTAGTTTGATGCTAAAATTTTCCATTAAATATAAAGCAACTTAAAGAAATTAAGGGAAAGAAAGAGTGCTATTATTCATAAGAGGAGTATTCTTAATGGCGCGTTGGTTTGGGAAAATCTTCAAGCATTTACCCTGGCAATTGTAAGGTAAATTCAATTCCCACAATGAAATGAAAATGTTTTGAGATTTTTTTTTGTTACCTATAAAAATCTTTGCAATATTTTTAAGAGCAAACTACAAAGGAATGTTTTTGCTTGGGGATTAAATTGAACTTATAGTAACATGGATTTCCCCTTCACCACCAGCATCAAAAAAAAAAAACCAAACCCATTCCTTTAAGATACTTCAACAATGCTACCATCACACACAGTTGAACTGTTAATTCTACCTCAACGATATCTCTTGCATCTGTCCCAGACTTTGGACTAACATAGTGACCCTATTTCAAGCCTCCTCATTGGTCTCCCTGAATTAAATTTCTCATCTCTCCCAAGTTTCTTCCTTATAATACCCAAGTCTGACATTCCCATGTTCAAGAAGTTATGAAGGTTGACTCAAAGGTGAGATAAGAAAAAAAACTCCTCTTTTAGCATTTAAAGCCCTTAACAATCTGAATCCAATCAATCTTTCTAGTCTGATTTCACATTGTGCACTTTTATACATTCTATGTTCCAAATAAACTGACTTATTTGCTGTTCTCCTACACAACAGTCTATCTCTCTCCTACCTCTATGCCATTGAAGAGACCATCAGCCATGTGTCGAATGTCTCCTTCATCACTTGCTAGAGTGTATTCAATTGAATTGTTGGGTATTCTGTTAAAACATAAAAAGTCATCCTAAAACAAATCATCCTGAGTGGACCACACCTAAACTTATGTCCTGCTTGATCCATCAGTTTATTGCTTAAAATTGTGGAGGTGTAGGGTGGAGTTGAATAGATACTCATTTCAAAGTAAGGTTCAGATATAACATTTATCAAATTGATTTGGATTCTTCAAAATCATTGAAACTCAAGGTTTGGAAAAAGCCTATTTGGTTATCTAAATATTCTTATCTAAAAGAAACAATTGAAAGAATTAGCTCCCTTTATGCATGGGAAAACAACTCTTCAGACTCATTTCACTTAAATCTTCAATCAGATGAATGTCATGTTTTAAAAGAGAAGTGTTTTTAATTTCCCAAGATTTTTATTGATCTATTCCCTCATTCACAATTTTTTAAAACTCATTACCTCAAAAAAGTTGCTATAAATGGACCAAATGGTTCCAATAACTCTTTTATATCACCTAGATTTGCCAGATCATTTCAACCAAATATCTTTGCTTCACCCCCACTGGACTTTCAAACATACCTGCAAATGTATGCATCATTTGCATACGGATACATCATTGCAGATTTGTGGATTAATGAGATGACACAAAAGTAGTATAATTTGCAGGTTTAATAGTGCAAGCAATCATTTCAGTGATCCTTTTCCTAGTACAAAGGAATGACATAGCAGGTAAGATGCCGGAAAGAGGGAAGATTGAGAGATCAACAATAAGTCACCTGGGATGCAAACACAAAAGTCACAGTTCATATCCTTGGGAGTATCCACTGTAATCACAGATAAGTAAATACAGGATAAATATAAAGTGCATGCAACATGACTGAAAAGTGCTAAGGACCGAGGGAGACAGCAAACACTTTATTGAAGCCAGTGACTCTAAAGCTGAACTTTGCACGAAGTTGGAGGTTCTTAGAAGTGGCAGTAAAGAGAGAAGGCATTCCAGGCAGGGGGCATAGTTTGAACAAAAGGACAGAAGCAAGAGTTTTCATGTGGAGAAGTGGAGTCAAACCTGACTCAGATACTTAATTGTGAAACTACAGGCAAGTCACAGTACCACTCTAGTCTCAGTTTGTTCCACTGTAAAATGGGGATAATACCTGACAGGGATGCTATAAGGATCAGATTTTTTTAAATGTATGCAAAATAGAAATGCCATTTAAATATTAATCTATCCTGGCAATTAAGCAAACAATAGAATAATGCCTAGATTTGTTGAGATACCAAGAGTAAAGAAACTGGTAAATAGTAAAGGGTAACATAAAAATCAATCCAATTTTTCCTTTCTCACTTATTTTAAACAAATTTGTTATAGGTTACTCAACCCACCTATGAACAAAGCCAGCCTTAGGGAGCCCCCTACATATGTGGTTGGACAGATACCCAAGCTCCCAACTTTGCCCCAACATATCTTCTCCGTTGACCCTGCCTTGTTCTTGGGATTCATTGAATCATCAAATGTCAGAATTTCAGCATCCATCTAGTCCAGTCTCTACCAGAACAGTCCTCTCTACATCACAACTGACAAAAGTATTGATTCAAACTTTGTCTGATGTAGATACTCATCAGAACTGGCTCTGGAGGAAAAAGTGAGGCTGGTGACCTTGCACAGTCCTCCTTCACTCAAATCAAAGTCAAATGCAAGCCATGTCACCATTTCCCTGAAGTCATGGTCCACTATGAAAACAAAGAACAAACAAAATAGTAGTTCAAGCTGCCTGAATGGAAACCCAGCCAGTTGGGTAACTCAGGGAGTCCTCTCCCTTGCTTCCTCCTCTCTAAATGAAGGTAAATTTTGATGGCAGGAAGCTGCCCAGTTAACTTGGGGTTTGCTGGCAAAATTCCTTCTATCCTTCCTTCCTGTCTCTTTTTTTTCTTTTTCCCCTTCCTTCCTTCCTTTCATTTTCTTTGAGATTTTCTTTCTTTCATTTTTCTTTCTTTCTTTCATTCTTCCTTTCTCTTTTCTCAAAGACCAAAGCTTAAACCTATTTCACTCTGGAGCTCATAGATTGAACCACAATTGGTTCCCTGCCCAAGCTCCACTTAATGATTATATTTTGGCCCCTCCAAACTCAGAGTGAATGTCTGTTTCTTTTTTGACCAGCAACCCTGGGAGTCTTCTCCTCCCAGTTTGATTTTTTTTAAAAAGAAGCCATCCCTTCAATCACTTCTTAAAAAGGCTTATTCACTGAATGGGTGTTACCTCACTCAGAGTGAGAACCTGAAAAGGTCTTAGCCTAAAAGAGTCAGGGTTTCCCGTTGCATCCGAGGCCATCTCCAGTCATCCTGATGGATATCTGACCACCGGACCCAGATGGCTCTGAAGGAGAAAGTATGGTTGCTGACTTTGCACAGCCCTCCCTCACTCTGATAAATCAAAGTCAATTGCAAGTCATGTCATCATCTCCCTGATGTCATAGTCCTCTTAAAAATGAAGGACAAACACAACAACAATAACAGCATGAATTAAATCCTCCAGTGAGAGAGAGCCCCTCCCCCCACTTCTATAAGTAGTCCAGTCTACTTTTGGATAGCTCTAATATTTTTTCAGAAAACTCAAATTGTCCTCTTTGCAAATCCCACCAAATCCTCCTAATTCTGGCCCCTGGAGCCAAACACAGCAATTCTAATCCCTCTTCTATGTTAAAGTCCTTCAAATACATGAAGACAAACAGTTATTATGTATGTCCTCCCTCTCTTCTACTCCTAAATCTTTTCTTCTCTGGGTTAGATGTCTCCAGTTCCTTCAACCAAGCTTCAGGTGGCATGACCTCAAAGCCCTCTACAATGGTAGTTGCACTTCTCAGGAAGACCTCAACTTTAGGAATTTTATTAAAATGCAAATGATATCAGTAAAGTGACACATAAAGTCATTATCAGTCCTTTATACATTAGGTCAAAATGCTTGAGTTGGTTTGAGATTTAGAAATCACCTATTTCAACACGCTCATTTTACTGATTAAGAAATGAAAGTCCAGGCTTAAGAGCAGTATATCTGAAGTCAAAGGATACAGGTATGAACACAGATGAATTTCAAAGAAATGAAATCAAGGAAACCCTGTAGAGCTTAGAACTGGGTTTGTTGGGTGATAATTCAAATGCGATGCTTACAGTGTAGGGCAGGGTACATCTGCATGGAATTATGATGACATGTTCAACTGAGAGAAAGGAAAAGGATATATTGAAAGGTGGCCAAGGAAGACGGAAAGGACACCTTAGACAAGTATCTGCTACTTTACAGTTTTGCTCGGGTTCAACCCCTATATTCAATGAAAAATGTTACCTTTTTAAAATAGGAAAACTACAATGCTTTGATTTCTAAGTCAGGTAGCATCACTCTCCCTTCCAATAAATCCCCCAACCCAACTCTCACTTGCTCATTGTTTGGGTTTTGATGGTTCAGAGTGAATGTAAATAGTAATTGTTTCTGTTCTGACCAGAAACTCTGCCAGTCTTCCCCTTCTGGAGTGATTCCTTTGTGAAGGCAAAGTAGGCCACATTTTACTTCATTTCTTACCTAGCCTTAACCACAGAATGGGTGTTGACTCAGACATAGAGAGACCTAGGAAAGACCTTAGCTTAAAAAGGCCAAGGTCTCCTACTGCATTCTGGACCATCACCAGTTATCTTAACCTATGTCTTGCCACTGGAATACAATGACTTTGGAAGAGAGAATGGGGCTAGTGACTTTGAACAGCTCTGCCTCACTTAAATCCCATTTATTTACAAGTCAAAATGTCACCCTCCTGAAGTCATTGGTCCTCTTCAAGAATGACAGACCACCAGCAAAACACAGCCCTGGTTTGATTTCTTACCAGCAAAGTTCAAGTTAATTTTACTTACTTGATAAATAAAGACTGGTCAAACAATGTTCTGTAGTTTATCTGCAAAACTTGAGTAATTCCCATATGCACAGTTGATTCATTAGTGTAGTTTCCTATGGTTTCCATGAAACAGGATGAGACCTTTCTATCAGAAAGAAAATAACCATTTATTAGCACAACTTTGTTCTTAGGGGACTGATTGTGATGTTCTTAAAAGGCAGCCAATTACTTTTAGAAGAAAATCTTTTTCCTAGTGTAGCAATAAAAACCCAATACAGGGTTGGAATGCTGCACGTTCCCCCTCTACACTAAGAAGTTACACTCAGTTCTAGTCCAACACATAAGAGTTGTACCAGCTCTAATCCTAAGGCAAACTTACCCCCTAAATCAGATGTCAGCTTCCTTTTGCCCTATACTCACTACGTTTTTACACATGCACTCTGCAACCAAAGAAAAATTACTTACTTAAAGCACAAAGATATTCATGGATTCATGTATAGAGCAAAGAAAGGACAGCTATTTATTTCTTCTAAAATGTTTAAAATACACAAGACCCCAAAATACGTTGACAAACAATGAAATAACATGATACTGTTAAAATTATTAAACCATGTAGTTTGTAGGCTTGCTAAATAGATACTTCAGATTTTACCTGCACTGTCCAAACAGTTCCCACCAGGACCTATGTCTTCTGGGATGCCAGGCCAGGAATGGAGCTCATTATCAATCTGAAGTCTTCTCCAAGAAGAAATGTGGTGACTATAAAGGGTTTCTCACACACTAGATGAGAACTGATCATCTTTGGATGTTTTGAATTCATGTGTTGGCCTCCAAGGTTGGAAATATTGATTTCAGGATCACCATTCATTCTCCTATGATAAAGAAAAGAAATTTAATGCAGAACAGGTTGCCAAAGGCCCACACTCAATCTCCCTTTGCTCTAGCTGCAGTGTTATGGCAGGGGAGTTACTGCAGTGCCACTGGGGTGAAGAGAGGGTGCTAGGCACTGCCCTTACCCTATCACAGAGAAGCTCATTTGATACTGATGCAGACTAGTCTTAGGAAGAGAAGAGAGGAAGGGGACTTCTTTTGAAGGCCCACTGAGTCAGAGACTCTTCTAGTTTAATGGCCAATAAGAGAATTATTTCATCATCCAAAAGTATCCAAATCCTTTAATGCTAAACTGTTGTTTCTCTGAAGCAAATAAGAAGCAAGCTCAGTACCCCTTGGCCTGTACTACTTAGAATTCAACCCTCACTATGCTAATTGTATTCTGTTCCTGAGACTAAATTGCCAAGATGCACTTGATTGGAGGTTATCCATTTCCCCATTTATAGATTTAAAAAATTAGATTCACAAATAATATTTTATGAAACTGTCGGTTTTTCTCCAATAATCATGATTTTTTTTCCTTTCTGCTTACATCTTAATTCTAGTAATTTAGCAATAGTAACTTGAAACTAAAACTACTGATTTGCTACTTGATCAATTTACCAACGGACCAAAGACTATAGCACCAATCCTTCCAAAGTAGAATGACACCTCCAAGACTGACCAGTATTTGACTTGAAGTTTTAAATTATTTCCTCCAGTCTCACATAACACTTTTTCTTACCCATCATCATATCAATGACATTCTAAATTTATCATTCATTCATTCATAAAGCACTTATTATGTTCAATGCACTGTTATTTCCTGTTTGAATATAAACTCCCAACAGGCAAGGATTAAGTCTCCTTCATCTTTGTATCCCTTTCAGTGCTTAGGAATAAGTTCCCAAATAAAGGTTTGATAAATGAATGGATAGATATTAAAATAAGTTTCTCCTTGGTTGTTTTTCTAAACAATTTCCAAATTCTACCTGGCATGGGATAGTTACCAAAACTTCACATTATACATGTATTAAATTATTCATTATTTTCTGAGATCAAATTTTTAAAGTTAACCAAACCCTAAAAGACTTTATAAGTTGCCAAAACTCCTTTGTTTTTACTTATTGATTTTTTGCCAACCATGAAGAACTCTCTACACAACCTTAATGATCCACAGAAGGGCAAAATGTTAGACTTAGACCTACTTTCCATCCTGCCTATGATATGTACAGTTTTTCAACTATGGGCAAGCCTCTTGAAGATTCAGATTATTTCTTTCTATAAAACAAAATTAATACCTGTGCTCCCCATCCCACAAGGTAGCAGTAAGACTGAAACATATAAAAGGTAGCTCTTGTCACTGCAAAAGAACACTTCCAATTCTTACTCTTAGTGATAAGAAAACAACAAAGCTTATTTTCATGGTAAACAATGGCAAAGTTCATGGATTGGAAAATGGAGAAACCTCTGGCCATTGTGCCACACACCCATAATCCCCACTACCAGCAAAGCTGAATCTAGGGGATGGGTTGAGCTCTGACTCTCTGGACTGCATACAGTGGGCTAAACCTTTGGGTTGTCTATATTATGTCTGGCACCAAGATGGTAAACCCCAGAAGCAGAAGGCAGCTAGGCTACCTAAGAAGGAATGAACTAGCCCAGATCAGAAAGAGAAAAATGAAAACCAGGATATTTAAGCATTGGGCTCAGAAAGCAAATGGCTGTTCTGTTTCTAATTTGGGAAGACAGGGGAACTTAGGGAAAAAAACAAACAACAAACAAAAAGCCCACAAAACAAAATGTGAGAACTCAGTGGTTGTTTTACTATTTACATCAACAGTGCTAACATAAATATCACCATCAGTGAGCTATTAATGAAACTCAGAACATGGAAATTTAGATTTTTCCTATAAGAGTATTATCCTTTGGTGTCTCCAAAATCTAAGAGACACTCATTGAAATTGTTGCATGGAGAATATAGAAAAAGACTAACCTTTCCTTGATTTTATGCTTGCCAGTGCCCTAAATTAACCGCTACTTTTTAAAAGAGTGAATAAATACAGTGAAAAAGTGGGGGGGGGGGGGGTGAAGAAGAACCATTTCTATCCCTGATATTAGCCAATTCACAGGAGAAAGAAGACAAAGAATTTCACACTCTTGTTAAGAGGCAGTGAGACAATATAGCTGTACCTTTAAAAACATGTGGTATGTTTCACCAAGTTAAATTTGGAATCTTTGTGGGAGAGAGGATTATATTTGCTATTTTTAAGACTACTATTTGTGTTTGTATACACATGTACAGTTCTTTCCTTTAAGTACAGTGCATATTACAAATATTAAGACCATATCCAAACTATGTAATTATAGTTTTGTATGTGATAACTCAACAATAGCCAGAGGAAAAGTTTCATTGAAAAAGGTTTGAATTAAATGGTTAAATTGAAAAGAAGTGTCAAGGCTAGTGCTATCTGCTTTGGAAGTGGACCACCCAAACAGTTCTGACTGGGAATGTTATATAGTATTTTAGAGCTGAGAATAATCTTGGAGGTCATCTAATGCCCCACCCTCAACCCATCACTTTCCACCCCAGCCGCAGCCCCACCCACTTATCACCCCCAACCCATTTTACAGATGAGGAAACTAAACCACAAAGAGATAAAGATTACTTGCCAATACCATCTATTTCAAAAAGCATTTGGCCAGTTCGAGATATTGTGCTAGTGCTGGAGATGCAGAGACACAAACGAAATAGCTGCTGTCCTTAAAGAACAAGAAATTAGTAGAAATTCACTTTTATTTCAGAGAATACAGCTATATAAAGGAAGATCTCTAAATCTTAACTGTCAACTTGATACCCTTTGCAAGAGGAGAGGAAATAATTATTTTCCTGTCATAATATGAATACTGTGCTTCTGTAAGGATTGAGCAAATGGAGTAACCCTGAAATTCAGCTTGAGCCACAGTGGGATAAGGGAAGCACAAGGGAGCCAGAAATTGGAATTCTATTACAATATTATAGGGCAAGTCTCTCTATGCTCTCCCAGTAAAAAGGTCAGCTTTACAAAACTAGAATATGTATAGCTAGGCATTTGCGAAAATCTGGGACCCCTTATGTGAAACATGGCCCAGAACTCCAATCCTTAGAGTCACTCTTTGATTTGTGCCCTTATATAGGTGCCCCTCTGGAAAATTTAAAATTTTACTCATGTCTTTGTCTCTGTAGATGTGAAAAAGAGTCCTTTGATTAAGGACAACCTTTATTTCACCCCATAGAAATATGCAAAACATATAAAGAATTCACAGGAGCCCAAATATAGTCAAAGCAACTCTCTTTCCCTTTCTTGTAAGTTCCACTAGACTCATGGCATCACCCTGTCACAGTGATTCCCCCAGAAAGGAAACAGAAGTCTAGAAAATGATGATGCCTTATCCTTCAGCAAGCCTCTACTCTCTTCTAAAGACCTAAATGGGTCAGGAGACTTAGAGTATTACACTAAGGTTGGGGGACTCCCTCCCCAAATTAAAATTTTGGCCTCAGAAAGTCAATCTAGACAGCCCATATCATTTATAGGAGTAGTGGAAAGCAAAGGACAGATTTACTTAATTCCTTGCAACTCTTCCAACTCTAAGGCTATATACTTGTTTATCTTCTCTCCATAATTCTGGGTACAGGAGCTCAACTGGAATTCCCTTTCTTTCCCAAAGTCTCAGTCCAAAACCTTATATTATTCAGGAAATCCCTTCTCTTTCTCCATAAGACTGAGTCAAGGAATTCACCATTGACCAAGTCCATGAAATCTGCTGCAGTCTTCTTACTAAGAAACAAAGCTTAGAAACTTTGGGTACAGTTGTCTGTAAAAGTCACATGATATTAATGCAGATATTATATGATGCTAGTATCCAAGAGAAGACAGTACCAGGCAAATCTGAAAAATATTATTTGAAACCCCTAAGCCATCATTTTGTTCTCTCTATACTCCCCTTGGTAGCTAGCACCATAATCTTCAGTTAGATGGACAGAAAGACAGAAAGATGAAGGTATACACATATATTTATATTTATATAAATATGTATGCATATTTGTGTATACACATATATACATATACATACATATATGTACATTATATATTTGTATATACACACATGTATATGTTTACATATATGTATGTACATATATACATATACACATATACATGTGTATATGTGTATAAAAAAGACAAGAGAAATATACATGATTAAAAGCTATTTCCCAATAGATAGTAGTCCTACTGTATGAACAAATGGCACTTAAAAGAGGAATTACAAACTGTTAGAAGTGTGTTCATCCTTCTTTGCCGAAGAAGAGCTTGCCATCAGAGAAATGATGACATAACTTGGACTTGACTTGGTTTTGAGTGAGGGAGGGCTGTGCAGGTCACCAGCCTCACTTCTCCTGCAGAGCCATCTGAATCCAGTGACCAGATATTCATCAGGATGACTGGAGATGATCCAGGATGAGGCAATTGGGGTTAAGTGACTTGCCCAAGGTCACACAGCTAGTGAGTGTCAAGTGTCTGAGGTGAGATTTGAACTCAGGTCCTCCTGGCTCCTGCACTGGTGCTCTATCCACTGCACCACCCAACTGTCCCTAATGATTTGAAAGAATGCTCCAAATCATTAATAAGAGAAGTGAAAAATCAAAATAACCTTGAGATTTTTACTTCATAGCCAGCAGATAGTCAAAGATGACAAGAGATAGGAGTATTCATTGCTGGAGGGATTGTAGGAAAATACACATATGAATGCATTGTTTATGCAGCTATGAGTTAATACAACCATTATGGAAATCAGTTTGGCATTATGCAAATTAAGTAGATAAAATGTTCATACCCTTTTACTCCAGGATTCTACTGTTAGGCATATATGCCAAGGAACAAATTGAAAAAGGATAGGCTTCGTATACGCCAAAATACTTATGGCAGTACTTTTGTGGCAGCGGCAGCTAGTGGAGATGTGGAGAAATAGAGCACTGGACCAGTAGTCAGGAGAACTCTCAGATACTTACTAGCTGTGTGACCCTGAGCACTTAACTTATGTTTGCTTCAGTTTCTTCAAGTATAAAGGATGAAGGTAATATTAGCTCCTTTTTCTTAGGGTGTTTGTGAGGATCAAATGAGCTAATATTTGTAAAATGTGCTTTATATAGGGCCTGGCACATAGTAGGCACTCTTCCCTCTCCCCTTCCCCTTGTGGTAGCAAAGAACTGGAAATGAAGAGGTTGCCTAAAGAATTGCCAAATAGTAATACATAATTATAATGAAATGTTATTGTGCTGTGAGAAACAATGACTATGATTAATACAGAGCACAAAAAGATTTACATGAACTTATGCAAAGTAAGCAGAACCATGTATACATTGACAGAAAATGAATATTGCAAAATGACAAAGAATAAGCTTGGCCCAAAGGAGAGATATGAGACACCTCCCCCAAATCCTATGCAGAAGTTGAGATGAGGTGATTCTTGAGGTATGGAATGTTGAATATTAGATACATCAGTCTTTTTGTATAGTTATCATTTTATCTCTTTCTTTTTCTTTCAAAAACTGATTTATTATGTGGGATAGTTGGCTGTAGAGTCAGGAACATAAGAAGAAATTTAGGCTCTGCAAAAGCAAAATACAAAAAAGAAAAAAAAAGAAAAATCTAATAAACTACTAATCTGTGAGTTTGAACTCCTTTTATCTAATGGAGATTTCAATTGTCTATTACTTAACCTTAGAGAGTTGCCAAAGACTCAGAGAGAGAAAGTGACTAAATGCCCACGTGCATATTAAGATACCCGGGTACCCTTCTTAGGGATTTATAAATTTTAACAGGAACCAAAACCTTAAGCTCAAAGAATAAAGTTCTAAAGGGCAAAAACACAGCCCTTTGCCTGACTCTGGGAAGAGCTTTTGTTCTAATACTTATATATTTTTTTCAATTTTCCAAGTATTTCTGTTTTTTTTTCTTTTCCTACTTGGTTCTAACAATTACTTTATCAGATGAACAGAGAGGATCCCGTTTTTATTTGTTTTTTAAATTGTGTTCTATAGAAGCTGGTCACTTATATTTTGCTTCATATGAGTGCCCCAGGTAAACACTGATGACTTCTTTTTGGGGGGAGGCGGGTGTAACAGCAAGGACCCTGCCATACACAGGAGGGCTTGCTGTACAAGTTCTTAGATCTGCTTTTCTAAAAGGAAAGCAACTTTTGAGAGGTGAGCAAGGTACTTTAATCAAGTACATACATCATTCACCTAGTTCAGGGGAAAAGTCAGCATCCTGAATTTAACAGACAAAACAAACAGAAATTACAAATAGAAAGACCAACAGACAGGACTTCCAACTGCCTGACCATAAGCAATACATACATCACAGATCAAGAGACAGATCCAACTGTCTGATCATTAAATATAGACATAGTTACCAGAGAGAGAGAAGCACCAACATCTGGGTTTTTGAAGCTGGGTGCCTCCTTAGTGGCTACCCAGAATCTCATCTGGCCAAACAAACACTTCCAATGAGTAAGCCCCAAAACAAAACCTCAGCTCAGAATATATATACACTTTTCAGAGCCACAGGGCATCACAGCTATTGAGAACCAGTGCCTCATTAGAAATTAACAAAAGGTGTGAGTTTTCCTACAAAAAAAATCTCCCATAATCAAGCTTCCCTTAATGGGCAGGCCCATTAAGGGTGAGGAAGATCTTTAATTCTCATTAACATAATTAACATTGGGGGGGTGGCTATATTTAATAAACTGTCCTCAGGCATGGATGAAACACTCATAGCCCACCTGATATTGTATTTTCAACAATAATATAGCTATCCTACATATTTCTATTGATTTTTAATTTCTAATTCTAAACAATGTTTAGCATAATTTAAAATATTACAAAAACAAAGACATTCTTGTCATTAATCTTCACAGTTAAAATTTCTCCCAGCAGAGGCCATATATAACCAAGTATTCTGAATTCTCAAATTCTGAACTCATCTTAAGATATAAATAAGTCGGAGAGATATCACATCTTAATTTTTGAAGAATTCTGGCATTATGATAGTCTATCTCTAAGCATAGATCACATCCTCATTTTATAATTTGACTCTAGTTAATCCTCTATAATTTCAAACTTGACACAAGGAAAAAGGAGTTAATTCTCTTCCCTCTGAGCATTTTAAAACATAACCAGACAAAACAGTGGTCCCATTCATGGGTTGTCATCATTAAACTATCATTGAGTGAACAGTCTGTTGGTGAAGTTTCTCTCTATTTTCTTAATTAGACTGGTCCAAGGATGGAAAACATAGTCTATTGTTAGGAACATACTCAAAGCCTTCAAAAAGTGGAAGAATTTGCCGGTGTTTGGAGTTTCCTAGTTACAGTGTTAAAGAACCCAAGGTTATTTCATGCCATATCACAGAATAAGATGTCTGTGAAGGTGTATAATTTTAAGATCAGTGTATCATACAGGGAGGTGGGAAAATGCTGGCTTCCAAGTAAAAAAACTTGGATTTAAGACCTGTCTCAGGCACGTAATATCTTTGTGACTCTCATCATATCACAACCTCTAAGTACCCCAAGGCAATGTTTTAACAAAGTAAAAATCTATATTGGTAGAGAGTCTTTCCTCTATGATGACTCTTTTTACTGAGAAAAACATAGGTCCAGGCCAAATAACTACAAAAAGAGGTTAGTATAGTATGAGGAAGAGATAGTAGAGGAGCAGACTGAATGATTCAGTTGCATCCACATAATGTTAAGAGATCTAGAGGAAGGCTCTCAGCATGTTGGAAAAACTTCTTCCAAGGACAATTTATGGGGAAAGATGGAGAAAATTTCATGAGAATGCATGAGTTGGTTGTGATTAGCACCTTTGGAAAGAGTACCTATACAGATGAGATCATAGACCCACTGACATTCAGAAAACTTTGCTATTTATTTATTTATTTTTGCAAAAGAGAAATTTAACTTTAAGTGACATTCATTCCTAATGTCTTGAAGCAAAGGAGGAGCTAAAATTTGGAACATAACTCAAATTTTTAACATTAGTCAGACCTGTAATAGTAAAAATAAATAAATAAAAGAAAGCATTAAAGGCCATTATTCTCACATAAGTTGAAAGACCTAAAGAGTTCTTCTTTGCCTCTTTCACCATAAGAATACATATTCCCCTGTATTTATAGGAGAGTGTTACCCCATAAATGATTTTGTTACGCATTTGGTTAACAAAATTGTAAAGTACAACAGTGGAACAGACTAGATAAGGAATAACGAAAAATAATCAATTTTACTAATGCAGGATTTAACAAATCTGTGAACTCAAATACTTGGACAAGACTCCCTATTTTACAAGAATTGCCAGGATAACTTTTAAAAGTTTTGGCAAAAATTAGTTTTACACTTGCTTCTTACATTGCATACCACACTAATCTCAAAATGGACATATGCCTTGAATATGAAATGTACACACACACACACACACACACACACACACACATACACACATTAAAGAAGAGAATTTACATTTCATAACTGTTGCTAGGAGACCTCTTAACTAAATAAGTCATAGGGTAATTACAAAATGTAAGGAAGATACTTTTTAATGAATGAAATTGAAAAGCTTTTGCACAAACAAAATCAATGCAGCCTGGATTAGAAGGGAAACAGCCACTTAGGGAAAAAAGAACATCAAATATATCTAATTACAGTTAATATATAGGAAACTTGTAAACACCAAGTGTCATTTCCCAGTGTGTAAGTGGTCAAGTAGGAATAATTCTTTATTGAAAAAAAGCAAACTTTAACAACCATATGAAAAGTGGCTGTGAATCACAAATAATAAAAGAAATGTTAATCAAAATAATCCTCAGCTTTTACTTCACTTAGAGAAAATTGCAAACATAAAAAAGAGAGAAATAGTAAATATTGGCAATGACCACCACACCAGCTAATAAATTGGTCTTGTCATTCTTGAAACTTCTTCAAATTAATTCTAAGAAAGTGAATAAAATATTCATACTCTTTAATCCAGATGTCCCACTGCCAGGCAGATAAATGAAAGATATCAAAAGTAGAAATGTCCTTGTTCCCAAAATATTTACAGCAACATTTTGTGTGATAGGAAATACTGGAAACAAAAAGGGTGATCATCATTTGGGGAACAACTCAAGAAATCATGGGACATGAGTATAGTTGAATATTGCTACACCCAAAGAAAGGATTAATATGAAGAATTTAAAGAACCATATATGAGTTGATACAGAGGCAAATAAGTAGAACCAAGAAAACCACATCTATAAGATTAACAACATAAATGGGGAAAAATGAAATGGAATGTTGTGGAATTATAATCGACCAATTTTAACCCCAGGGAAGAACTGATAAAATACACTTCCTTTCTGTAGATGCAAAGATTGAAGAGTGGTGTATGAGTACAGAGTATTGCAAGTACTGTCAAATAGTTGGTATATTAATAGGTTTACCAAATCTTCTTTTCAAATGTTTGTTATAAGATATGGCTAAGTAAGAGGAGGAAGAGAAATATGTTCAGAAATAAAAGTTATGAAAATACAAAAGATAAGATAAAAATAAAATTTCAAAACTGTTTTTGCTACGTGAAAAAGTGACCCTGAATATGTTATTGGATGGAATCAAATATTATTTAAAACTTGTTTCCTGAGGTCCTTCTGTTTTTTATTATCATGTCCAGAGAACATTATGTTTCTGATTATTGGTTGTCAGGTATATCATATTCTCTATAATCTGATAGGGCAGTTAGGTGGCTCAATGGATAGAGTGCTGGGGCTGAAGACAGGAGCACATCTTTGTGAGTCCAAATCAGTCTCAGACACTTAATAACTGTGTAATCCTGGGCAAACCATTTGATCTTGTTTGCCTCAGTTTCCTCATCTCTAAAATGAGATGAAGAAGGAAATGGCAAGTCACTCCAGTATCTCTGCCAAGAAAACCCCAACTATTTCATTACTGATATAACTGAAAAACAACACCCATAAATATAGGCTGATACCCCTTCTTTGGGATGATCCACCTATCTCATCAATTATGAATAGTATAGGACTTTTCAGGTAGCAGGCACTTAAAATATGTTGCTTGAAACTAATGAGATAGACTCAAATTAGTTTTCAATGTCCTATTTCTCAAAAGACCACCATGCACATCATCCTGTAATAGGCATCTGACTACTGTCTCTTAAGCATGTAATAGATACTCTCTTAGAGAAGCCAGGTTTCATCACATCTCTGAAACCTTTGCCTCCTTCATTTGTTATTGTAGAACTGCTAATCTCTCTCCTGACTTGATTTTCAGGAAAGTATGAATTTTCAAAGAATTTCTGGAAAATGTTAGTATTTCTAGAATGCATCTTGATTTCCTGATCACAAATGAATTGTGAGAATTAATGGATTTCTCTATTTTAAAAGTGCATTGTCTAATTCTGATGATGAACTTGAACATGAGACACCATGGTAGAAAGCAAACACCTTGTTCAAATACCTGGGCTCAAGTCGCATCTCTGCCAATCACTTTCAAATTACCTTAACTCTTCACCTATAACATGAAGATACAGCAATACCTAGCTCTTAAGGTATCAATTAATTAATGTAGATAACTAGTTTTGTAACACTAAAAACCATATTAATTTAAAGTATTATCTTCCTCAGTCACATTTCTTATTAGAGCAAATATTTTCCTTCTCATAAAATCAAGAAGGCTATTGTAATCAATGATAAAAGTCTCCATATATAACTAGCTTGTCCAACTATTAGCATAGTCATGGGAAAAACTAGTGATTCTAAGACAGTGCTCTATGACTATTATACACATGATTTTAACACTCACGTAGAAAATGAGAAGATGGGATGGAAACAGTTCTCTACTATTTTGTACCAAATCAAACTACTTTCTAAAAAAATTGCAGTTGAGCTGGCTAACTGTTGGTTGTTTTACTGGTTCAAATCATCCAGCCAAGTGTAGAAGGAAAGCTAACTCCTACATTACAATCCACATCTGCTTATGCTAGAATGAAAACCCATCTGAGAATCAATGAAGCACATGTAGAGGGTCTAATTAAATCCCTATGCTATTTCCTTTAAAACTGTCAAATTGAAATTGTAATCTTGTATTCATTCACCCCCAGTGGTGCAGTGGTAATTTTAGAAGTGGGAATATTTAAGCAATAAGACACAACAGGGTGTGTGTTGTGCTGGGATATCATTGAGCCTGGATAGTTGCTAGGTAGACAGTTAATGTTCTGAAACCACAACTTTTCCTTTGTCATGACAGCATATCAGGACCCTCTGATTGGTAGGATATAACCACATTTTGACCCATTCTTATCTCAAGATTCAAAGTGAAAATATGTATATTAATTTATATAACAATGTCAGTATAAAATATTTAAGTAAATATAATTATTAATCATAATACATTACAATTGTAGGGATGTTTTATATTTTCAAAATAAGAAACAAGGGTGTCATTTCTGTTCATCTTTATTTAAATGTAGCTCTTGCATCAACCTTTTTGACTCATGGAGTAATCACGAAATTACAACTGATAACTCTCTCTTCAATTATCTACCATCTTTAGCTATTAAGTTTGGGTTTAATCTCTCCATCATCTTAGAAAACCTCAATACCCACACCTCTTTGCAGTAATAAGGCACAGACTCTTGAATAGCATGAGTAGGGGACCATGTAAAGATTTGATTACATACAATACCTGAGTCAAATGAAATGAAATGAGACCTTAAAAGATTATTGTTTTGTGCTGTGAAGATCACATATACAATCAGAGATGTGGATAAAACAGCATTTAAAATTAGATTGCTCTAAACCTACTATAAAATAATTTATAGCCATATAAAAATGCTCTATATCATTACTGATTAGAGAAATGCAGATTAAAACAACTTTGAGATACCATTTTACACCTACCAGATTGGGTAAAATTATTAAAGGGGAAAGCAAAAAATTGTTGCAGGGAATGTGGAAAAATTGGAACTCTAATTCATTGTGGGTGGAATTTTGAATTTATCCAACCATTTTGGAGAGTAATCTGGAATTAGGTCCAAAGAATTATTAAACTACCTATACCTTTCAAACCAGCAATACAACTACTTAGTCTATTTCCAAAGATGATTAGGGGGAAATGTAAAGAACCTATATGTTCTAGATTGTTTATAGCAACTCTCTTTGTAGTGACAAAGAACTGAAAATTGCAGGGATCCCAATCAATTAGGGATTGTTCCTGTTTGTCCTTCATTCTTGAAGAAGACCATGACATCAGGAAGATGATGCCATGACATGCAAATGAATTGGATTTGAGTGAGGGAGAGCTGTGCCTCATTTTCATGTCACCTGCCTCATTTTCTTCTCTGGAGCCACTGGGTCCAGTGGCAAGGTATAGATCAGGACAACTGGAGATGGCTCAGCATGCAATGGGAGATCTTGGCCTTTTTAAGCTAAGGTCTTTATCATGAATTGTGGTATATAATTGTGATAGAACAGTACTATGCTATAAGAAATGATGAACTCGATAATTTTAGAAAAACATCAAAAGATTTGCATGAAATAATCAGGAGTGAAATGAGCAGAGCCAAGAGAGCATTATATACAACAACAGTAATGTTGTTTTAAGAATTACTTAGAGAGAAGAAGTTATTTTGTCTATTATGAATACCTAAATTAACTATAAAAGATTATTTGAAGAAAGATACTATCTGTATCCAGAGAAGGAACTGATAAATACAAGTATGTATAGAATCATTTTATATACATAACATGCACACACACATACATAGACACACACACACACACACCTATTTATGTTTAATGGTAGACATCGCTAGGGTTAGGAGGGGAGAGAAGAAAAAAATAAAAAGAAAAGAAAGTTACATCATAATTTTGTTGTATATTTGAAAGGAATAGCAAATTGTGCCTAGTACATTTGCAGTTTCATATACAACTTTTTATTGTACTATGTTATAGAAATGCTTTTTTTTTTTATTCCATACATTTAAAAACAAAAGAAAAAAATTCAAAGAAGAAAAAAGCAGACTATTTTTACTACATCAAGATGAAACTTCATAAATATGGGCAGCTTTTTTTTCTCTTGGGTTGACTGACATAATACTTTAATATTCCAAGTTTAAAAACCTGAAATCCATCTTTAGGGAAATTTCTAAATTAACTTTATATCCATTTTTCTAACTTTTCCATTTGGTTTTTCTCTCAGTGATGGGGCAGGGAAACTGCAACATTGAGTGGGTAAGCAGAGTTGTAGAGTCCCTCCTAGATCCAAAAGGTTAAACTACATGAGCAGTTTTGAAATAATTTGTAATTCTAAGAGTTACTGAATACAACTGTTCCTACCTTGAGGAAAAGAATAATATAAATGTATTCTGACACAAGCTATCCATTTGAGAGAACTGCTCCTTCTATAATATCCTCTCTATTCTCCCACAAACACACATTTCCATCCCTCTGTATGAATGAATTTGAACCTAAATGTGATTGCTCTGTTAGAAATGCATACTCAAGTACAGACCTAGGTGTAAGGCAGCATGGGAGAAGAATTTAAAAAGAGATTTATTACTACAGATCACCAACTTGTGAGAACAAAGATTCAAAGAATGAAAAAAATAGAAGACAGTGTGAAATATCTCATTGGAAAAACAACTAACCTGGAAAATAGATCCAGGAGAGATCATTTAAAAAAAAATTATTGGGCCACTTAAAAGCCATGATCAAAATGCGCCTAGACATCATGTTTTCAGAAATTATCAAGGATAACTATCCCCATATTCTAGAACCAGAGGGTAAAATAGAAATGGAAAGAATCCACTTATCACTTAATGAAAGAGATTCAAAAAAGAAAACTCGTAAGAATATTATAGTTGAATTCCAGAGATCCCAGGTCACAGAGAAAATATTGCAAGAAGTAAGAAAGAAATAATTCAAGTATTGTGGAAACACAGTAAGGATAACAGAAGATTTAGCAGCTTTTACATTAAAAACCAGAGGACTTGAAATATGATATTCTGGAGGTCAAAGGAGCTAGGATTAAAACCAAGACTCACCTACCCAACAAAACTGAGTGTAATCCTTCAGGGGGAAAAATGACTATTCAATGTAATAAAGGACTTTCAAGCTTTCTTGATGGAAAGACCAGAGTGGAATAGAAAATTTGACTTTCAATTCAAGACTCAAGAGAAGTATGAAAAGGTAAACAGGAAAAGAAATCATAAGGGACTTATTAAACTTGAACGATTTACATTTCTACATGAAAAGATGATAGTTGTAACTCAGGGGATTTTTCTCAGTATTAGAGTAGTTGGAAGGAATATATACATATATATGTATATATGTTTGTATATATGTATGTGTGATTATGCATGTGTATGTATATACATGTATACATATATATGGAAAGAGAGAGAGAGATGGGACACAGGGTGAGTTTAATATGAAGGGATGTTATCTAAAAAATAAAATTAAGGGGTGAGAGAGGAAAGTACTGGAAGAAGGAGAAAGGGGGAGGTAGAATTGGGTAAATTATCTCACATAAAAGAGGCAATAAAAAACTTTTATAGTGGAGGGGAAGAGGGGGAAGGTGAGAAGGAATAAGTGAACCTTACTCTCATCAGATTTGACTTAAGGAGGGAATAACTTACACAATCAATTGAGTATGGAAAGCTATTTTACCCTAAAGAAAAGTAGGGAGAAAAGGGATAAGAAAGGGAGATGGTTTGATAGAAGAGAGGACAGAATGGGGGGGGGGGAATCAGAAGCAAACACTTTTGAGGAGGCATAGGGTCAAAGAAGGGAAGAGAAGAAACAAGGGACAGGATAGATGGAGAGAAATATAGTTAGTCTTTCAAAACCTATTATGGAAGCGTTTTGCATGACTACACATGAACAACCTATATCTAATTGCTTGCCTTCTCAATGGTGGGGGGAGAGGAAGGGAGAGAATTTGGAACTCAAAGTTTTAAAAACAAATGTTAAAAATTGTTTATTCATGAAAATGGAAAATAAGATATACAGGTGATGAAGTATAGAAATCTATCATACCCTAAAGGAAATTAGAAAGGGAAGAGCATAAGAGAAGAGAGGAAGATGATAGAAGGAAAGAAAGATTGAGGGAAGGGGTAATCAGAATGCATGTAGTCTTGGAATGGTGGAGAGGAGATAAGGGGAGAAAATCTGAAATTCAAAATCTTGTGGAAGTGAATGTTGAAAACTAAAAATTAATTAATTAATAAAAAAGAAAATGGTTTGTTTATATGCTTTGATTATTTATTGGGAAATCACTTTGGGTGTTATACATTCATGTAAATTGTTCACATATCTTGGATATCAACTGACAGAGATATTTCATGTGAAGATTTTCTCCTTCTTATCCTACTTAAATTAATTTATTCATTAATAAGTTTTAAAACCCTATTTAATTATACCAAAACTTATGGGATGCAATAAAAGCAATAATGAGATGAAAATTATATCTTTATCAATAAAATGGAGAAAAAAAGAACATTGAATTGGGTATGGAATTTCAAAAAAAACTGGAAAAAGAAGATTAAAAATCCTCAACTGAACATCTAATTGGAAATCCTGAAAATTAAAGATGAGATTAATAAAATTGAATATAAGAAAAACCATTAAATTAATAAATAAAGTTAGGAGTTGATTTTATGAAAAACAATAAAATAGATAAATCATTGGTTAATGATTTCCAAAAAGAGAGAAGAAAGTCAAATCACTATTATCAAAAATGACAAAGATGAATGTACCACTAATTAAGATGAAATTAAAGCAATTATTAGGAGCTATTTTTTTCCAATTATAAGCCAATAAATTTAACAATTTAAGTGAAATGGAAGAATATTTACAGAAATCTAGACTGCCTACATTAACAGAAGAGGAAATAGAATATCTAACTAGATCTCTTTTAGAAAAAGAAGTGGAACAGGCCACAAATGAGCTTCCTAACAAGAAAGCATCAGGACCGGATGATTTTACAAGTAAATTCTACCAAATATTTAAAGATCAACTAATTACAATATTAAATAAATTATTTTGAATAATAGGTAAAGAAAGAGTCCTACCAAAGTCATTTTACGAAACAAACATTGTTCTGATAGCTAAACCAGAAAGAGCAAAAACAGAAAAAGAAAACTATAAATCATCTCTAATGAATATTGATGCAAAATTCCTAAATAAAATGCTAGCTAGAATACTACAGCAATATATTACAAAGATTATACATTATTACTAAGTGAGACATACCAAGAATGCAGAGTTGGTTCAATATAAAGAACACTATTAACATAATTGATTATGTAAATCAAAATCAACAAAATCATGTGATTATATCAATAGATGCATTAAAAGGCTTTTGATAAAATACAACAATCATTCCTATTAAAAGTGCTTAAAAGCATAGGTGTAAATGGATTTTTTCTTAAAATAGTTAGATACATCCACCTAAGAACATCCAGCAAGCATTATCTGTGATGGAAATAAGCTAGAAGCCTTCTCAATAAAATCAGAAGTGATACAATAATGCCCATTGTCACCAATATTATTTAATATTGTACTAGAAATGCTAACAATAGCAATAAGAGGAAAAAAAGAAATTGAAGGAATCAGAATAGTCAATGAGAAAATAACTTTTTCAGATGATATGATGATATACTTGGAAAATCTAAGATTCAACTAAAATTAATTGAAACAATAATTTTAGCAAAGTAACAGGATATAAGATAAAGCCACATAAATCATCAGTATTTCTATATATTGCTTAACCAAACCCTGCAAGAAAAGAAAGAGATATTTCATTTAAAATAACCTTCAACAATATAAAATAGCTGGGAATATAACTGCTGAGACAAACCCAGGAAAGATATAACATAATTATAAACAGTTTTATATAAAGTCAGGTTTAAATAACTGGAGAAATATTCATAGTTCATGGGTGGGTCAAGTCATATAATGACAATGCCACTTCTAACTAAACTAATTTACTTATTCAGTTCCATCCCAATTAAACAACCAAAAAGTTATTTTATTGAGTTAGAAAAAAGTAATAACAAAATTCATTTGGAAAAACAAAATGTCAAGAATATCAAAGGAAATAAAGAAAAAATGTAAAGGAAAGCAATCTCGCAGTATCAAATCTTAATAACAATAATTATCAAAACTCTCTAGTATTGGCTAAGAAATAGAATGGTGGATCAGTGGAATGCAGTAGGTCTACAATGTACAATAGTACATTATTATAGTAACCTTACATTTGGTAAAGATAAGATCTAAGCTTTTGGGATTAAAAAAAAATTCACTATTTGGTTTTTAAAATTCCTGGGAAATTTTTAATTTTTGAACCTGAATTGAAATTTCATATTTTGTCTTTTGCATCTCCTCTGTATTTCATTTGGTTAATAACTTACCTACTAAACATACAAATGGATAGTGCTTAATCTGACTCTCTTCTGATGTTTTTATTTATATTTACCATTCAGGTCACATATCCATTTTTAGTTTATTGTGTAAATGAGGGTCTACACTTAATTTCAACTACCTTACTTTGCAGTTATACTAGTAATTAAAAGATAGTTCTTTTCTAGAAAATTATGTTGGCATATGTGAATGGTAAGTTCCAGCAATTTTTTTATTTCCTTGCTGTTATGATTTTTGCTTGTTCATATTTTTCTCAGTCTGATTTTTCTCCTTTTTATTTTTAATCAAATTGCCTGAAAGTTTACAAATTTTGCTATTCTTTTCAGATAATCAGATTTTTGGAATTTGTTTCCCAGTTCTATAATATTTGGTTTCCAATTTATTTCTCCTTTAGCTTTCAAAATATCCTCTATCATACAATTTTTATTTTTATTTTAAATTGCATGCGCAATTAATCAGTCCTCTCTCTTTTCTATTTTAATAGGGACATAATGTTTAGGAACACAATTTTTCCTCTGATTTGGCTGCATTTCAGAAATTTGTATTTTCTAATCATTGACATTGTCTTTAATATATTTATTGTTTCTATGTTTTATTACTTGGCATACTCATTGTTCTGGATTTCATTATTCAGTTTCCATTTAGGTCTGTGTCTTTTGCTTGTATTACTGTACTGATTACCTTTTCTTTGCTTTATAGTCTTCAAAGAATGTGTTTCACAAGTATAATAAATTATATTTATTTGTAATTTCTATGTGCCATAGTATACCAGTTCTTTTTTTTATAAAGATGTTACATCATCCTGAGTAAGAAGTACATTTTTTATTATTCCATTTCAGAAAATGCAATAAATTTTTTAGCATTTAATTATCCTGCAATCTCTTCTGTTCTTTGTTTTCCTTTTTTTTTATCTTTCTATTAGCTTTATTCAGCTCTGAAAGAGGGATATTAAAGGCTCCTACTCTATTATGTTTTTCTCTAATTCAGTTAACTTTTCTCTTATAATATCATTCTACTTGGCATATATACATATATATATATATGTGTGTGTGTATACCCATTATATTTATATGTGTGTGTGCATATATATACATATATATATTTAATATTGGTGTCATTTAAAATGTCAAATCATAAAAATTAAAACTGACATTCTAGGAAAGGATGATGGGACTTAGAACAGAGATGATAACCATGAACAAGATAGTGAAGATGGTCACAAAGTTTGGAGAATTGCCTAAAATTGGCAGATGACAGCAAAAGGGGCAGATATTGAATTGTAGTAGTACTGAAATTGCCCAGAATTAACCGAAGAAGAAAAGAGTTTACCACATTTCCTCCTAGCCCTCTTAAATGGAGAAATGGTAAAACTGTCCACCAGGGAAAGATTTTAAAGCAGTGTGTATCCTAAGGAGTAAGCCAGGTTTCCTTTAATAGGGAGAAATAAAAGAAGAATCCAAAGGTTAGAGGAGTTTAAGATAAAGCAAAAATAACAAAGGACATACTGTAATAACATTGAAATTTGGAAAGTATTTGTGGGACTTGTATGGTTAATTAAAATAGAAATAAGGATTTGAAAGGTGATAATGTAGACATGCAGCTTTCATCTAAGGAAGTGAGACTAAATGGTAGGGATTAGAGACCAGAATGATAGAAAGCAGAATTTTTCAGTCACTGAACATAAGGGCCAGTAAAATTAATCCTTTCGAAGTTCAAGATAAAATTCACCACATTTCCAGGATGAAAGTTCTTACCATAGATGGCCTTCTCATTTTGAAAGCTTCCTGCAACCAGTTGTGGAGAAAGGGAAGGGCTGCTAGTAAGGAGACCTGGAAATGGTTCATTAGCATTTGATAGCACTACTGCAGCATAATAGTGTAGCAGGAATGTGCTATGACGGGTTCTATTACCAATTCTACTGCCAGCTGTTATAACTACATGATCTTTGCTGTTCAGTTGTTTTTCAGTCATGTTCTACTCATTCTGACTCCATTCAGGATTTGTTTCGGCAAAGATGCTGGAGTGATTTGCCATTTCCTTCTCCAGTTCATTTTATAGATGAGGAACTGAGGCAAACAGGGTTAAACAAGTTGCCCAGGATCGCACAGCTTGTGTCTGCAGTCAGATTTGAACTCGGGAAGATGAGTCTTCCTGACTCTAAGTGTGACACTCTAACCACTGTGCCACCTAGCTGCCCACATGATCTTTACCACTTAACTAGTCTGAATCTTGATTGCTCATTGAAATAGATGGCGCCTTACAGCTCTAATATTCCGTGGAGACTTTTGGAAGAATTATCTATCTATCTATCTATCTATCTATCTATCTATCTATCTATCTATCTATCTATCTATCTATCTATCTAATCTATCTATGAATGTATCTACCGGTCTATTAAAAGGAGGTGCTTGTTCATTTGTGCTGGTTTTCATTTTTATATAAAATCTAAAACAATCTTAGCTTCCTGCCATGAAAAGGAATTGTTTACTCATTAAATAAACCTGCTGATTACTGACAACTTATATTACAAGGAAACAATTTCCCAGCATTCAGTTGATTCATTCTTTCATATATTTCCCAAACATAAAAAAATAATTTGTAAATACTAAGTATTAATAGCACCTTAAAAATAAAAGTGATCCTGCTACAACGTAAGCACATTAATGATGAAAATAATTAGTTATGCAATTAGTTTTTGGCCAGATGAGACACATGTAGAAGACATGCAGGTCTAGGCATTTTAGATTAGGTAGCACCTGACTTACCTAGAGAGAAAAAAAGAAAAAAAAAACTTATTGAGAACTCTGCGGTTTTAATTAGAGATGTGCATCCTGAAGCACTTTCTATTTGCTTTTTTTCCTGCTTGTGAAAAACACCTGCTCCTCACTAGTTCTACCTGATCTAGTCAATGTCCCCAAATTAGAAGAGTGAGCAGTTGATATCAAATCATTTTATATCTGAATCATAAGTCAATTCAAATAAATTCATGGAAAGGAAAGGCTAAAAGAAAGATGATGGATCAGAGTCAACCAAGACATAATTTTCTTTTGAGTATATCAATAACGAATGAAAAAGAAATTCCTTTCCCTTTGACTATCAACACAGGTCCTAAAAATTGCTTTCTCAAGTTCTTTTACTACCAGATGCAAAAGTCTCCATATAATTAAAAGGCAAAGCTATGATAATACAATATATGGGGATTTCAAATTTTAATTTGGAGATTTGAATTACATTTTCTAAAATCAAATGGATGGCCAGTTGCCAGAACTTTTCAAAATACACCCTGTATATCCAAATAAGATTGACTCAGAAAAGGAAAAATCAGAGTTAAGACTGTACTCATTCTATGAATTATTCCCAGAACCCTACATTTCTCCACTGATTTTCCATACTTCTGTGAAAAAAATCTACCAAACCATAAAAGTCTACCTAACCATATTCTTCTTTAAGCAAAATCTATAGCTTCATAGTCTTTTTAAAGAACATGACAATGGTAGATAAAATAACTCAGTGTGTCCAGCTGGATTTATTATTTCACAGAAAGTCAAAGATTTAATTCTTTCCCTTTTCTTGAGAGCCGCGAAGTATTGCACAATAGATACCTTTTAATATCTAAAGAGAATTTTCAAAAGGCTCTAAAGACAGTTCTGCTCACACTTTCTTTGTCAGAAAAGGAAAGGCAATGTACTGGAAGCAGGAAAGTAAGAGTTGTCATTCCATCTAGTAATCAGTGTGACAAAGTGAAGGAATGTCCAAGACTCAAAAAAAGGGATATTGATAAGCTCGAAATCATAACAGATGAATAGTAAAGCAATAGCAATTCCTCCCCAAAGCTCATCCCCCCCAAAAAAAACATCTCTACATTTTTCTTGAATCTCACCAAATACTCCATTTTAAAACCACATTTTCTCATGACATCTCTGTTTGTATAGAGCATAAACTGAAGGAAAGTTCAAATAGCACAACCCTACATAGCTGGGAGTTTCAGTTGGGTTTACCAACAAATAAGAAAATTTATAGCAGTTTCACAAAGCAATATGTATCCCAGGAACCACGATAATATCTACAAAGTATAGTCTTTAAATATGCTTTCTTGTAGGAAACATAAAACAAAACAAAAATCTTACAACCATGCTTCATTTCAGACAACAAATACATCATTTTCCCTCTAGAAAACATTAGCCTTTCTATCCAAAGGACTTTTAACTACAACAGCTGCTACTTGTTTACCTTATAAATTAAGTGTAATATCTTGTGTCAAGATAGGATAATAAATTTAAACCTAGGAGGTACTGTTCATCTAGTTAAACCTCAATTTATGGGTGCCCAATGTGTAACAGTCTACTATCTCCCTCCATATAAACTAAGCTAGTTTTTCCCCTAAAAGTTATTGAGACCTTTCTCAATATTTGATTGGCTCAGGAGACTAAGAATTCAGACTACTGATGTTGCTTCCTTGTTGCATCAGTACAAAGAAACCAAGAGGAGATCTAACTATACTCTTATATTTGGTATCATCTTGGATTACACAGGCCAAGGTACTTCACTAAATTCAATCTCCTTGAAGTATCCTCAGGTGCTATCCATGATCAATGACCTCTGGCTATGGCTAAATCAATCTCTTTCTGTTAACTTTTCAATGACCTGTGAGTACTTCATTCCCTTCTAGTATCAAATCTATACTACTAGGACCTAATCTGAGTCATATCTAGCCTTGAGCAGCAAGTGAGGAAAACGAGGCCCAGAGAAGTTACATGACTTGCCCAAGTGAACACAGATAGTAGGTGGCAGAACTCGGGTGCACCCACAATCAAAGTTTCACCTTGGTTAAAAATAAACAATTTTTTAGTTAGTTAATATACCCTATACCTATATAAAAAGATATGGGATAATGATTTATTTAGTCATTCAGCAATGCTTATTGAATAGATGTTGAATAGGAGATATCTGATGATTATATTTCTGTTATTTCAATCACAATAGAATTCTTTTATTACAGACTTTCAGAGTTGGAAGGAATTTCCCACCTGACATATGTACAGCATTCTAATCAGATAGCTGTTCAGGCTGTTCTTAAATACCTCCAAGGGTAGTAAGCTTACTACCTCATGAGGCAAAACATTATGCTGTTGGATAATTCTAATAATTATCAAGTCATTTGTATGTATTAGACCTAAATATGCCTCCCAGTGATAGATGAATAGATGGATCAATAGAGAGATGGATAGGTAGATACAGATAGAAAGAGATATTGGCTAGCTGGCTGAATGGCTGGTTGGATGGATGGATAGGTATATCGGTGAATGAAAGGGCAGCTAGGTGGTACAGTGGATAGAGTACTAGGTCTAAAGTCAGGCAGACCTGAATTTAAATCTAGCCTCACACATTTACCTGCTATGTGACTGAGCAAGTCATTTAACTCTCTTTGCCTCAATTTTCTTATCTGTAAAATGAGCTGGAAAAGAAAATAAAAAATCACTCAAGAATCTTTGCCAAGAAAACCCCAAATGGGGTCACAAAAAGTCTGACATTACTGAAACAATAACAAAATTATGGATGGACAGAGATGAGAGAGAGAGAGAGAGAGAGAGAGAGAGAGAGAGAGAGAGAGAGAGAGAGAGAGAGAGAGAGAGAGAGAGAGAAGTAGAAATGATAGAAAGATGATAGATAAATGATACCTAGGCACATAGATAAGAACATTTATTAAGTATTTACTATGCATCTTCTGCTGTGCAAAGCTTTAGCAATACAAATACAAACAAAAAAAGCCAGTCCCTGACTCAAGGAACTTGTAACCTAATGGAAACACATTGGAGAAATGTTCCTGAATTCATAGGCTGAGCCCTGTTTGAAGTAAGGGTGACTGTCATGGATGCTTCCTCAAACAGAGGTTCCAAGGAAGAATAACTTGCTAAACCCACCAGAGGAGGAGATTATAGAGATGGAGGCATTGCCTGTGTAAGAAGGCTGCTGGAAATTGAGACAGTAAAGTTCTCAGGGGATTTGTGATCTGGACCATGTATGAAATGAAATCTATACATTCCTACTAGTTCCTCCCTCTTTCATAATGTAGATTGTTCCTAAGAACATCATGGAAATCATCCAAGTGGAGCAATAGAGAGAGCACTGGATTTTGGAATCAGAGGGTTGGGGTTGGGTCCCACTTCTGCCACACATGCCAGCTGTCTGACCTGGGACCTGTTATCTCACCTGTTTAGGACTCTACTTCCTCTTTGTAAAATGAGAGGTTATGACTAGATAGCCTCCTATTCAGCCCTAAATCTATAATCTTTGATTTTTTGCTTTCTACCTAGCATAGACCAAAAAAATCACATTAACACTATGGATGGTATTGACTGTGAGTTTATGCAACTAACTGGTACAAAACTAAACAATTTTTGAAAAAGTTTTATTGAGATCATTTTTGACACCGTAGACCTTATACATGTCTTCAAATACATACTTTTAAAAAAAACTTAGAACTCTCCAAATACATATACTTTGAGAAAGAAAAAGTCTTTAAAAATAGCAAACTTTAGACATTTTCTGGTCCATGTGAAGAGATGAAACATGGGATGGATAGGGAGGGGGGTTTCTCCTTATCCATAAGCTCCTGATTCATCAAATGGAAAGTCTGCATCCCTCCTGGTTGACATACTTCTTAAATTCTAATGCAGAAGGATTTATACGCACTCCCCATTGTTTCACTCACTTAGAAAACAGATTGAAAGAACAATGATGCTGGATTTCAGATGTCTGGAGGAAATATTGCATGCATGACATCTGTTTCCCCTGAGGATTTGACACACATTTGCTTTAATGTTACTGGTGTGTTCCTCATTACTTTAGAAGCTATATGCTGAAAATAAGAACTCATTCTAGTTTTCAAGAAAGCATAAATTCCAAAGTCCTTTTGTTAGCAAAAGAGAATCTGTTTTAAGGGTCAAATTTTAGAGAGGGAGAAACATGAAAATGACAATATTTCCCAGTGGCCAACATTTTATGACCTCAGCAAACGTTGAGAACAGATCAGCTTTGCAGAGCTCACTTGCTATTGGAGAGCTATCTGCAGCCAAAAAAGAAAACACCTCTGGAAAACAACATGTGAAAGAAATCAAAGCAATAAGTGGTTCTGAATGGCCCAAATCACCCCCTTTAAAATGTTTGAGGTGTTTATCCTCTGGAAAATCATCTTTAGTCTGCAGGAACAGTAATTCACTCTCCATCTTTGGTCAGAACCTTGGAACTCAGCCACAGGCTGACACATCTTGTTCCAGGCAGGAGACAAAAGGCCAGGCTGGGCTCTGCACTGCATACAGCTGGGCCCTGACATCAGCCCCGTGTCGTCCTCTCACTTCATTAAGAAACAGAAAATACTCAAGATATTTCCCTGCTTCACATTCAGGATCGGCTGGACGTAATAGGAAGTGAAATGTTCTCTGTGGCTTTTCCGAATTAGATGCCCAGTAGAAAGCATGCAGGAGTCATTTGCCCAATAGGATTGCAATGGTTTGGGTGGCAACTCAGTTAAAGCTTCCCATGTGGGCACATATGTAAAGAGCATCGCGTTTCCCTCTCTTTATTAGCTGTTTGCCTTAGATGACTCCATCTGAGGATAATACACTGCTCTAGGGGATGAACTCCAGAGTACTCCCAAGTCATAGGATAGTAGGTTTTGAGCCAGAAAGTTATCTAATATAACCCCTTCATTTTCAGATGAGGAAATTGAGGGCTAGAGAAGTGAAATGAATTACCTATGGTCACCAAGATATGACTTGACCGAGATAGGATTTAAATCTACATTCTCCAAATCTATCATGCTTTTCACTATACCCTGTTCCCTTCCCTCTCCAAATCACCTCCCAAACCCAGACACTGAGCAAGAGCATCTGTACCTATTCTATTCACTGACATTAACCATCTCATATAAGTCAGTAGAAAATGAAGCGACAATTGATAGCAACATTTTTCTTTTCTCTGATCTTTGTTGATCTAGGGCTAGGACTTGAGTGCCATTTATCCTGCCCCGTTTAAACAAGACAACGACAATTCTCCACTGAGTGAATTTAAGTGCATAAGTGAATTTATTTACCAAATAACATTCAACCACTTAATAAAATATATTTCCGAACTTAATTGGGTGAACTGTAATTCTTTTTGCATTTTTGAAAGTTGTCTTCCCTATCAAAATGAAGACCAAGTCTGGAGATGGATGTAGAGAACTGAGAGACAGAGGGTGGAAGGTCCTGCTAAAATGATTAAATGAAATGAGACTTTAACATCGTTTATTACTGCCAAAGACTATAAATGATGTTTCCAATCTGAATCCAAGACTCAGTCCCTATTTGTTGGTGTTGAGCTCTGCACATAAACCCTGGGCAATTTTTCTGAAGGAGTTGAGATGTGAGTACTTAACAGCTGAAATACTGACAGGCTTGGAAACTGAAATCCTCTGTTTATCCAAAGACTAGGTACAGTGCAGACAGCCACAATATGAGCTTAGAGTACCTACATCAGCTTGCCAATGACAATCTTTAGGGCTGCACAGTAATTCAATGCCCACATTAGCTAGACATGCAAACAGAGAGAGAGAGATTGCTGACAGAGTCAAATTGACTGAGAAGGCAGATTACTGGGAGTGAAACTTCTTTACAAAAAGCTAAATTTAGTGGAGTTCTTCATTGTTTCTGCCTGTTTATTTTGTATATTTGTAAAAGGTGAATTTATGGATATCACTAAAACACAATTTCCACCAGCTTATGGAGGATATGAAATATTACTTTGTTGTAAAATTAAATGCCAAAGTGAGTCTCTAAATATAACCATTTCAACTTGGATGCAGTAACCAACAGATTGAAGATACCTGAAGGGGTCAGTGGAAAACACTGCCACTCAAACAATAAGATACAATAGTGACTCCTCTGTAAATAACAGGAATCCACAGGGATGAGAAATCACACAACAGTTTGTCAGTTTCAAGTTTCTGAAGAAGAAGAAAGATGTCAAGATTCCAGGAAGTTAATTTATTAGCTGCCAAACTCAGGCTCACAAGCTTTACACAGTAACTACATTTCAAACCAAGGTCTTAGCAGAAAAATAAATATTTTATTTGCACAATCATCTAATCAATGCAGGTCATAATTCATGGTCTTCTTGATGCTTTAATGCCCAAGATAATCACCCATGGCTGTAAATTTGGTACCATTAGACAAGAGCTTCTTAATCTGGGTCCTTGGTCTTCTCTTCGGCTTTGTAAATAGATTTCAGGAGGTCCATGAACTTGAGTAGGGAAATACACACACACACATGTGTGTATATATATACAAACATACATATATGTATATACACATATGCATATATACACATATACATGTGCACACATGTATGCATGTATATGCATACAAAGATACATATATACACACATATATGTATCCATTTGTTTACTTTTTATTAATCCCTAATTAAAATTTAGCATTTTCCATTATGAATACAGACAATAAGCATTACTAGACTGACAAAGGAGTCCATTACAAGGAGTCCAGAAAAAGGTTAATAACCCCTACACTAGGCACTGCATTCACTCTTTCAATTCACTAGGGTACAATTTATATTGTGTCGCTGCTGGGCTAATGCAGCTTCTGAAGGTGGCCAACTTATATATAGACCGTTGCTTAGGTACTAGTAATTAGAAGAATCTGTGTCACGTCATGTTTTGGCTGCTTTGAAATCATAGACCAAGCAAGCTTATAGGAACCCTATGAAATCCCATTTCATGCATCCGCTAATTCATTTATTCATTTGACAAATAGTTGAATATCTAGTGTGTGCAAGTGATGTGCTCTCACTGATGGGAGGTACATGTGTAAGCCTCATGGACAATTAGAAATGTGCAATTATGTCAGAAAGAGAGATACAATCTCCCTATGTAGCCTAACATGCTACACGACCCCTTCTAATATGTTATGCCAATTGCAGTGCTTTGTAGACCAGTGGAAAATACTACTAAAAATAGCCATGCAGTTTCTGGGCAAAAGCAGAAGTAATTGACATTTCCTAGAAAATGATCCCACCTGGCTTTGCTGGAAGAGCAGCAGGAACATTTCAGTGACAGGAGTCTCTGGTACAGAGCTTTGTCTTCGACGTTATTCCACTTTTCTGAAACCCCACAACAAGGTTCATAGGGAATCTTTAAAAATCCTCCACTTGAAAGCCATATTACACTATTTGATTCACCTCTCAAGCACTAAATGAACAGACTTTGTAGGGTTCTAGCAATTTTTCATTGTACATAGTACAGTTATACCATCACAGCTGAGCGTTGATCATCTGGCTAATATGATACAAAGGGTTGTCAAAGGAGAATTTTCTAACTATATCAGTCAAAATAAACACTAATATGGAAAGAATTGCTTATTTCTTGAAAACATTTCATAGCTTATTAACATAAAAACACTACTTCTGTCTTTCAGGTTCATCTGTAACATTGTTGGTGAACATAAGAGCATTAGATGTGTTACACATGCAAATGACTTTGGCAGAATGCTAATTTGTAAATGCATATTTGCAAACTTTAAGTGCTCCACTCTGCCCTGACACACACCCTGCATAACTCACAGGGTTTTGCATAATTGAAAATGGGGGAAAAAAAACTTGTTAGTCAGCATTTCCATTTAACTTATAGGGAACTGGTATTCAGCCACCTGAATGTTTGTCTTGGTCTCATTTACTTAAGCCCTGCAAAAAGTGTGAATGAAACAGAGCTTCTGGAGGGAAGTGAAGTACTGGTCACAAGAGGAAGGTTGTGGATGAGGAGTTTTCATCAAAGGTGACATTAGAATGAGAAATATTTACAAGACATGTTCAAGAATATTTGACTTCAGTTGAGTCATATGTGGTTACTGCAGGAGAGCCAAATAGTAACAGCATCGGACCTGGCCACATGCAATAAGTGCTTTATAGAGCCCTGGCTTCCCAGTGTCCCACCTCAATAGGCTTAAGGCTGAAACTGGTTATGCTTTGCATTAAGTAGTAAGCCTATCTGTATACAATTTAAGAATTCCACCAACGAGTTTCTACTGAGTTTCTCCTCTTTGCCTAGTACACAGTGAAATATAGTAATGAAATCATTTGTTTGACATCAGGAAATGAATTTTTCCACTAAGTAAAACTTCCAGGTACCTAAGGAATCTTTAGTTAAAGTTGTATCTAAAATAATAATGACAAGATTCTGCAAGAGGGCCAGAGGCAATCTCCTATGTGGAACATGCATGCATTTTAGGGCATCCTGGTTTTTGCTTATTTCCTGGCCCTCAACTGTGTCCTAATTGAGGTAATCATATATGCTTTATAACTTAGGTTTTACTATATATATAGTAAATCCCTACTGTCAAAGTATTTGTGAGTTCAGTGAGGAGGCAAGACTTAAACCATGAAAGATAAGATTGTATGCAGCAGCACAAAAATGTGTGCCAATATGTACGGCACAAGTAGCAAGTACTATGAGACCTGGCACACTGCACACATTATAAAAGTTAATGAATATTTGTTAACTGTGGGTTGATTGATGGATAGTTTGTTGGATTTCATTCTCCTTCTTAATGTCTGAATTTCATGTCTTCTATTCTAGGAGTGTATTGGCAATAGAGTTGCCAGCATTTCCACATCACCTAATGCACACCTTCACACACATATGCATATGCACACACACAACACACATGTGTGTATGTATGTGCATGTACATATATAGTATATATAATATTATATGCATCATCATGTATAGGCTTTATGAAAATAGGATGGATGCCGCAATGGACCAGTGATCAGGGTAAAAAAAAAAAAACCAAGCCTCTGAGATTTGGATTAAAAAGAATCCTCCACTGAATTCTACTACATCACTCACGAATTAATATTTCAGAGAAGGTGAAGAAAGACAAGAAGGAAAAAGAAGAGAAAGAACAAGAAGAAACAACAGAAGCTAGTGGGATGCCTATGATCATGTTAGCAGGACTGGAGAGAAACATCCATTGAAAGCCCCAACCAAAATGAGAGCCTCAGAGAGAACAAAGAAAGATGATGCAAATACAGATTGTGTAAATACAAAGACTGTAATATATTTCTAGAGTGTTCTTTATAGGGAAAACAATAAGTAAGGGGATGGAATTAAAACATTTCTTTAAAATTTAGTTATCCTCCAAGTCACTCAATTACCCCAAGTCTAAGGTAGTCTGTGACTCTCCTCAAACTTATTTCACAAGTCCCCACCATTGTCTTTATCTTGTATCTCACCAGAGGACACAAGTAGCTCAAAGAAAAGACGCGAAATGGAAGAATAGTAGTAGTCTATAAACATTACCGCCTCCCCTTACCTTGGAATGCCTTCTCTCACAAATTCACAATATTTCAGTGGGAAGTCTGTTTAGTATAGAGAAGAGATGTTCAACATGGAAAAGAAAAGACTTGTGGAGACATGATAATTATCTGGAAGCATTACAAAAAAGTTTATGCTGTAACTCTCAATGAAACCTTAGGGATCTAGCATAATGTCTAATACACAAAAAGTGTTCATAAAAAAGTGTTGGGTTGAATTGGATTATGCCATATCCTCTTCAGTTCTCTCTCAGCTTTCCATTGAACTCCAGGGAACAAAATGCCCTGCCCAGGATAAATTAATCACTTGAAATCTCATCACTAACACAGCCTTCCATGTTCAATACCTTCCTACTATCCTCAACCTCCTCTCTCCTCTCATTGGAGAGTTGGAGGGTAGAGCACTAACCTCCTCCCAAAAGCTTTCCTTTATAGAGGAAAGGATGTGAAACTTCCAGCTCACTGCTTGGGATTGAGCTCCATGGAACAAGATGCCCCAGCGACCATGCTAGGAACTCCTTCTTGTTCCTTCCCAACCCAGCTTCCTTGTATGTGTTGCTTTCCTGAATTAGATTGTGAACTTTGAGGGCAGGGACTATCTTTCTTTTTTCTTATTTGTATAACTAAAACTCATTACAGTATGTGGCACATAGGAGGAGATACATAAATATTTACTGAATTGAATCTTCAAACACTACCTGGAAAAAACTTATCATATCAATCTTTTTTTTCCCTAGTGAGTGATAGAAAATGGAAAACATTAGAGACTGACACATCGTAATAATTTTATAAATATTTTACATGTTTTCATGTGGCTTACTTATAACTATGTCAGTGGTATACATGTGTGTGTCTACGTGTGTGATATGTACATATGTGTTTCTATATGTATATAGACACATATGTGCTAATGGCTAAATAATTACAATTACACCCTTTAATGCAAAGGCGCAAATAACAACATAAGTAGACAAGAAGAATCATTGATAAAGCCAAACTATCAGATGTGTATGTCAATTTGCTACTTTCTTAAAGTAAAATGATATAGAATTGGAAAGGTTCAGAGCATGGTCTACATTTCTCCTGGCTGTAAGTATGCACATGTGTCCATACACACACACACACACACACACACACACACACACAGGGGAAATCATTCACCTTTTTCATTCATCTTTTAGCATGAGTAAAAAGCATTTTAAAATTCTCTCCTAAAAGTCTTTAACAAAGTACAAATCTCATTTATACTAAAACCCCACAGAGCACTGGTATAGTCATTTTTAATGATAAAAAGGATATAAAATTGAAAGCTATTGTTATATTTTCTATATAATATGTAATATATTATATTCATATATTATTACAATTACTATTATTATGCCACTACATGCTTTCCCAATAAATATGGAAGCAAACCAAGGATTCCCCTTTATTTCATTGTTACATGATTTAGTTCTGAAATTCTAGTAATAATAGTAACACAAGAAAAAGAAATTAAAGGCATAAGCAAAGAAGAAACAAGACTATCCGTATTTGCCAATGGTATGGAAATTTACTTGAAAAACCTGAAAGAATCATCAAAAATTAATTGAAATAACAGGTTCAACAGAGTAGAAGGGTACAAAATAAGCCCATGAAATCAATACATTTTTACATAGCAATAATAAAATCTGATAGAAAACAATACAGAGGTAAGTCAATTCAAAATAAGTTTTACATATATACATATACATACACACACACACACACACATATATATGTGTGTGTGTGTGTGTGTCTGTTGGTGTGTATATATGTGTGTGCGTGTTAATCTACCAGGGAACATTCAAGATTTATAAGATAATTACAAAGCACTTTTTAAAGAAATAAGAATAATAAATAATAAGAGGGATATTCAGTGCTCATGGATAGCCTCTGCTTAATAAAATTCAAGATACTACCTAAATTAATTAATAGATTTAGAATTTAACTAATCAAATCAGCAAAGGGATACTTTATAGCTGTAGATAACATTATAAAATTTATTTGGAAGAACAAAAGGTATAGAATCTCAAGGGAAATAATTTGTAAAACAATAACAAAGGGGGAATATCACTTTCAGATTTGAAATTATTCTGTAAAACAGACTAATGATAATTTAAATGGGAAGATCTTTCCTATTCATTAATAGACCCATGTGACCTGCTTAAATCACATGGCATCCTAAGTCACACGTGATAGAAGGAGCTTGCTGAAGGGGTGGAACAGGAAGGTGGAATAGAACTGAGAGGAAGTTGGTGAGAGTGGTTGAGGTGGAGGAGAGAAGATACAGGCACAGCTAGTCTTATGAGTGTTTGTGGAAAGTTCTGGGGGTGGCGGGGAGAAGGCTTGGAAATGGCTTTTTCCCCTACAGTGCTTATGTGTATTGACTTCTTGGTTATATGATAGATTTGGCTTTCTGGTGTTGGGATTTGGCTTTCTGGTATCTGAATAAGTGTTTCTCTTTTGCCTTCTATATGGAGAATCTGTTATATTTTGTGATTCAGAACTGTGCTGGCATATTCATAGTCATTGTCAGTGTGGTGAATATTGCCCTGGTGATACAAACAGTAATCATCACACCTATTTGGGACTAGCTAAAAGAAATTGTTTGAAATAGATCAGTAGAACCAACTAGCTAAAGAAAAGTCAAAAACAACTGAACTCAATGATCAAATGTTCACTAAACTTGGAAACAAAAATCACCTTTTGAAATATAGCATTTGACAAAAACTACTGGGAAAATTGGAAAATTGACTAGTAAAAATTATGTTTGGATGAACAACTTATGCCATAAAACATAATAAATTTGAAAAGAGAAAAAAACTCAATATTAAAATTCACAACGTTGAAATAATAGTAATAGTAAACAAGTGTATCATGTACCCTTCAAAGGTATTGGGAGGTAGGGGAGGTATTAATGAAACAAAATGGGTAGAGGCAATCATAAAAGATACAATAAATAACTCTGCATGAAAATTGAAAGGATTTATTGGAACCAAATCCAGCTGTAGATTGGGGTAGGGGGAGCTATGCACCACATATTCCTGATAAGCATGTGGTATCTCAGATATAGAGACCTAACACAAATATATAAGGCAAAGAGCCATTCTCCAGCGAATAATGGCAATTGAATATCTATCATCTACTTTGTGCCAAACACTGTACTATCAGGGAATTAAGATATAACTAAAAAGAAAAAGGATCCCTGCCTTCAGTAAGATTACACTCTTTCCCTAGGGAAAGAAAATGAATAAAAGAGAGTTAGAAAAGTGGAGGGGGGAAAAGAAGTCTGGAGTGTTGAAGGCTGACCTGGGAGAGAAATGGCCTTGGCAGGTGTTGAGGTTCTGGGGGACGAACTCGCTAATTAGAGAAGAAGGCTATAGGAGAAGGGATGCTTCCAGGGTCAGGTAGACTTAGAACAGAAAAAGAAATATTGTTTTAGGAAGTCAAGGGCTAAGCCAGGTTAAGGGTGGTGTAGCTACTTCCTAAAATACAGGTTTCGAATCCAACAAGTCACAGGAATGGAAGTTTTTGACAGTATGAGAGGTCCCTTGAGTAGAGATGGAAAAGTTTACTGGCAATCAAGAGTTGAGCTAGGTTAGAATATGAACAAATAGTTCCTAAAAGAAGTAATTTGCTCCAAATCACTAATAATAATAATAGAAAAGCAAATCAAAATACCCTGATATGTTAACTCACACCCAGCAAGTTGGTGAAAAACATTGGGAATAGTCAATATTGGGGAGGCCAGGAAATATAGGCATACCAATGCACTGTAAATGGAGCTGTAAACTGGTCCAACCATTGGAGTTATGCAAAAGAAGTGCCCTTTTACACTGAGATCCCATTGCTAAGCACATAAGCCAAGACAGTCAAAGACAGAAAGAAGGGTACTAAATACAAGATAAATATTCATAGTGGCACTTATAGTAGCAAAGACCTGGAAACACCATTGACTGGGAAATGACTAAGGAAATTGTGGTACATGAATATAATGGAATATTATAGCATAAGAAAACATGAATAAGAAGAGAAACATACAAGACTGAACTCCTGGAGCGCTGGGTATGCTTTTTACTTTTCTTTGTACAGCCAGCACTGAAGTCAGACCTGGCATGTTAAGTAAGTGCTTTTGACTTGATGACTTATATGTACTGATAGAATCATAAAAGAAGTATACACAATGGCCACAATAAAAATGAAAACAACAAAATGCTAATCTTTATTCTGTGTATGTGCAATATTCAAGCTTGACCTTGAAAAAGAAATAAGATAAAGTATCTTTCATTCTTCATAGCAGAGACTGGGAACTCTTGTCAGTCAATAAGTATTGACTAAGTGCCTACTATGCACCAGGCACTTCGTTCAGCACTGTATGGGTGTAGATAGAACAATATACATAACTGTCAGGTTCAATTAATGTACTGGACTGATTTGTCAAACTCCTTTTCTCTTTTTTTATTCTTTGTTAGGGGAAATGTTTCTCTGGATAGAGGAGGACAAATATGCAGAAATTAAGACGAGGGGGAAAATAAAAGATGTCAATTTAAAAAAAATGCTCTCTTTTAAAAATTGCCTCTCATGGGGGGAGGAGCCAAGATGGTGAAGTAGAAAGATACACATATGCTAGCTCCTAATCCACAGCCCATAAAATACCTGTAAAGAACAACTCCCAACAAATTCTGGAGCAGCAGAAGCCACAGAACAACAGAGTGGAGGAGATTTCTGTTCCAGAGAGACCTGAAAAACTGACACCAAAGGTCCCTTGCACACCTAACCTGGAGCAGAGCCCAGCCCTGCCTTGGCCACACAGCACTGAGCACAGCAGATCCGAGCAGGCTTCAGGGACAGAACCTCCAGCAGCTGCACAGGTCCCTCCACCCACAGGTGCCAAAGGTCAGTGAGAGGGTCTTTTCAGCTTGCGGAGAGGGAAGCTGGGTGTCTCCATAACACAGGCCCCCTCAAGAGGCACCAGCAGAGGCAGCAGCAGACAAGGGCTCCCATAGCAGGCAGGGGCTCAGATCCATTGTTGAAGATCTCTGCATAAACCCCCTGAGGGAAATAAGCCCCATGTGGTGGCCCTGCCCCCACCTGAGCACCTAAACTTAATCTCTCACTGAAGAACAGCCCTGCCCCCACAAACAGCCCTGAGGCTGGGAAGCAGCATTTGAATCTCAGACCCCAAGCACTAGCTGGGCAGATCTGGAGGCGAGGTGGGTGTGGAGAGGAAACTCAGAAGTCAAGTAACTGGCTGGGAAAATGTCCAGAAAAGGGGGGAAAAAATAAGACCACAGAAGGTTACTTTCTTGGTGAACAGATATCTCCTCTCATCCTTTCAGATGAGGAAGAACAAGGCTTATCATCAGAGAAAGACATAGAAGTCAAGGCTTCTGTATCCCAAACATCCAAAATAAATATTCAATGGGCTCAGGCCATGGAAGAGCTCAAAAAGGATTTTGAAAATCAAGTTAGAGAGGTGGAGGAAAAACTGGAAAGAGAAATGAGACAGATGCAAGAAAAGCATGAAAAGCAGGTCAACACCTTGCTAAAGGAGACCCAAAAAAATGCTGAAGAAAATAACACCTTGAAAAATAGGCTAACTCAATTGGCAAAAGAAGGTCAAAAAGCCAATGAGGAGAAGAATGCTTTCAAAAGCAGAATTAGCCAAATGGAAAAGGATGTTCAAAAGCTCACTGAAGAAAATAGTTCTGTAAAAATTAGAATGGAACAGATGGAGGCTAAAGACTTTATGAGAAACCAAGAAATCACAAAACAAAACCAAAAGAATGAAAAAATGGAAAATAATGTGAAATATCTCATTGGAAAAACAACTGACCTGGAAAATAGATCCAGGAGAGACAATTTAAAAATTATGGGACTACCTGAAAGCCATGATCAAAAAAAAGAGCCTAGACATCATCTTTCATGAAATTATCAAGGAAAACTGCCCTGAGATTCTAGAACCAGAGGGCAAAATAAGTATTCAAGGAATCCACAGAACACCGCCTGAAAGAGATCCAAAAAGAGAAACTCCTAGGAACATTGTGGCCAAATTCCAGAGTTCCCTGGTCAAGGAGAAAATATTGCAAGCAGCTAAAAAGAAACAATTCAAGTATTGTGGAAATACAATCAGAATAACACAAGATCTAGCAGCTTCTACATTAAGGGATTGAAGGGCATGGAATAGGATATTCCAGAAGTCAAAGGAACTAGGAGTAAAACCAAGAATCACCTACCCAGCAAAACTGAGTATAATACTTAAGGGGAAAAAATGGTCTTTCAATGAAATTGAGGACTTTCAAGCATTCTTGATGAAAAGACCAGAGCTGAAAAGAAAATTTGACTTTCAAACATAAGAATGAAGAGAAGCATGAAAAGGTAAACAGCAAAGAGAAGTCATAAGGGACTTACTAAAGTTGAACTGTTTACATTCCTACTTGGAAAGACAATATTTGTAACTCTTGAAACTTTTCAGTATCTGGGTACTGGGTGGGATTACACACATACACAGCACATGCACATGCACACACACATAGAGACAGAGATCATAGAGTGAATTGAATAGGATGGGATCATATCTTAAAAAATGAAATTAAGCAGTGAGAGAGATATATTGGGAGGAGAAAGGGAGAAATGGAATGGGGCAAATTATCTCTCATAAAAGAGGCAAGCAAAAGACTTTTTAGTGGAGGGAAAAAGAGGGGAGGTGAGAGAAAAACATGAAGTTTACTCTCATCACATTCCACTAAAGGAAGGAATACAATGCACACTCATTTTGATATGAAAACCTATCTTACAATACAGGAAAGTGGGGGAGAAGGGGATAAGCAGGGTAGGGGGATGATGGAAGGGAGGGCAATGGGAGGAGGGAGCAAGTTGAAGTCAACACTCTTGGGGAGGGACAGGATCAAAAGAGAGAACAGAAGCAATGGGGGGCAGGATAGGATGGAGGGAAATATAATTAGTTCTTACACAACCTGATTATTATGGAAGTCATTTGCAAAACTACACAGATATGGCCTATTTTGAATTGCTTGCCTTCCCAAAGGGAATGGGTGGGGAGGGAGGGATGAAGAGAAGTTAGAATTCAAAGTTTTAGGAACAACTGTTGAGTACTGTTCTTGCTACTAGGAAATAAGAAATATAGGTAATGTGGTATAGAAAGTTATCTGGCCCCACAGGACAAAAGAGAAGATGGGGACAAGGGAAGGGAGGGATGATAGAAGAGAGGGCAGATTGGTGATAGGGGCAATTAGAATGCTCAGTGTTTTGGGTTGGGGGGAGGAGACAAATGGGGAGAAAATTTGGAACCCAAAATTTTGTGAAAATGAATGTTAAAAGTTAAATAAATAATTTTTTTTTAAAATTGCCTCTCATGGATAAAGATGGTTGATCCTTTACAGCACTATATTTGAATGGAAATGAAAGCAATATGGACAATGATTTCCATTCCACACCTTCAGTAGCATTCACCCATGTTCTGCTCAGTAGTCTGAAATTTTTGACTTATGTGTGTATTTTTTTCTGGTAATGGTAATCAATTTAAATAGTGTACATATACCATTAAAGTATGCATTTACTTGACTTCTAGTGTTATCAAAGTGTTACCTGCACAAGATGTTTATCGGTAGAAATTTCATTTGCAACCAAGAAATAAAAAATATCATAACACCTAAATTTGATCTCAGAATTCTTAAACAAAAGAATATACAAGGTTTTGAAAAGATATATAATAAGGCTGCAACTGCTGTTAATGATGCTAATTATATTATTTTTTTCTTTTAAAAAGAAGAAAGTAATATTTATTAAGTATTATATCATCATATCTAGCTTTCAAGGGACAAAAAATTCATTGAAGGGTACCCAATATAGGATTTTCTTATCATGATCTTCTCCCAGTGAACAAGGTGTTCTCTCCTCTCTCTCTCTCTCTCTCTCTCTCTCTCTCTCTCTCTCTCTCTCTGTGTCTCTCCTCCCCACATATGCATGTTTACATGTATGCATATGTAATTACATGTGTGTATACACATGCTTACCTATGTATATGGGTACATGTATGCACATATATATAACAGTCCAAAAGTTTTACTCTAGTTTTACGCTTTTAAAGATATATATTTATATAGATAGATATATACACATATAAATATATATGTAAGTTAAATTTCCATTTTCCTTTATAACTTTCAACATATTTCAAGTAGTTAACTAAAATATCGCACAAGTACATTTAAATTTCCCAATAATATTCAAAAGCTAAAATGTGACTATGACTGCTTATTGTGAGATTTGCAACATACACCTTCTGAATTTTGATTTCCAAATGAATTTTGATACTTCTTTGAAATTACTATGAAGTACAGTTAACCCAAAATTTTGTGGATTACAAGAAAAAATGCTTCATGAAAAATGATTTAGCAGGCAATATTTTAATGGTAAGACTATGGATACCTATAATTTCTATTCAGAGCATAAGGAAGTAAGGTAATGAAACCACTATGAGCTAATTCATTAAAAATTTATGTGAATTTTTTGAACTTTTATTATTTAAAGTTAGGGATTATTTACACTCATTTCTATTGCTATCTCAGTAAAATGCCACCTTCAATGGTTGTATTTTATATTAACAAAATGCTCATAGGTGGATACATTTTATATTTTCATAAAAGTTATTTTATAACAAGGAATGAAGGTAGATGAAGTGACCCAAGAAAATCAACTCTTTTTTCCTACCTCTTGATGGTAATAAATGGAAAGAAAATTCTTAAGGAAAGAGAAAATGCCTTCTTGGTTGGTTAGTAACTTTGGAGTTAGCTCTGGTCTGTTCTGTGGTTAAGCTGTTGATGGACTGTCTGGGCTTAGTCTGGCCACCCATCTAGTTTTCAATCCATGTACCCAGTTTTGTGGATGTCTTCCTGCTCTTATGTTTTTAAAATTATGTTTAATTTTCACTGATCTCCTGTTATGGTGACCTTTGAAGTCAAAACATTAACCCGCCTTCCATGGGCTGCATATGATATAATATGAGTAAATTAAGTATTGGGCAAAAGAAGAAAGTTCAACACTTTGTAGGCAGCCCAGTAAGTTGGGGACAAGGGAGAATGGTAAGCATCTGAGACTCTCTCTGGTTGCTATCTATAGTTTCGTTATGATGTGGAAAATAAGATAGGGAGAAGCTCTCATTGGTATCAAATATTTAGATGCCCCACATGAAAATTACGTAGAATCAGATTTCACAAAATGTAGAGCATGGTACTGATAAGAAAGTAGAAAAAAGTATACTCAGAATCAAAAATGGATACATTCAGAAGAGTTCATTTTATCTATAACTATAAACCTTCATGTTGTTTTTGAAGCAATTATGTAATGGTAATAGCGGGTATTTTCAAGTGTCATGGTGACTTGCCCAATATGTTGGGCAACAATATGTTGGTTGTAAAATTCCAATAGTGGATATAAAAGGCTGATGATGACAGTGTCTGTAGGTGAGTAGGAACTCCCTTTTGTCCCCCTACTCAAATTCCTTGGAAGCTAGCAGCTCTAACACCATGATGGACTAGGGCCAAGCTATGGCTGATAGCCTTCCTACCTTAAGAAAAGGAAAGTGTGGAAACCATAGCTTGATAAGGACACCTGGAGGACAGATAGGAAGAAGGGGTTGGAGGCTCTGGAGACCACAATCAACAGCTCCATTGGCACTTATTCCAAATATGAGAATGTACAGAGCCCCAGGTTGAAAAGTGGTGCTGCCACGGTGAAGGACAAGAGCAAGAAATAGAAGAGATAGATGAAGAGTTGCCACCATTGCTGCAAACAGGGTAGCACAAAAGAAAGCAATGGCCTGGGAGTAAAAAGGAGCAAATGCTAGGTCACCAAGACATGGACTAGGGACTAGCTTAAGCAGAAAGAAGCCAAAGGGAGCAGGGATTAAGAGTCTAGGACCATTCGTGCATCCCAGAATAGAACTAGTGATTCATCACTTTTCCTTTCTTTGCTTTCTTTCCACTCTCATGCTTTCTGGAGAGAGATGTGAGTCTCTTCTGCAGTCTTGGATTCTTAAAAGTTTTTTTTTTCATTCTGCCATATGAACTTTTTAAAAATGGTAGTTTCTCTAAGATAAATTTGATTGACCATTTCATTACTGATCTGTAAGTGTACAAGCAAATGAAGAAGGAGTAAAGGCAGTAGATGTGAAAAATCCTAGGAGATGGAAAGGAAGGAAGGAAGGAAGGAAGGAAGGAAGGAAGGAAGGAAGGAAGGAAGGAAGGAAGGAAGGAAGGAAGGAAGGAAGGGAGAGAGAGAGAATTTACAACTGCAGCAAAAAAACAAAACAAAACTGAAAATCACCAAGGAAATTATCGTTAGGAATTAAAGCAGAACAAAAGATTGTTTTTGATTCATATTTTTATAATTTTCCAGATCAGGGATAAGCCACAGGTCCAGATCATTTCTGGATGAATGGATAAGCAGTTTTTTAGGGAAAAGTTTAGTAGCTGGAATTGATATGAGAGGGGAGACACTTCAGCTATTTCTTCTTCCCCTTGTCTTTCAGAGTGGATCTGAAAGGAAAATCATTCCTCTTGAGGGGCAGTGCCAAGTCAGTACCTTGAGAGATAGGCACACCCAAAGTAAAGAAGAGAAGACATGACTAGGCAGTAGTAACTCAACCCACACAAAACTAAGGGCCAGAAAGAAGGAATGACAAACCCACTACTCAGGTCAGATAAACCTAATGCCATGACACCTGTTAACTTGGATGAGTTGTATTTTGAGATTATCTAGTAGGACTACAGACAGGACTTGATATTTAGAATAGATTTATATGAAACAAAATTCCACATAGCAAAGTTTCCAACATTCTAACTAATTAGAAGATGCCAGGCCTAGAGGCCTGTGGGCTACCCGAGTCTTCCCTTACCTCTATCGGAGGTCTTCGGTTGGCCAAACCGGATGCTCGTATGAGAGAAAGGATGTTCCAGAGTCAAACAAGGGTTGAGCTTTATTTCAGGGTCTAGTTACAAGTGCAGGGGAATTCTTCCTTAGGAGGGAAAGAGAAAGATCTCCCAAGGAGGCAAAGATCTTACAATAAGAGATTGGAAGTAGAAGTATAAGTGGGGAGAGAGGGGGAGGGGAGAGAGGAGAGAGGAAAAGCAGAGCCTTGTTGTCCTCACACGTGGCCCCTCCACCCAAGAGAACTTTCAGGCTTTCCTGATCCTACTTAAGCTCTCCAGCTGCATAGTTTGCATCTGAATACCGTGCTGTAGGTGTGCCCAGATCCGGGACAATCTCGAGGGCGGGGAGAGCTCTCTCCCATCACGTTTCTCACGGGAAGAGGTGGAAATACACGAGATAGCTCAGTTCACCTCAATTCCCAGTCGTTTCCTGGGGGGGCCTCATGAGAACTCTAAGATTTAGAAGTTCCCACCTTTACCCGCCCGAGACTGTCCACCTGGAATTGAGCTTCCAACCCTAGCAAGAAGAAAAAGCAATCATAATTATTAAAATGTGAAATTCAACAACCATTTATTACTTATTAACATACTTAAAGTATTCAGAGCACAGTGCTAGGCACTGGAGAAGTTACATGCTTAGCTCAGACATAATCCCTATCCTCATATATTTCATACTCTAGTAGAATTATAAAGAAATATAATTCAACTACTCAACTAGCATCCATTTATAATAAATGTCATCTATTTTGTACAGAAACAACGGATTAAGACCCTTAGAAACAATCTTTTTTCTTGTATGAGTTAAATATATATGTAATATATCTTAGAGCTGCAAGGGATTTGAGATTATTAACCACAGATCGTAAACCTAGGACATTGTCACAGCTTTTGAAATCATATTTACATTTTTAATTGGCTGAAAACTTTTCTTTGTGGAAATAAGAAGTTTTGTAATAATTTTAATTTGCAATAATTCATCAGTGGGCATTTATTAGTATATTATTATTACTATCATTACATATATTATTACTACCTTGTACCAGGCACTATGCTAGGCACTGGGGACAGAAATACATAAGTAAGATAGTCCTTACTTTAAAGGAATTTACATTTCAGCAGCAATTAAAAGAAAGGAACTTTCTTTGTGTTTTGCCCAGGTTCTGAATTACAGGAGTCTCCTGTATTCCCTTGATTTTTTTTTTAATCAAAGTGTCCGTATCCTTGAGAAAAAATGCATCTGACATATAATAAAACGCCCTAGGAATGTGGAAAGACCTTATAATGATATGTTTAAAGAAATATTGTTAGTGCACAATAAAATATTAAAAATAATCCTCAAAATAGGTCACAGAATATGAATGCACAGTCTATGGGATTAGCTTTGTTTAGCACAATAGCTCAAAGGCATAAACAGGAAACAATGAGGATTAAACAAATAGAAGATACAGGGACTGAAATGTCAGCAAGGCAGCTCCTGGCTTGTTCAGACCTAGCATTCCGTGAAAGATACTGACTTTTAGAAATGAATAGGCTGATCTTGGCTTAAGGAAGATACAGAACGGAGGCATCACCTCAGGATGCAGCAGGAAATTAACCAGCTGGTGAAACACAGAGATGAGGGGACTTAGCAATGTTCTAAAAGTAAATCTTCAGGTAACATAAACTAAGACTTTTCCCTACTTTTGGAGTTGCCTGTAACATACTTCTTGGTTGTTGTTGTTTTTTTTTTCTTTTTTCACACTTCAAGCGTTTTATATCAAAGCTTAGAGATAGTCTTTTCAGGAAAATAAAAACAACTTTTCTCTTTTTAAGAGAGTATAGTAGGGCGATCTCAGACTAATAAAATTCCCTCCACAGTGTGAGATACTGAGAAGTAACTGTAACAAGCAATTGATAAAGTGATTTTTATTGTTGCACTATCATCTGATCTTTTTTTATAGTGACCTTTATACAGTCATATACTTGCAGTGACTATGGAAAATATATGTACTTTTTGGAAGATAAAGTAGAAACATTGTGATCTCTGCTTCATTTCTACTAGATTGACAGTGTTTCTTTTAAAAATGGAATAAGCATAACTGCAATTGTGATTACACAAGCCATTCAGGCTACCAAAACCCATTTTCAGCACTTTTCCAAACTGCACAACTCTAGGTTAAATTGGATACAATAAAGAAGAAAAATCAATTCTCCAATAATTATTATCATTGACTGTAGACTACAAAATAAAAGACAAACAAAGGACAAAGGAATCCCATCATATATATCCTGAAAGAAACATATTGCCAAATGTTTTTACATGTGGTTTTCTTTCTTCCTTTTAGAGTTGGCTAAGCTAGATTGTCACTTGGAACCCTTGTGCAAGCTCAATAGATCCTTATAACATAGATGTTTCTTTATCATATGTAGTGAGATATCTTCATCAAGCTTCCAGACTGGGCAACTTTAGTAAAATAGTGACTGACCGACCAATCCAAAGCCAGAGAAAGATTTTTTTCTAAAAGTTTATCACCAACTGACTAGTCTTTTAGTGATGAATTATTTCACCAAGCAAGTGACAAAACAAAGACAAATGTAAGATGTTAAGGGAGAAAAAAGAATGTGGACAAAACTTTTTTTGTTTAAATACACAGGAGAGAGCCCAAAGATGCCCAGAAGTAGATAAAGAAAAGCAGGGCAATTTTGTTATTATCATGTCAAATTTAACATGCATTTTTAAAATGGTAAATGATACAAGTTAACAGTTTCACATAAAATCCTCTTTTCGGTTCTTCTTTGCATGTTGAAATGTTCATGTTTATTGATATTTAATTTCCTAATAAAGTAGGAGAAAAAATTACCTTCAGCAATCTTTCTACTTCTTTAACAGTGGTGGTAGGACAGTGGATAAGGAAGGAAAGACGATGAAGATTCACTTATAAACATTGGCTTAATTGTTGGCATTAATGTTATATCATTGCCTAGTGAAAAACAAGTGGACACACTATGGGAAAAAAATGAACCAAATCAACATTGATATTGTCACTATAAGTGAAAGCAGAAGCCAAAAGGAAATTGCAGCTAAATGGAAGGGTGGCTCATAGATTCTCCTCAGAAAGGCAAATAAAGGAGGTAACAGTTTGGGTTTTGCTGTCTTTCCAAAGCTAGCAAGAAGCATAATTCCTATGACAGTTACTCGGCTCCTATTGCAGTGATTGTGATAAGTGTTTGCAAAGAGGAAATTTCTAAATAATACTGAAGTCATGTACCTACATATTTTTCAAGGAAGGAAACAGAAAGTGTTGGACATGGTGAGCAAGAGCCAAGTAACTTCATATAGAGACAAAAAGATGAAATTTGTTCTGTTAAAAAAAGAAAACAAGAAACAGCTAGTTAACTGAAGTAGAAATAACTTCTTAATCATTATGTAGTTAGGCAAACATCGTCTTGGGGCAAAATTGAGAAGAAAGAATGAGCATAGAAGATATGTTATACAATTGAAGGAAATAATTCATTACAGCAACAACAAAAAAAGAAGACACATTCATTTTTAAGAGCTGAGCTGTTTAAATAAACTTGATGGGAAAGTATTTTATTAACTTAGGAAATGGATAAAAGAAGAGACATTAATACATATTACCATCTCCTGACTGGTATAAATCAAACAAAAAAACCAAAAGATCCTAGAACTATCTCAGACAGCACACACACAACCTCTTTTCCATGTATAGAAAGAAATCAGCCAAGAGAAATATCAACTTAAAATATAAAATCATTTCTCAAAACTTGTAGATTATTAACAGCATTTTCTTATAAAGCAGTGGGAAGTAGTAGAGGAGAAAACCAAGTTTACAGAAAGTATGACTAGAGATAGAGTTAAGCAAATTCATCCTGTGATCTAGGCTATTGATATAACTAGAAGGAATATAACGAACAGATAAAAAAGATCAATCAGCAATTTTTATAACAAACATTTTCAATACTAATGAAAGTGGAACCACCATATTTGTACTCCATTATGGTAGTCCATCTGCAGTTTTATAAAGAAATGAAAATTACACTAAAGAAAATAAAGACGGAAAGGGCAGCTGGACTAGCCCAAGTATGTACAGATAAGGTCCCTTCTGGAAGTGTCACTTGAGGGCACTAAGTAATCAATGCTCAAAGTTGAAAAAGAGCTTCCAATATCACATCCTTAGGGAATCTTTTATGATTTTGATGTATACATAAAATATATTAAGAACTGTATTTTCCATCTCTGCAAAGCTTTATGAGAATAATCTAGAAATGCATTCAACAAAAATAAAAAATCTGATGAAAGTATGAGAAGGGAATACATAGGCTTTTGCAAAAAAAAATTCTATCCATATAATCATTGAATAAAATGTATAAAAAGTGCAAAATTCCATTTTTCTTATGTGCATGGTCTATAAAAACGTATTTGATTCAATTTAGCCCTAATGACTTTCACCCAAAAAAGTGTCAACCATGCTTACATCAAAATTATAACAGATTCCTTGAAAAATGTCATAGTAGGAGCAACTTTGTTCAACAATAATTACTACTCACAAGTAAAGCATTAGATGGCATAATGGATAGCATTCTGAAGCTGGAGTAAGGAAGACTCAAGTTCAAATCCAACCTCAGGCACTTACTAGCCATGTGACCTTGAGGAAGTCACTTAACCCTCAATTTCCCCATCTGTAAAATGAGCTGGAGAAAATGGCAAACCACTCTGGCATCTTTGCCAAGAAAATCCCAGGTGGGGCCACAAAGAGTCAAACACAACTGAAAAATGACTGCAAAGAAAGACATACTTATCAAAGATTTTTTCATTGGAGAATGTCCAGTATAAAGTCGAAATGAGGCCTTGAGTCCAATATTTCTGAATAATACTGTGACATAAAGCCCTAAAACACTGAAAATTCTCCAAAATGAGATTCACATTCACTCAAAAGATTTCAACCTAACTATTCACATGGGAAAAGCCAAAGAGATGAAGAATGTCTATTGTTAAACCTATAATAATTTGTTACACATATATAACAAAATATAATCAATATAATATAATGTATATTATCCAAACTATAACATGAAGTTTATAGAAAGACCATAGATAAACTGAGCCATGAATTGACTAGGAGAAAGAGGGGCTTGATTGCGTTAGGAAATTTGTGCAGTGCTTTTAATGACATCAAATCCTTCAATGAAATAATGACTCATCTTTTGAATATCAGTATCTTGCCAAGGGTGTTCTATGCTTGATGCCTTAAAACATGACAGTATCTCAAGAATCAAAGACATGGGTTACCTAAAGATCAATGAAGAGATGCATAATTGGTGTGAGTGGGCTATAGTATCTTCCCTTGAATAATAATAGTACAGGAAAAGCGATATATAAAGTATTATTTCAAAAATTAATGACCAGAAAAAAGAAATGGGCCAGTCCTATAGCAATCCATGTTTGGCCTTGAGACTTATTCAAAATCAAGTTATCTAGAAAAAATGTCCAGTGTATTGATGCCATCCCTGTCCTCCCTCTTTGTCTTTATGAAGGATTTATTACAGGACATGGCAGAATTTCTACAGGATGATACAATATGAATGGGCTGCAATCTTTCTCATTAGAGGGAATACCCATGAGGGATATTACGTAAATTCTTTGAAATACTGAAGTATCTTTTATGCATCTTATTATATATATATATATAATTATTGGTAATAACCTACAAAATAATTATGCCTACTATATCTTTCTCTCTCCATAAACACATACATTCGTATACACCTACATATACACAACTAGGTCCTAATGATTATAATTAATGAATACTGTGAAGTGGCCACACTATTTGAAGTCACACTTCACATGTACACTGAACTGGAATAGGCAATCAGTCACTATATTTGGCATAAGTATAACTTGAGTCATGCAAATTTGAATACATGGCACCACTGCACAAAGTTCATTATTCATACTAATAGTGACCTAGCAGTACCAGCAATATACGTCTATATGTATATGTGTATAGCTAGTAACTCGCTAGAAACGGAAGACAGTAGAGAAAGAGATATAGAAATCTACATATGAACACAGCCAAAGCTCTAACATTAGTGTTCAATATCTCAAATGGAAAATTCTTTCCATCATGGGGAGAGGGGTGGTAAAGGGCAGAACCATTTAAAAAGAATGTCTGCATTACAACCCTTTCCCTCCGAAGTTGAAGTTTAAATCATGGTACCATAATAGCTCACATTTATACAACTATGTCCTGATTAGTACAAATAATGAATCTGCTGAAGTAGTCTCATGTATTTATATTTGTACTATTTGAAGTTATAATTATGAAAAATATAGTAATTGGTTCTAGCCCAAAGGAAATATGCAACGTGAATTCCAATCAGGACCCAGCCATAGAGCACTTTAAAGTTTGCACTTTCTTCTTCTGAAGGAAAAAAACCTCTCCAGGAAATGAGCCATTTTCTATGGAGGGTTTGTGGTCTGCTCAGAGTGCTAAAAAGAAGTCTAAAGAAGCTCTTCCCTTGGTCCTTTGCAGCTGCCATGCGTGATTTACCTGGGCTGTCTGCTACAACGATCATTGCTATGTCACCTGGTGCTCTTACTGACCTATTGCTGACAGTTAATCAAGAAAAAGGAGCTGAACTCTCATGATACAAGGAGTTGCTTGTTCCCAACTTTAAAAGTTCATAATTCAGTCTCACTGTCATTTCTTTCTCCTTTCTTGTGCTTTTGTGGAAGGTAAAGCTGGAAAGAAAGAATACCAGAGTCATTAACTGTTTGAAAGTTTAATGTGCTACAAAACCAGAATTAGGAGTGATAATGAAATCTCCACTGCTGAAAGCAGCCACTGGAAGCTGATGAATGTAGTGAGAAAGGTGGTCATATGACCAAGGAAAATAAAAACCAAGCTCATGTTTAATGCCACTCATTCATTTTTTGCTTAAACTGGCAACCTGTCAAATTGGGCTTCTGTAAAAGTAACCTTTCATTTATTTAATAACATTCCACTCAGTTCTTTCAGAATCTATGGATTTTGATCAAATAACCTCAAGTCCCTGGAGAAGCAACTAGGGATATAGATAAAGATTTATTTTTTAACGCTTTCAAGTTATCACTTATTCTTCCAACCCTCTTTTAACTATTTGACTTAGCCAGAATAGTTCTCCATGCAATGAGGAATTATTTAAAGGGGAGTAAAGCTTAGTTCTCTTGCTAGCACGCCCTTAACCACCTTGTGTATCCTTACAGGCTCAAAGCTGAAGTCGTCTGAGTGAGTGGATCCCTAGAGTTGCTTAAGGTCATACCCCTGATTTTCAGAAGCAGCATTACTGATGTAGGTAATTTTTGCCACAGAATAATCATTCTTTATGTCCCTATGCTGAGGAAGGAGCCATTTTTTTCCTCCAGATTAAAATGTAAAAATAATGCCCTTACTGTTTGTGCCTTGAAAAAAGTTCTCCTGACTCCTTTCAGGTATTGGAGTGTTTTTCATAAGGTTTTGACCTAAATTTCCTCTGACCTAATTTCTACATTGGAAAAGGTACTCTTCATATCCAGCCCCACAGTGGAATGGTGTTGCTCTATATCACTGTCACATTTCAGTGAAAAATGGAGTGATCTCTGTGAGTCCTATTGAGTTTCCAAAATAGGTTAGAATCTCCCCCTTAATTCCTTAGAGGGTGTTAGTGATACACTTTGCTAGGTAAAGAGAGTAGAAGAACCTCCTTCTGTCACTTTCCTATATTCCCCTCTGCAACCAAGCTTGTGCCCAGAGAATACACCAGCTACAATTTAAATCTTCATTTCCACTGCATAGATGCTGGAGGAGAATCAATCTGGAACAGAATGAAAAAGGAAACCATTCTTCGGACGCCACAAAACAACACTCTCATACAGATTCACCAAAGTCAAATCAAGTCAAAAACATTTATTAAGTTTACCAGAGTTTATAATGTGCCAAGCATTGTGCTAAGTTCTGAGTATGTAAAGAAAGAAAACAAAAAGCATGGTCCCTGCCCTCAAGGAACTCATATTCTAATGGGGCAATAGTATGTACACAACTAGGTACATAAAAGACATAACAAGATATAAATTGGAGAGAAACCAAGGTCACTGAGCCAGTTAGTAGTAAAACAAAAACTAGAATGCCAGTTTCCTTGCATGCAACCAAGAAATCTTTCATCTAGATTTCATATGTCCCTATACACCATGCTTACAGGCATGACCGCCTCTCCAGTGGACCCAGGTCTGGACCAGGACAAGCCCTCTGGGAAAGCCAGAGAGTAAACATAGGCACTGTACTACGTGTCATTTGATATAAAACAATTCTGTTTCACAAATGGAAGAAAAACCTATAGAGATTAGTGGGTTTTAATCATACTTGTTAAAAATGTTCTACCAAGATCTGTCCATTCAATCCAACTTTTGTCCTTATGCTTGATGATTTCAACAACCATGTTCATGACCCTTGAAACACCCTGACCTCTAGTAAATTACCCGTTACCCAATCAAAAAGCAGTAATTAAGCACCTACACAAGAGACTTGGAGTCAAGGGAGGGGTTTGAATACCAGCAGTGATACTACCTCTCTGACGTTGAGCAAGTTATTTAACTTTTTGGGCCTCAGTTTCCTTATCAATGAAAGGAGGAGAGTGGACAAGAAGATCTCTAAGCTAATTTTCACTGATAATAAACTACAAGCCTATATAGCAAAGAAATACTGAAGGTGGTTTTAATCTATGTCTACTGGATGGTAGAGAACAATGAACTATAAATATAAAACCCCAAAGTCTTCCCTGACTGTGAAAACTATGAGATAATGAATGTCGGGGAAGCTCTGTCTCTGAAAAGTTTTAAGTAAAGATAAACATCTAAAGTCACTTTACCTCATAGAGCTTCAGTTTCCCCACATGGGAAACACTGGGGTTGGATTGGATCATCTCTAGAGTCTTTGATTCCATTATCTGCTCAGAATAGTTTAGGTTCAGTTCTTCCTAGACATAGCTGAGTGCCCTCTCAAAATTTTTTTTAATAAATTAGGAAAATTTAGAGCTATGTAGGCACTAAAGATAATTTTCTTCAATGTCCTCTGTTTGCAGAGAAAAAATCCTGTGACAAAGATGAGACTAGACTCCAGGTCTTGTGAGAACAATCTTTTTGTACGCAATTTTACTCTTCATGTGATTGTAATTATTTGTCAAGATATATCCTGAGTCTCATGACCAACCTAGTTAAGTATGAAGTGACACATTACCAATAGGATGGTGTAGTGCCAATACGATTTTCACAGCACCTATGACAACCATAAATATGGTGGCACACTTCTGAATCACGAAATACAACAGACTCTCCACATGGAAGACAGAACCAAAACATTTATTCAGATACCAGAAAGCCAAATTCCAACACCAGAAAGCCAAATCCATCATCATAACAAAATTCTATACACAATAACAAGGCAGAGGACATCACCAACCCCAAGCATTCCCCTGCTAGACTTCCCACAAACCAGCTCACTTAAACAAATCACAAGCAGGCTTTCCTAAACAAAATCACAAACAAGCTCTTTAACTCATGCTAGCCAGCTGTCTGCTGGTCTGCCCTCTTCCTAGCTCTGATTGCTCTCATGATCAAATTTCCTCTCAGCTCTGCTCTAACTACACGTCCTCCTATTCCACTCATTCAGTAAGTTTCTGCCACCACAGGCTCCATGTGACTCAGACTTCCATGTGACCCAGGCAAGTCACATGGGCTATTAATGAATGGGAAAGATCTTCCCATATAAATTACCATTACAGATGGCCACCCAGGAATTTTTTTTTTTTTGACCATAGTAATCCATGAAAAAAGGAAAAATTTTTAAATGGTCTTTAGTCTTTGGTAGCCTCGTTCTTCCTCTTCAGTGATGGTGACAGATTATTGGGAGATACAACAGAGTTCTAAGGTGCAAAGAATTACAGTTCTTAGAAAGCCAATAAACTTTAACCTGACAATTTGTTCTCTGAATGTGAGATCCTTGTTCACTGACCCACAAGTGGACATATGCTGGAGGAACTGTATCATATTTAATGTTTGTACCCTTGCTATAAGAAAAAATGGAAGAAATAAGGACCTTGCAGTTAAATGGAAGTTACCCTTCCTAATAGGTAATCCTTGGAGAGGCAAAGAAAAGAACTGTCAGAGTGGATTTTATCATATGGCCCAAGGTAAGAACAAAAATTATTTCATGGGCCATTTGACCATTATATCTTGCAATACTAACAAGTTTTTTGAAAAGATAATCAAAAAAATAATTATAGCTATTGCATCAATATTATTTAGCTTCTAAGGGCAAGATGGAAGGGAAAATATATGAAGATTTTGATGAGACCCTAAAATTTGAATCAGCACACACTCTGATACTTGCTGATTTCAATACAATGGTGGGAAAAGGTGAAGATGGGGAGGATTACATGGGAAATCAGCACTTGGAAATAAAGAGAGGTTAACAACTTCTAGGTTTTATGAATGATTCACAGTTCTGTATCATGAATACTGTCATTAAGATAAGAACTTGTAGACATTGGACATGGTCAATACCAAATGATATCATAAAGAATTAAGTAGATTAAATTTTAACAGTTAAGAAAAGATCTGCTATTGATGTGTTATTCTTGAGTCAGCTGTCAATGTATAGTAGAACCAGACTTGCAAATCAAAGACCAACATTAGTAAATAAATAAATAATAAAATAAAAAGAAGAAATAATAATGAGAAAAATATAGCAAACAAAACAATGTAACTCTGAATTACATAAGCAAATAATTAAAAGTAAAAACTGGTCAAGATAAATGATATAAGGACCAATTATAATAATGTCATACATTTTAACCACCAAAAATTAATTGCCATAAGATGGAGACCAAAAGGATCCAGAAATCCTCTTAGTTAGCCAACACCTGCCAGGGTGATCTAGCTGCCAAAGCCAGCACCATGTTTGAGTATAAATTCATTTGTAAAATCTTTCAAAGATATATGATAGATGATTACAAGTAATATGATTTCATTAGGCAGAGAGAAAGTAAAGGGTAAAATATTTTAAAGTAAGTAAATTCATCCTAAGGGCATTCAAAATAGAAATAATAGTATAAACTAAAGAACAATGGAAAATATTTACAAAATTGTAGAAATGGATTTATCCATCAGAGATAGTGGACCTTAACATCATAGAACTGGAGGAGCTGATAGAGAAGGCAGAAATTAAACTGTGGAGAACAAAGATTCCTTTTTTTAAAAAAAGCTAGATTGGACCAAGTATAAATAGACAAATTCATACTAGTATTGTTGTTCATTCTTCAGTCATGTTCAACTCTTCATGACCCCGTGGACCATTACACACCAGGTCCTTCTATCTTCTACTGTCTCCTTAAGTCTGACCAAGCTCATGTTCTTTGCTTCCATGACACTATCTATCCATCTCATCCTCTGCCATCCCCTTTTCTTTTGTTCCAGTCTTTCCCAACATCAGGGTCTTTGCCAATGAGTTCTGTCTTCTCAGATGACATTATGTGGTCAAAGTATTTAAGCTTCTGCTTCAGTATTTCAACTTCCAATGAACAGAATGAATCAATTTCTTTAAATATTGACTGATTTGATTTCCTTGAGTCCAAAAGACTGTCAAAAATCTTCTCCAGCACCACAATTCAAAAGCATGAATTCTGCAGTGCTTAGTTTTGTTGGTAGTTCAACTCTGACAGACATTCACGCTCCTGAAAAAACAATAGCTTTGAATATCCAGATCTTTGTTGATAAGGTGATCCCTTCTCTTTAGGATGTTTCCAGATTTGCCACAGTTTTCCTTTTAAGGAATAATTGTCTTTTAATTTCATGACTGCAGTCAATGTCTGCAATGATCTTTGAGCCCAAGAACATAAAATCTGACACTGCTTCCATTTGTTCTACCTCTATTTGCCAGGAAATTATGAGACCAATTGCCAGAATCTTAGCATTTTTTTAATGTTAAGCTTCAATTGAGCTTTTTCACTCTCATCTTTCACCCCCATCAAGAGGCTTCTTAATTCTTCTTCTCTTTCGGCCACCAGAGTGGCATTGTCTACATATCCCAAACTGTTGCTATTTCTTGGAGCAATCTTAATTCCAGGTTTTGATTTGTCCAGTCTGGCATTTTGCATGATGTATTCTGTATGCAACTTAAATAAATAAGGTGAAAATACACAACTTTGTCATACTCCTTTCCCAATCTTAAACCTATCAGTTGTTCCATGTTCAGTTCTGTTACCTTTGGCACACATACAGGTTCCTCCAGAGATGAAGAAAATGATCTGGTACTCCTAACTCTTTGAGAACTTGCCACATGTTGTTGTGATCCAAAAACTTTAATGTAGTCATCTAAGCAGAAGTATGTTTTTTCCTGGAACATCCTTGATTTCTCCATAATCCAATGTTGCCAATTTGGTCTCTAGTTCCACTACCTCTTTGAAAACCACCCTGCTTTTCTGGTAATTCTTGGTTCACACATTGCTGAAATCAACTTGCAGAATCTTAAGCATAACCTTGCAGGCATGCAAAATGAGTGCAATTGCTTGGTAATTTGAACATTCTTTGGCATTGCCCTTCTTTAGGATTGGGACAGAAACTGATCTTTTCCAGTACATTGGCCACTGTTGAGTTTTCCAAATTTGGTGGCATATTGAGTGCAGCATTTTAACAGCATCTTTTAGGATTCTAAATAGCTCAGCTGGAATTCATCACCTCCACTACCCTTATTATTAGCAATGCTTCCTAAAGCCTGCTGGATTTCATTCTCCAACATGTCTGACTCTAAAAGAATAACCACACCATATTGGTTATCGATGATATTAAGATCTTTCTTGTATATTTTTCTTTCAATTATATTAATCTCACGTTTAGTTTTCAGTATTCCCAATTGGTTGTTTAATTGGAGATTTTAATTTTTTTCTTTTTAAGTTACATGTCCAATTTGTTGATCTGTTCTTTCTCCATTTTATTGATATAAGTGTTTAGAGATATAAATTTCCCCGTAAGTATTGCTTTGGCTGAAGTCCATAAATTTTGATTTTTTGTCTCATTGTCATTCTCTTAAGGAAACTATTGATTGTTTTTATGATGTGTTCTTTGACTCATTCATTTTTTAGGATTGGATTATTTAGTTTCCAGTTTCAATCTATGCTTCCAAATTCCTTTATTGAATCTATTTTATTGAATTATTATCTGAAACGAATGCATTTAACTTTCGTGCTGTTTTTCATTTGACTGTAAGGTTTTTATGCCCTAATTTATGGCCAGTTTTTGTGTAGGTGCCATAAACTACTGAGAAAAAGGTATATTCCTTTCAATTTCCATTCAATTTTCTCCAGAGATCTGGCATATGTAACTTTTCTAAAATTTCTTCATCTTTTTAACTTCTTTTTATTGACTTTTTTGTTAGATTTACCTAATTCATAGAGGGGAAAGTTGAAGTCCCCACTAGTGTAGTTTTGCTATTTGTTTTCTCCTGTAACTCATTTAACATTTTCTTTAAAAATTTAAATGCTATGCCATTTAGTGTATGTATGTTTAGTATTGATGTTACTTCAATGTGGTTTTTCTCCTTATCTCTTTTAATGAAATCTAGTTTTGCTTTGTCTGATATCATGATTGATATCTTTGTTTTTTTGTTGTTGGTTTGGTTGTTGTTGTTGTTTACTTCAGCTGAAGCATAATAGTTTCTTCTCCAGCCTCTTACCTTTACTCTATGTGTGTCTCTCTACTTTGTGTGTTTCTTGTAAATAATGTACTGTCAGATTCTGGTTTTTAATTCACTCTGCTATCTACTTCTATTTTATGAATGAGTTCATCCCATTCACAGTTATGATTACTGTGTATTTTCCCCCCACATCAGTTTTCCCATTTATCCTTCTTTTTATCTCCTTTTACTCTGTCACTCATCAAAAATGTTTTGCTTCTCTCCACCACCTCCCCCAATCTGCCCTCCCTTATTTCAGCACTCCCCTTCTGTAATAATCCTATTTCCTGTAGGGCAAGATATATTTCTATGCCCAACAGTGTATGTATGTTATTCCTTCTTTGAGCCAATTCTGATGAAAGTAAGATTCAAATATTGCCTGCCATTCAAAACCCCTATGTCCCCCTCATTATAAAAGTTCGTTTTTTCATGCCTTTTTTACATGAGATAATAATGTACCATTGTACCTCTCCCTTCCCCCTTTACCCAGTGTATCCCTCTTTCTCCTCTCTTATTTTTTTAATCATCCTATCATAGTCAATTTACCTTTTCTATATATACTCCTTCTAACTGTCCTAATAATAATAAATTTTTTAAGAGTTACAACTATCATATTTCCATGTAGGAATGTAAACAATTTAACCTTTTTACATCTTTTATGATTTCTCTTTAATGTTTACATTTTTGTGCTTGAGTCATATCTAAAAGTTTTTTTTTTTAATTAAGCTTTGATCTTTTTGTCAGAAATTTGGAAGTCTTCTTTTTTCATTAAATATGTATTTTCCCCTGAAGGATTATGCTCAGTTTTCTAGATAGGTGATTCTTGGTTTTAATATTAGCTTCTTTGCTTTCTGAAAGATTACATTTCAAGCCCTCTGATCCTTTAATATGGAAACTGCTAGATCTTGTGTTATCTTGAATGTGGCTCCATGAATTTTAAATTGTTTCTTTCTGGTCACTTGAATATTTTCCCCTTGACACCACAGCTCTGGAATTTGGTTATAATATTCCTGGAAGTTTTCATTTTGGGATCTCTTTAAGGAGGTGATTGGTAAATTCTTTCAATTTCTATTTTACCTTCTGGTTCTAGGATATCAGGGCAGTTTTCCTTGATAATTTGGAAAAATGTCTAGGTCCTTTTTTATCATGGCTTTCAATAATTCTTAAATTATCTTTCCTTGATCTATTTTGCAGGTCAGTTATTTTTCCAATGAGATATTTCACAATTTCTTCTATTTTTCATTCTTTTATTTTTTCTTATTTTTTTCTTGAAGTTTCATGCAACCATTCATTTCCACTTACCCCATTATAATTTCTAAGAAATTATGGTCTTCAGTGAGCTTTTTGCACCTCTTTTACCATTTTGATCAGTTCTACTCTTTAAGTAGTTCTTTTCTTCATTGGATTTATGTAACTCTTTTTCCATTTGGCAATTCTTCTTTTTAAGGACTTCTTTTTAGTGGATTTTTGTGCCTTTTTTTTTTTACCAAGCTGTTGGCTCTCTTTTCAGGATTTTCTTGCATCACTTTCATTTATTTTTTTTTATTTTTTTCCTCTTCCTCTCTTTTCTGATTTTAGAATCCTTTTCGAGCTCTTCAAGGAATTCTTTTGGGGCCTGTGACCAAGTCACATGTTTCTTCAAAACTTTGCATATGCTGCTTTGATTTTGTTGTCTTCTTCTGAGTTTGTGCCTCGATCTTCCCTGTCACCACCATAACTTTCTGTGGTCAGGTTCTTTTTTTTGTTGTTGTTGCTGTTGTTGTTTGTAGATTTTCCCAGCCTACTCCTTTACTTCTAACTGTATGTTAAAGTTGGGTCTTCTCCAGGGGTGGACGGGCACTGTCCCAAGTTTCAGATTTTTCATGCTAATATTTTCAGAGTTGGTTCTGTAAGTTTTTAGTTCTTCCAAGGTAGTATGATCCAAGGAGACATGAGGACACTACTCTCCTGTCTCTGCTTTGGTCTATAAGTGACCACAACCACCCTTCTCTGACCAGGAACTCTGACCAGAGTCCCTGGTCCCCTTCAGCCACAAGGGCTAGTATGCTAGTTATCCTCCTTACTCTGGAACTGGGAGCCAGACCCATAGGTGGGCAATGCAACAGTGCCCTGCACCCAGTGCCGCCAAAGGGTCTTCTGAACTCTCCTTCTGACCAGTGGTCCAACCCCTTTACCATCTGTGGCCTAAGAGCTCCAGATGATTTAATTCAAATGGGTCAGATGACATATTGATCAAGGATACTTAGGCTCTATTAAAATCTCCTCATTCATATTAGATATCAATTCCTTAGTTGTCATTTTCATTCCATATTTTTCAGTCCAAAAGAATTAATTAGCTCTGCATTCTTCCTATTGTCAGTTATTATCATCTCATCTACCCTGAGCAGTAGGTTCTATCCAACATTTGATCCTATTCCTTTCTCTAATATAACTAAAAATATAACTTTTGTCATTCAAACATTTTTTTTGCTCATTCTGAGTTTTAGCTTTATAGTATCATGCTGCATTGGGAAATTCATTCTCTTGCCTATCTTTGCCTTTATCTTCTATGCATATCTTTAAAATCTCAAGGTGCTTCCACTTTGAAAGCAGAGACCATAACATGACCAAGTAGGAAATCCTATTAAAAACAGTAGTATAAAACACAGTGGGAAAAATAAAGATTATGAAGAAAGGGGAGAGTACATTCCAGAAAGCGAAGATAGGTTGCCTATGTGAGAAATGAGTGGCAGATATAATAAGCTTCAAAGTAGGGAAAGCAATCATGGAAATTTGGAAAAAGAATACTAACTGACAAGGAAAGGGAAATCAACAGCTTAGAACATAAGAAAAGACAGGCATATAACCTCTCAAAGAGTCAAATTTTAAAAGCAGAAGGAAGGAGATGCACAGACATACCTGGTTACAGGAGAAGAAAAGAAGCTAAGCTAGGGAGAATTACCAAGGGATTCATCCTTCAAATATTTATCTAGCTAAGATTGTAGGGTTCTGTTATATTACCCACCAGCACAAAATAATGACATAAGATTTGAAGATACATCCATTCTACTAGAGTCTGTTGTATAACATATCTAATGATATTCTTCACCATTAAAGCAAGAGCAGACAGGAAAAGAAAAGGGAGAGAGTTATGAACTACATTTATATGCTGGGAATATTTGATCTGATGGCTACTGAGAGACAGCTAATTTATTTTAAGTATCTAACTAACCAGACTTTCCCTTGAGATCACTCTCCCAAATCCCTAGATAGATTTCTTAACAAGAAGATGAGTGACACCCATGTGAAAAAAAAAAGAGGTTATTACATTGGACAATTGGTAGGGTTGGAGAAAGACTTGGTTGAATTCAGAAGACAAAAAAGAAATATTTTTGTTTCCTAGAAAAAAACAACTTCCCCTTAAGGTTTAAATTATTCAGTAAGAAATGGTTCCGTATTCTGCAGAAGATGCTGAATGATCCCACACAAGTCACTTAACCTTGTTTGCTCAGTTTCTTCATCTGTAAAATGAGCTAGAGAAGGAAACGGCAAACCACTCCAGTATCTTAGCCAACAAACCCCAAATGGGGTCCTGAAGAGTCATATGACTGAAAAAGCAAAAACAAAAAGTTAAAACACTAGGGACACTGCCCATGCCTCTTATTCCTCTCAGGTATTAGAGAATTAGGAGCATTTTGAATTTTTCAGCCACACTTTGTATTATTCTTGCTGTCATGGTTCTTTGTCCTTTGTTCTTGAAGAGGACAGTGACATCAGGAAGGTGATGCCGTAACTAGCAAGTGAATTGGATTTAAATGAGGGAGGGCTCGGCAAATTAACCAGCCTCACACTCTCCTCCAGAGCCACTGGAATCCAGTAGCCAGATATAGATCAGGATGGTTGGAGATGGCCCCTCATAAATTGTAAGAGACCCTGTTTAACAACAGTATTCATTGACTCTGTAGCTGAGCCATGAAATCAAGAATTGTCAGTCACCCAAAAGAATTTTAATTGTTAGTTCTTCCCTCTGGGGGCAAACAGAACAAGACATCTTCCATATTACAGCCTTTGTAATATTTAAGAATAGATATGATAGTCCCCTCTAAGTCTTTTCTTTTCCAGACTGAAAATACCCAGTTGTGTCTACCAGTCTTTAGAAGGCATGATCTTAAATATGTGCCATATCTCATTCGTCTTTCTCTAGCTACTCTCCAGCTTCATCAATGTCTGGCATAAAAAGTTGTGATCCAGAACTGAATGCAACTCACCAGATAGGACCTGATCAGGACAGATGACAGTAGTATTAACAACTCCTTAGTCAGAGGATCATGGGATTAGATGAAGAGCTGACTGGCTATTGAGTTCAAATCCCTGGTTTTGCAAATAAGGAAACAGGCACAGAAAAGTCAAGTTCTTTGCTTAAGTTCATACAAGTAGTAAAGGATAGAGGCAGGATTTGAATGGAAGCCATTTGATTCCAAATCTGGGTTCTTCTTACTGTTCCACTCTACCTCACAATGGCAGAGCCACTCTCAGGACTCTTTCCTGAACACTCCAGTAATGAGCTTGCTAAAAATGCCCAGTGATAGGTTTGTCCGTATCTCCCATAGATTTTTTTTTTGAGTAGGTAGGCATTATTGTGTGTGAGCCCTATGTATTAACTCCACTGGAAAAGTTTGTGTATATGGGTTTTTATTCAGCTATAAAAGGATTTCCTTCCTTATCCCTGAACTCTAAAGGGCTGGTACAACACAAAAGACTACATTTATATAAAATTATTTTTTTAAAAGCAACAGAATTTATATCTATTTGAGGATAAGATTTTGCAGACCTTAAAACTTTCCAACAACACCCATTAAGGGAACATGGGGAAAGGGAGAATCTCCCTGGTGTTATCACCACTCCACCACCTCCCTCCCCCCAAAAAAGTAAAATCTTCTTTTATTAAAATGGAATCATAGAAAGAGTCACTTTATTTGCCAGGGCTAATTATAAAATTAGGGGGACCAAGCCAGATGTTCTCTGAGATCTCTCCCAGCTTTATATAATATGTAAAATTCAAAAGTGACTTACAAGTAAACTCATACCTGAATAAGTTCCCCCCAAAATATGTATGATGTGTATGCAGCACTGGACACTACTTCTCTCTTAATGCAACCTAAGCTTTCATCACTCTTTTTTTGTTGCCATATACCACATACTAAGCTTATAATCCAATAAAATTCCAAAATCTTTTTTTAGACATTTTATTGCCTAGTTGTACCTCTCCCACCTTATACCTGATAAATTTAGTGTTTGTTGTTTTGTAACTCAAGTGATAAAATTTATAGGAGGCTATCTCAAAGTTCATCTTCTTAGCTCAATATTCTAACCTATCAAAATCTTTTAGAATCTTGACTCCAACAGCTAATTTGTCAGCAGTCTCTCCTAACTTTGTGTCATCTGAGAATTTTATAAGTATACTGTCTAAGCCTTTATGGAAGGTATTGTCCAAAATGTCAAACAGTATAGATCCTCTGGACACTCAATAAGAGACCTCCTTCGATGCTGACATTGACCCACTCATAGCTACTTATTAGGTCTCATTCAACCGGTTCAAAATCAACCTAATTTTATCATCATCCAGCCTGCATCTCTACAGCTTATCTTGAAGGATAGCAAGAGAGATTTTCTCAAATAATATTTTTACATCTAGGTAAACTATATAGTATTCCCTTTACATCTTACTCCCCTCACCCCACAACTTACCAATAACTGTACTCCTTACTATTCCACCTCCTGATTCTAGGCATCTTCGTCCCTGGACCTGTGCCTCTTTTCAGCTCAGTCTCTTATCTTCCCTACAGTACCAGCCAGAATCTCACCTTCCCAGTTGGCTTCTCTCTGCTGAATATCTCCAATTTACTCAGTACATATTTTGTTTGTATACAGAGGTTTACTTGTTTCAGTTCTCCAGTAGACTGTTAGCACCTAAAGAGTAGGGTTTGAGGTATTTGTTTCTGTTTGTTGTTGTTTTGTTTTGTTTTGACCTTTCTTTGTATCTCCCCAAACCCTCACATCCCCCAGCACTTAATACCGCAGTAGGTGCTTAACAAATGCTTGTTGATTGACTGACTAATCTAATAGCCTAATTACCCTATCAAAAAGGGGGATGAAATCAGTCTGGCATGACTTGAATGAGGTGAGGCTGCCTCTTCAATGAACACTAATATTTTTTAACAACGTATTCTAGAATGTTACCACTTTAAAACCCACTGGCCTAGAGTTGCTAAACCAGATTCTCTCTTTAGAGGGGAGAGGGTGGGGAAGGGAGATGAAATCAGCATAATTGGGCTTCTCTGGTCCTATGCCATTTACTACCTCTAACAGAGGATCAGTCATCACATACCATCTGCCAGTTTATTTAGTACCTGGGGATATAGTTCTTCTGGGTTGGTTGATTTGCAATCCTCAAGGGCACCTACGTGTCCTTGTATGTCTTGTTATGTGTTTTAGGTAATGTGTTTTAGGTATCTAAATCACTCTCCGTTTAACCAGTACAATGAATTTAGATAAGAACTTCATCTGTGCTTTATACAAATCAAATCCACACACATGATGGGAGTGACTGTACTCCATGACTCCCTGCCTATCCACCTACCTGGCAAGGTATCAGACAAACTTCTGATCATGATATGTATTCTGGCATCATGCTCTCTATTTTGTTACCATGTTGCTCAACCATTCTCACCTGTTGCTCTAAGTTTTTTTTGTTTCTCAAAACCCATTTTCAGTAGATGGAAGAGATAAAGGAATGAGAAACCCCTTGAGGTCAAGTTTTACATTATCAAAAAGGAAGAATGCATCTTATATCCAGACTAGATATGAGTTTAGTCCTAGATAAATAGTTGATTATTAACTGGCCACAGTTAAAGGGAAATCCTTCCCTGACAGGAGAATTCCAGTACTTACAGCATTGAATTGGCAAAAGTTTTGAAAAAAGCCATCAGCACCCATGGATTTATAAAGTTTGGAGCATTTGGCATGAGTATGTTCGTGAGGAAAGTTTGCTATTGCCAGTTTGTTGTTGTTGTTGTTGTTGTTGTTTTTATATCAGAGATCTCTTATTAATCCAAACTGCCTGAATCAATAAAGATTGCTTTTTCCCTTTTTTTTTTTTTTTTTTTTGGAAACAGAGCACCTATTAAAATGATATCTTTTGAGGCATAGGAAAATCTTTGCCAAATGAGCAGAGTACTTAGCTGCCCACAGAATCCATTTGGTAATCACTCCAGTATGAAAATCAAGATCATTATTTTGATAGGACAAATACACTTGAAAGGTACACAAGATTATATCAGTAAAAATTTTTACTTGCATAAAATACGCTTTCAGCACAAAGCCATTCAGGTGTAGCACTGTTCCCTACCAGAAATGCAATTCAGTGTGAGCTGTTTCCTAAAGGAAAAGTACATGTGAGAATTTAGATTATTTTGTCTAGCACAGCTGCTGCTTGTACTGCAAAAAGAGAGCTGCAGCTGATGACAAGGTAGTATGGAACTTGACACCTCAGTTGGCGTGCATCCAAGAATGCAGAATGTTTTAGCCAGTCTGTGGCATGTGATACATTTCTTAATTGTTGATAACATATAATTAGGACAATCTAAGCCTAGTTTAATGAATGCAATAAGTTAAACTGAAGTGCTTGACTATACTTGGATAGACTTTGTTAGTCTTGGAGCATGAAAACTGCAGAATAACATTTTATAAACAGTACAAAATGGAATCTTCCCTTTACAAACTATCAGCCTAGAATTATGGCTGACACCCTAAGCCACAGTACAAATTCTGTGCACTGTATAAACGTCAACTGATATTCATGGCCAATGGGCCCAAAATAAATTTTTCCCTTGAAGATTTTAAAGGTAAGTTTTACATGGAGAACTTGAGCACATAAAAAATGACTGTCTAATAGGGCTGTTAAATCAGCTATCAACCTCATTTATTTTGACAAACTTCTTTCTAAGATGTTCACAGTTCAAGCTGCTACAGCACAGTTTATGTTGTTCTCTGTGTGTGTGTGTGTGTGTGTGTGTGACTGTTGCTCTCTGCCTCTCTGTCTCTCTCTGCCTCTGTCTTTCTGTCTTTCCCCTTCATCCCTCTCTTTTAAGGAGGACATTGAAAAATGAAATGATAAAGATGAGGAAGAAAACACCTTTTGTGAATAGTTTAAATGAAAGTGAGCTTTTCACACTCAGTGATCACTATCCTATAAGTTTTGTAAAAAAAAAAAAAAAAAGTCCCTGAAATGCTTGTGAAGTGTTCACTTTCCCAAGAAAGGATTCAGTCTGAGCGTCCACATCTTGTATACAAGGATTTTTTTAATAATAAAAATTCTCTAGATATAAATAACAGAGGAAATAAAAACTTAACAAAGGTTTGCCAGTTATCACGTATACACATATGAATTACATGCATGTATATAGATGAGTACATGTGTACACCTGTGCGTGTATTAACATGCAGATATTTTAAAAGGAGAAAGCTCTCCCTGTTTATTCATCATACTCTTTCTTGAGGGTTTTTTCTTCTTTAAATTTGTTCTAATGTTATCAGAATTGATTTTTAGTTCCAGTGATCCCTGAGGAACTGTCTTGAGTGAAGCTCTTATCGGGGAACTGTAATGAAGCATCAGCTTGCAAAGCTGTTACTATGGTGCTCACATATCTGAAGAAAATTTTTAGTGGAAATAAAATTCCAAAGCACTAAATTTAGAGGTATTTCGTTTCCTAGTAAGAGGTATAAAAATAGTACTACTAGATACAGTTTAAATTCCAAAGGGGAGATATTTATTCTTGTACGATGCTCAACCAAGTACCGCTGGCAATGCCAGTTCCTTTCCATGGACTTTTAAACAAATTAAGAATCATGTTAACTAACTCCCTGGTTAGGTCCCAGGAGGACAATACTTAACAAGTGATAAAAATAAAAGACGAGTGCACTCATTTTTACATTAATGTCACTTTCACAGGAATAGATCTGACAAGAAGAATTGTTTGAAAGTTAACTATTTTTCCTTTATTTAAGAAAGACCTTTGAACAAGGGGGATATGGTCCTGTTGGGCACAAATTCCACAACTATTTTTAGATACCAAGTTGTGTACTATATCACAGAGGGCAACAGGAGCTAAAATGGCAAATTCTGCTTCCTATTATTTTTGAAAATGAGCCAATGATGCTCCAGTTTGCTCAAGAGCCCAGGTTTAAGCCATCTATTCCAATAAAGAGAACATGTTTTACTGAAAACCAGAAGAAAATATGTCCCCTGCTCTAAAATAATTTTCTATAAAGAAAAATGTAAAGTATAGAATTATCTTACTTATATTTTTTTTTATAAACAAATGCCTATCAGTCACCTTCTGGTCCATTAGGGAGGCCCCACTCAAAAATCTGTCCATTAACATAAAAGTTTCTTCTTATGTATGCTGCCTCTACAACCAATTGAACTATGACCAGATGACACAAAAAAGCCCTCTTAAGAAATATATCCTTTTGATTATTAAACTCATGAAAAGATAACAGAACTGAAAATTTCTCAAATAGTAGCATCATATGTGATATTACTTTTAAACTTTTGGGTTCAAAAGTAAAAGAAGGAACTAGATATCTTTTAAGAAACTCATGAGGAAAGTCGTTATAGGCCAATACCTCGGTATGAGTAAAAGGGGCACATGTAATTCCTGAGTGACAGCAAAAAGAAATATCACTGCCCTAAATATTTCATTCAATATACGAGCTTTTTTATCTGGACCTCTGAAAAAGAAGCGTTAAACAGTATTAGATTTTGGCAAATATGCATTTAAGAATGAGACATTTCTGAAGTATTTAAAAGAAAGAGGTGTTAATAATGTGATAACTTGCACTGGTTTTATGCATTGTGCACAATCATACATGATATGTAAAATATGTATTTTTCAGCTCCTCAAGGGGCATTTTGAGAAAATTCCTCCATAAGCCCTTCTTTTTTTATTATCACAAGCAGAACTCATCTTTTAAAATAAATAAATGGCAACCATATTTTCAGTGGCCTTTTCAGGAAATGTGGCCTTCCCACGTGTTTCTTTTCAGAATACATCTCTAGGGAGGGTGTAGGTGCAATTATTAATCGCTAGGCTGTCGAGATTCAAGGCACGCAACACAGCACAATGTGAACACTTCTAGTTATACACTCTTTTGCACGTAAACGGAAGAGTAAATTCAAATGTATTCTAGTTGATAGTCCCCACCCACCATCCCCACCATCGAGGACTTATTTATTCCTTCTCGTAAAGAGTACTGCCTTCCCCAGAGAATTCATGATCATTTTCTAGGTACTCTATATCTATTAATGTTACCATGTTGTGATTTGCACATCTACTTGACAAAGGTCACAATATATAACAAAATAAGCAACGAGGAAAAGGAATAAAGGATGCAAATTTATTTTTATTTTCACACAGAACACTAGTCTAAAATGCAGTGTTCATCAAATGTATTTTTAGGTGTGTTTTTTTTTTCTAACAACACACTCAGAAAGCAGCTTTCAAAAACACAAGTTTTGGGGAGTCTCAGCAGCCTCCACAATCAACATCGCCTTTGTTCTAATTCCTTATTTGCAGATTAAAAAAAAGAGGAAATATGTGACCATTTTTATATCAACATAGCCAGTAAGGATTTCTTTTTCTTAATTTCTTTTTTTTAATATAGTAAATGAAATCTTTTGGTTTACCTCCGTAGATGTTCTTTGGCCAAACCCTTCCTCTTATGAAAAAAAAGGGAAAACAAAAACAAAGGGGAAAAAAACCTACATGTGAGAAAGAAAAATAAAATCTCTTTAAAAAGAAGTAATAATAGAGAAATCTCCTTATACTTTCTAGAGTGTATAAATGATACAGTGAGCTGCACAGATCTCTGTAACATTAAGTATTACTATGTAAGCAAAATGAGGTGGAAAGTGAGATGAAAATCCAGGAAATTCCTGAATAACTTCTATCACTTAGCCACCCAAACGTGCACACACACACACACACACACACACATGCAAACACACACACGAACACACACACTCTACCAGCACCATGACAACTGCCACCACTACTGGGCACTTCAGGCTTTTTTTGTCCTAGTTTTCCAGACTAGTTGTTTACATTAATCATATTCAACAACTGATTACTAATATCACCACTTCAGTTTTCCTGGACTACCTCATAAGTGTGTACTTTTTCAATCTAATCTTTTTCTAGATTAAATAATTACCAAATACTGAAGCTGAAAAAGACATATTACTTTGTCTTTGGGAAAATAAAACTATAATTCTTTCAAGTTCAAGGACCCATGTCTTACTCGTTCTTATATTTATTACTTTCAATATTTTGCTCAGTCCCTTGCACATGAACCAAAGATCCAGGCTCTTAGAGAATTGTAGAAACTTAGAAGTCAGATTGGACTCTACCATTAAGCACCTCACGGTGAGATATGGAAGAAGCAACCAATCAAAAAGGATGATTTCAAAGCAAAAGTACTGAGGGAATATTGGAACAAAAGAAGAAAATTAGAATTTGGTTAAGAATGTGGTACAGGACTTTAAAATACTCCTTTTATGCCATGTGTATTTTGTTCATGATTTTGGAAAAAATTTTTAAAAGCATGGGATTTGGAGCTAGAAGGTATCATCCAATACAAATCCTTCATTTTACACATAAGTGATCCCGCGAAGGTCACAAGACCAGTGAATTGTAGAGACAAGATTAGAACCCAGGTCATCTAAAGGAAAACCAAGGGCTCATTCCACTATCTCCACATAGCAGTTTCACGTGTATTTATTTAAATGGCTTCCATAGTGTTAAATATAAGTTATTCTCTAAAATAAATGTTTCCTGGACACACAAGGAAAAGAAATGGCTTTTATTCCATTTCCAAGATGTCTCACCTTTGAGAAGAAGGAAAGGAGTTTGATAACTCCAAGAACTTCATTTCCCCTTAAACGGCTGTGGGTTCCAATAGGACTTTACCCAAATGGATGTTCGTGAGGACAAAATCACTACACACAGCTATAATATACACTTGGGATTCAGGACGACCTGAATTCAAATCCTATCTCAGACTCTTAACTAGATAGGAGTTATTTCATATTTACTATGTTAGGAAAAGTGTATATTATCAGAATTAATGTTTTGTTATAAAGAACTGCATGAGGAAAATATATTTTCAGTAATTGCTAGCAAAAGATTACAAATTTTGGTGGTTGCAGGAACCTAACCCTCTATTTCTCATAGGTTTAATGTATCAACATTCATGTTTTTTACTTTTGCATCATTTTCTAGGAGCATCACCCATGGAAAAGCTAGGTTGTACATAGCATCATAAATTCTTAGACCAAGAGTAAGTGACTTTAGTTTGACTTCTTCATTTTAGACATGAGGTAGCTGAAACCCTGGAGGGCTAAGTAATTTGTCTGGCAAGTCCACAGACATAATTAATAGCAAAACCCAAATAAGAACCCCGTTCTCCTGATCACCAGTCCCATTGACCTTCCCTTATTGATTTGACTTCTTGATTTCATTCAGGAACTGCGTCCCAGAAGACATGGTTCTATTGTGCTCTGCATTCCTATCTTTTCCCTGGTCTATTTTGGTGTCATATCATATCCTGCATCATTATTACCAAAGTTGATAGGGTGGAAGGTGAAAATTATGGTAGCCATATTAGAGAAGAAGGAGGATAGCTAGTATGTGTTCAGCGATTTGGATATTTCATTTCTGTTTCATTTATAGAACTAGAGATAAAATCTAGACCTGTGATTTCACTGGCACAGGGAATGACTGGTGAAGAACCTTTTCAACTAATGAGAGTTTGTACCTTCTCTTAAATTTAGTGTCTTAGAGAGTTTCCTAGAGAACAAAAAGGTAAGTGGATTGTTTAAGGTCACATTATGCATGCCTTTGTAGACCTTGGTCCCAGGTCTTCCTGGCTCTGAGGTCAGCGGTATCTGGCCATGTTGCCACTCTTCATTTATAATTAAAAAGTTTTCAAAATAGTATGTACAAAAGGCCTTCATAAAATCCTACTGCTGTTTTAAAAATATAACCTATTAAATTTATTAGTGACTTTTAAACTTTCATGAGTTGGGTTATAGGTCTGATAGCTGTGAGCTATAAACATTTAAAAGCAAATTGAATTTTCTTACAACTGATAAGGACTTCAGTTCTTACATAGGCTCCAAGTTTTCATTTCACAGGATTTATTAGAAAGGGGTAAGAACTAGATCTAGGATTTCACTGGAATAGAGAACCCTCAAGGGAGGAGACTTTAGAGAAAGTTGGTAGAGACCAATGCAGGGCTATAACTTCTAATTATGCAAAGTTTCTTAGAACGCTGGCTCAAATGACTTGCCTAAAGTCACACCTTAGAAAACTAGTATGGGTCAGAAGTGGGACAGGAACTCAGGTCTTCCTGCCCTCAAGGGTAGTTCTCTCTCTCTGACACCATATAGGCTGTCTCTTAGGAAGATCCTATATATAAATCGTGTGTGTGTGTATGTGTGTGTGTGTGTGTGTGTGTGTGTGTGTGTATATATGTATATGTGTGTATACATATACGTATATACATATATACGTATATGTGCACACACATGAAGGTGTATATGTATAGATGCTTATATACATATATAGACACATACATATAAACGCATATATATAATATCCTACATATAAATCCTATATAGAAAATATAATATAAATCCTATAAAGAGGATCTCAATTGTGATCAATTATGTGATGAAGTTGTGCTAACTTTTAATATATTTGCTCCCAAATATCATTTACCTGTGTTTTTATCATCCAAAACTAAAAGTTAAACTATATGAAAATGTTTAAATTTACTAGAACTGAAAACACAGAGGAAATCTGTGAAAATTCTGTGGCTACTGTGGTTGGGATAAGGAGTGATTACTTAGGGGTATATGGAAGGAAATCACACTCGAGGTATGTTAGATTTTATTTAACAGTGATGATTATTCTTGACCCTTCATTTGGTTGGCCCAGACATTTGAGTAGCTTCCTATTTACCTACATACATAAGGCAACTTAAGAGCCCACCGGTGCCCATTCTTGACACAACTCTTCTGACTAATGCCACTATGGCAAATTCAGAGGCAAGGGAGATCTAACCAAATGAATCGACACTCTGCCCTCACTGTATGACTGTAAGCTAGTCACCTGAAATTTCCCCTTTCCTAAAGTGGAAAAATAATATCACCGACCTTCCTAGGTTGTGAGGATCAAATGAGACAATGTTTGTAGAGTGCTTTTCAAACTGTAAATCTAAGGCATCAAATCAGCCTAAGTCAGGCCTGGCCCCCAACAACGTGACTGGCTTTGATTAAAATTATCGATTAATAATGGGAAATTTTTACCCGGATTTGGAGAAGAAAACATCCTCAGAGTATCCCTAAGGGTTTCTACATCTGACAGGAACTTAAAACATTTCAGAAATACTGTACTGTCATTAAGGCCATAAGGGGAAGAGTCCTGTGTAAATGTCTTTCTCTCATAGGGGCGGGTGGGGTGGGGGAAGATTTCTTGCTACCCACACTTGCCATTCAATATGGGTTTCAAAGCTTTGGCTTTCCCCTTCCTAGGGGGAGGGAGAGAGAGGGGGAGCGGGCAATGGGAAACTAGCCTCATTGAATCATAACAGAATCACCCACAATGAGGCCCTGGAATGTAGCCATTGCATCAACATCAGGGTAATGGAACATAACTCCTTCGAGGTAGACATGGGATAGCTAAGCGGTTCCTGTAAGAGGAACCGAAGTGAAGTAAGTGACTGCAAGGAGGGTGGGCAGCAGAAATGCCTTTCAGAAAACCCTAAAAGCAAAACTTCTAGCAATGCAGTATTGTTTTGAAATGCCAGGAAACCACAGCAGCAAACAAACCAACTGGGCATGTAGCAGCCCAAAATAGGGTAGCTTCCATTCCCCATCCCCCAAGTCTACATCAACCTGTCACAGGGGGCCCATAAGAGGCTCCATGGGGGTGTGGAAAGTAACTGCTGTCACAGCACAAATAGCTTGGCTCAGTCTTGGAGGCCACTTTGCTCAGGTTCTTTCAGGAACTGAACATGAGCTTAGCTGAGCCTGGGTACAAACATCCACAGGGCCTCCTACAAGCCCCAGGATCACTGGGGCATGTCCTCTAATTAAGTACACCCCTGCGTGGGCTTTCTGTATAGACAGGAAAAATGGGCATAGAAAGTCCTAAATCTGATCACGGCCACAGAGATAGGAGCAAGGTGTTCCTTCGGGATTAAGGATTTACTTCTAGAAAATTAATTTTAAAGAGGAAAATTTGGTGATTTGAAATGAAGGGGATAAGGTGTGGTCAACTAAAGAGAGATAAAAAAGTTCAGCTAGGAGCATAATGGATAGAGCACTGGGTTAGAAGTCAGGAAGATTCAGACACTACCTGTGTGACACTGGGCAAGTCACTTCACTTTAAACCCATTTTGCCTCAGTTTCTTCACTTGTAAAATGAGCTGAAGAAGGAAATGGCAAATTATTTCAGTATTTTTGCCAAGAAAACATCACGATTGTATAACAACAACAAAAGTTCATTGTCTTGCCCAAATAGGATAAGACTTCTGACTTATAATCTTGTAATTTGTTCACTATCATATTTTTAAATAAAAAAAAAAACTAAAAGTCCAGGAATGCTAGAGTACCATTTTAAAGCAATATATACCCACACAAAAAATTCTGAAAAATATAGAATTTGCTATATTTTCCTCAGGTTCTATGATGTGGCACTGTCTTCTAGTAAAATAATATTACATTTGGCCATATATTATGGTGGATAATTTGACAGTAAGGTTCAAGCATAGGATCTCAGAGCTTATATCTTAACATGAACATATAAGTAGTGGTTAAAATATATCACTTAAAAATACTGACACAGTTCCTTTTTGTTATCCATTAACAGTCAAGAAATAAAATGAGAGGAAACAAACAAGCCCATTTTCAAAATGAATGAGGAAAAAATGTCTTTTTAGATTATCCTCCAAGCAAGTCACTGATAGTGCTCTCTTATCCAAGTGTGATTGTTAATAAGATGTAAAATTTTAAAAGTAAGAACTTTTTTTCCAAATAAAAACACCTAAGGACAAGACAAAATAAGGGACTGGATTAATTTTAGGAGATAACAAGAGCTTGATATCATTGACCAGTTTTCACCATAAGAAGGAAAGTTGGTCATTTCTGCAGCACCCTTGAATAAGACTTCAGTTGAAACACTTAGTTATTGCATTCCCTTAACTTTAGAAAGTAACAACTGCATTACTTTAAAAAAAAAAAATGGTTGAATGACCACCATCCCCACCCCCACCATTGGTGCAAAATGAGATTATGAACTTAGATTTCCTTTCCCCCTTTATAAGAAATATCCTTTGGACTAGAAGATTTCCTAAAAGATTAGTAATTCTAAGAATATTGCATCTGGTTTGAAAGTAGAGTTTAAATCTAAATTTGCATCTCTAACAGTGTAAATAAGAATTTATTATATAAATAGCTGTCATAGAATTAACAGCAATTTTCCTAGAAACACTCCAAAGTAGTTTGATGACCCCTCATCTATGGAAAATTTGCTGATCACAAATGGAATTTATGTTTTGTCTTTTAGAGGCACAGGTAACCGTACCAGTGAGTATCGTATCAAGGTCCTTGTGTTTGAGAAGGCTCTCCCAAGAGCAAGCGTTCCTCTTTGGAACCTACGTTTTTGGTATCCGTGAATCAAATATGCTCAGTGACTCTGACAGTGAGTGCTACTGAGGTCTCAACTCTAAATAAATAGTTTAAAATAAAAGTTGGATAAATATCCATCTGTGCCAATGATGTGGTTGGAGAGGGAGTGCTGTAAACACCAAGTAAATTAAATGGGATCTACTTTTGTGGGGTAAATAGCTACTTAGGCCAGTTATTATAGAGAAAATTTTGTTGTGTGGTGCGACAGCACGTACCCATGCGGCTAACCTACAACTGGTAGAAGAAACAAATCCCACCCATACCTAGGAGCAGTGCCATGGCCAGACCACAATTCCTAGGAGGGATGAACTTAATTTGCTGCAAATGAAGCCCAGGCACTGCTTCAGCTCATTAGCTCGTTACAGACATACTGCAAGAGAAGAAAGTGGAATTTAGTAGATGTTCCAACTTCTACATGTGCTGTGAATAAAACAGACTATTGTTTTTTGATAAAGAAGTATTGTTTTGAATGTGCAGAGTAACCAAGTAAAGCCAGTGGAATTTTTTGGCCAAATATAGTCTCTTGCTCACTCCTAAAAATCCTAGCTTTTAAATTAGGAGCTGAAGTCACTGAAGGAACAAAAAAAAAAAGCAAAGGGGAGAGAAGGAGAAAGAGAGATGGAGGAGGGAGAGAGAGAGAGAGAGAGAGAGAGAGAGAGAGAGAGAGAGAGAGACAGAGACAGAGAGAGACAGAGAGAGAGAGAGAGAGAGAGAGAGAGAGAGAGAGAGAGAGAGAGAGAGAGAGAGAGAAAGTTAGTTTACATTCCTGTAGCCTGCTGCAACAAAGCCAAACAAATGTTTGTCTTTAAATTCACTAACATGTAACTCTTTCACGAGCATCCCTTTCTCCATGATCGAAGTCAGAAAACACCATTTCCATTATCAAGTCTCTTAGCCAAAACATATCTGTGTCTGTGTATATGTGTGTGTGAGCGTGAGTGTATGTGCCTGCCTGCATGGATACTCAGAAACAGTACTGTAGGGGTACTGTAGTGGTTTTAGGTCACACAGGCCATTTTTAAATTTAAAGAAAGCATGGTCTCACAGTTTTCTGGCATATGAAATTCCAAGTCACAGTCACAAACTGTGATTTTTTTTTAAAGCATCGTGTAACCACTGAATGGACAAGGAGTATGTTATTTTCAAGCACAGTCTCCCTTGACAGCTCAGGTAATAAAAACCTAAAGGACAGGGGTCAAGCTAGGAAGGATCACTTCTGCATGGAACGGCCCACTGGCAGTACTTATTGCCATAAAAACAACAATGTGTCCCATTCTTAAGACCAGAGCACAGACTGGGCCCATACAATATTTGTGAATGGAATGTGACACAGCTGATTTGTCTTGCTTAGACATTAATGGCCAATTTTCACTCAGCCTATTGGCTCGACCTTGGGGCACCCGGAATTGACCATAGAGGCTCCTGAAACTATGAATGGATTATGTTTGGAATCTTTTTTTAAGTTTTATTTTTAAGTCAAAGTTACATTCTCATGAACTCCAATGCTTTCTGTTAACGGAATTTTGTTAGAATGAGTCCATTGCCAAAAATCCACGTTCCCAGACTGGGGAGCAGCCCAGGCTCTCAGTAGCCAATTAAGAAGTGTAAGAAAAGTGCCCTAAACCCAATACAGAAAATCAGAACATATGAGATATTCATATCCTCAACACTTTGCTCTTCCTACTCTTTGGATCTTTAGGTATCATTTTTAAAATTTTCATGTGTATTTGAGGATTTGGCATGTGAACTTGAGAGTCATGAGGTTTGAAATGAGGAGGGAGCAGTTGTTGTTCATTTGTGTCCAATTCTTTGGGACCCCATTTGGAGTTTTCTTGACAAAGGTACCAGAGTGGTTTATTGTTTCCTTCTCCAGCTCATTTTACAGATAAGGAAACTGAGGCACACAGGGTAAAATGACTTGCCCAGGATCATACAGCTAGTAAGTGTCTGAGGCAAGATTTGAACTCAGGAAAATGTGTCTTCCTGCCTCCAGACTTGGCTGTCATTCTCTCCACTGAGCCACCTAGCTCCCCAAAGACTATTAGTACCAGATGGCAAAATTTAACTTGAAATAGCTGAGTTACTACAAAAACCAGTTCTCAATCCCTCACTCCTCCCCCATTCTGAAAAACACCCCAGAAATCAAGCACTTGCGTCATTAGACGCTATTCGTTATGTAGACAGGGATCAGAGGAAGCAGGGGCTTTAGGGACAGATAATCCTCTGTAGATCAATCATTCCAAACATATTAGCAAAGCAATTTTTTAAACTGAGGGTCATATACATGGACATGAAAATAGCTTGTTTCTTGCAATCCTTGTTTCATAGAATCACTAGCTAGTTTAAGGCTACCTGAGAGCTTAGAAATAGATTCTAACTCAAAGCCCCTCATTTTACAAATGAAAAAACTGAAGACAGAATGGTTAATTTGCCCAAATTCATACAAGTTATACAGAGTACAAATAGGATTTGAATTGGGGACAAGTAGGTGGAGCAGTGGATAGGCCTGGCGTCAGGAAGACCTGAGTTCAAATTCTTATTCAAATACTTACCATGTGACCCTGGGCAAGTCACTTACCCCTATTTGCCTCAGTTTCTTTACCTGTAAAACGAACTAGAGAAGGAAATGGCAAACCGGTGCAGGATCCTTGATAAGAAAACCTCAAAAGGGGTCAGAAAGAATCAGACACAACTGAAGTGACTGAATAACAACCAAATAAACAACTTTTGACTCTACTTTTCCTACTGCATCTCCATTTTCTGTTATGAGATTTTTACCTCTTTAGACAGAACCACAGTTTTATTTCAGTGTTAATTTTTTTTTTGAAACAGCCATTCAAGCAAAGGCAGAAAAATGCCTATTTCCAATGAATTATTCTCTATCATTCTATATATGTACCTATGCATGCCCATGATAAAATAATACCAACCTCCTAAGGCGATAAGGTGAGAGAACATGTGTATATTGCTTTGTTATGTACGCAGTTTTCTTTTGTGGATTGTAAAAAAACAGAAACCAAAAAAACAACTTCCACAACATAAGTGTTTAGGATTGTCCCAGGGGAGAGGTACAGACCTGGCCTTTAACTCAGCATGGTGTTCTGATTCCTTTGGCCTCTGGACATCTTTCAGCTCAACTTTTCCAGTCAAAGGAGAACTAGGCATAGGCCCATGAGGAGCACAATTTCAAACCTAGAAAAGAGCTCTGGAATGAGATATTCATGTGATAAAGAGAAAGGAATTCCAGGCTTGGAGAGGTCTATGGGCCTCAGGCCACAGGGCTCAAGGTCTACATGGCATAAGGGGTAGACTTGATTTCACTATAACCATTAAGGATTGAGCCAGACAGGAAGGATCTCCCTAATAGAATTTCTTTCCAGGTATGTCAGTCTCAATGGTGGGTCTAAGAATGTGGTTTACCACCCTTGTCCCCTCTCAACCTGCAACCCCACCCCACTCCCATGCTGGCAAAGAAAATTATAGATAAGGGGGTAGGATCTATATCAAGAATTGAAACCTATGAGAGAAAACTATTGATCTCAGATAAAAGAGCAAGCCTTTCTTCCTGGCAATGAGAGGGAGGGCAGTCCCCAGATCATTGCCAATAGATCAGAACAAGACACCCCAAGAATAGTGGAGGTGGAGGACAGTTGCAGGGGTGGCTAACCTTCGAGCTCAAGGTCACATGTGGCCTTCTAGGTCCTTGGGTGGAGCTTTTTGACTGGGTCCAAGTTTTACAGAACAAATCCTTTTATTAAGGGGATTTGTTCTATGAAGTTTGGAGGAACAGAATGAGCTGCACTCTAGCTTCCCACATTTTTGACTGAGGACTTAAGGAGCAGAGTTTTTAGCTGTGGTCAGGCATTTGCCACATAAAAGGAACTAAAACCAAATATATATCATGACCAAGGCCAATTAGGAAGGAGGGAGCTTAGGAAAATGGGTTGAGAGTCCTGTTGCTGCTGCCAAAGATCAAGGTCAAGCTAGAAGAATCATTGTGACCCAACAAATTATTACCTTTTTATATCAGTCAACAAACATTTATTAAATATCTATTATGTTCCAGGTACTGTGCTAAGTAGTGCAGATACAAAGAAAGGCAAAAGACAGTCTATGTTTTTAAGGTGCTCATTGTCTAATGGGGGAGATGACATGTAAACAACTATCAACAAACAAGATATATACAAGATACACTGGAGATAATCAACAGAAGGAAGGAACTAGGATTAAAATGAATCAACAAAGGCTTCAGAAAGACTCACAGAAGTTGAGATTTTAGCTGGGACTTGAACAAAGTAGGGGGTAGTGATGAAGAAGGTGAGAATTCCTGTGTTTGTCTCGTTTCATTGTTTGTCCTTCATTTTCAAAGAGGATCACGACATCAGGGAGGTGGTGCCATGACATGCAAGTGAATTGGATTTAAGTCAGGGAGGACTGTGCAGAGTCACCAGCCTCATTATCTCCTCTGGAGCCATCTGGGTCCCCCTGGCCCAAACTGGAGATGGCCCAGGATGATGGCTCAGTTTGACTGAGCCAAAGCCTATTCACCGATTAAAGTTTAATAAGAAATAAGGCAGAGAATGGCCTCTTTACCTAGTCAAAAACAAAAAAGAATTGAGAGGGAAGACCGCAGGATTTCTGGCCAACACAGAAACCATTGCTTTTTATATTCATTCTGTTTGCCTTGAAGAAAACCCCCTTTGAAGAATCTAAGTTAACTTGATGATAAAATTAAATGAACAATAAATAAAATGAAGTGATAAAATATAAAATATCTAGGTGAGGTATTAGCATGCTGAGACTACAGGAAGTACTGCCTCCCCCTACCACTGCGTGATTCTGGTCCTCGGGGACCCAGGAAAGTTCAAACAAGTGGTGGAATCTAGAAACCCCAGAAATGATGCCAACTGGCTGGATCGAAATAAAAACAGCAAAAATTGGCTGGCTCATATAAACATATAGCAGTGTTCAGATACAGAGGGTGCTATGCAGGAATGGACTGTGAACCCCCATTCTTTGGACCTAGGGCTGGTGGCACTTTGCATAGTGCTTTCAACAAGGTAATAGCATATAAGGGAAAGAGCTCAGTTACAGGAGTCAAAAGACCTGAATTTCAGTTCCAAGGCTGCCACAGACTTGTTTCATGACTTTGAGAAATTCATTTCTCTTTTGTGAATTTCCATTGACTCCTGCATAAAATGAGAGCACTTAATTATGTCCCTACCACTTCCTCTAGCCCAAGTTTTAAGTGTCGAAGACAGAATTTAAACCCAAGTCCTATAACTCCAAAGTCCGTTTTTTTTCCTCCTCACTTTATGTTACCCTCTTTGTGGCCCTACAGGACTTCTAAAGCGACTGGAATCATCATCTTCATTCATATTCTTTTGGCTTATGTGTATACTTTGTTAGCAGTACTTCAAAAATGCTCCCCTTAAGAGGAGATAAAGGAAGGTAATGATTTTACACCCTGTTCACATATGAAGATGCTACTTCCCATTGATATTATTATGACTGTATAGTTTAAGAGACAATAATGAGAACTTCTTTGTTTAGTCAACGCACGTGCCTCCTGCTCGGACTGTTCTTCCTCTAAGCAGAAGAAAAAGAGTGAATAAATAGTAATCCTGGGATTGAACACGTAAAATGATGTATTGAAAACATTGTTTTATTTAGAAACCTTACCATGGATCATCACATTCACGTAAGACCTAGAACTGGAATAATCCACTTGGACCCTGGGGAAGAAAGACAAAAGAGTATCACAGAAGATATTTAGAAGAATAGATGTAGACATTCCATCCACTGGAATAGATGACAGCCTATCCATACACATTCTCATCCATCAAGTGTTATCTTTGACTTTTTTCTAAACTTCAGGGAATTAACTCCAGAGAGATCATTACTGGAAGTAAAGCTTTTACATATTACAATCAGATCATCTCTTCTTATATCTAGGACTCTTAGATATGTACTGAAATTATCAGGATAGAGTCTCAGACAAAACAGAAATGTAGCTTATGCTGGCTCAGGAACACCTCATCATCACAGACTAACCCAGTTCAGAAGGTTGATCTCTTGCCATGCAGAAGGTACCAAGCATAGCCTCAGCATGCAAAAGACCCAAGGGAAAAAAAGGAATATAGAAGCTACATGTTCCCTTGACAACCTTCACAAGAGATAAGATGAGATATAGAAAGAAAAAAATGGCACAGAGAAGGCTCCTGATGATCCAAACTAATCTAGCTGGCTGAAGCCATGTACCACAAAAATTGACTTGGGTCCTAGTTGCTCTTTTGCAAGCAAACCAGCCTGTACCCAAGACTCCACAAGAAGAACCAGTTGTTAGAATTTATTTTTCCTCTACCTCATATGTGATCAAAAGACTTGTCCCCACTGAGTAGCCTAGCACTTTCTCTTGTCCTATAGCTGTCCTCACTCACTGCTTCTAAATTCAGTGATGGCATCAGTCTTATTCTTAATAAATGCCAATAAGCATTTATTAAGCACCTTCTCTGTGACTGGCACTGTGCTACGCTTGAGGATACCAAAAAAACAAAACAAAAACAAAAACAAAAACAAAGGGCAGTCCCTGCCTTCAAAGAGCTTATAATCTAATGGTGCTGAAGTTGTGCCCTGAGAGGGTACAAAGGATATTAGAACAGGAATTGCCATCAGTTCTAAATGTAGCAATACCTCAATGATCTGTCATTATCAAAGAATGAGGTATGTATACTTCTCCATGGCAACTATTTCATTTTTATCTTCGTATTATTAGTGCCTAGTTCAGTGGCTTGCTCACGGCATTCATTTCATAAATTTGTGTTGAATTGAGTTGATTTGAATTTCACATTAAAAACATTTTCCCAGATAAATCAAACACTTTCAAAATTGCCAAAACATTTTATCTTAACCAGTTTAATAGAAACTCTTCCTAAAATATTTTGTGTCCGTACATTAATAAACAGAAAAAAATTGAACACAACTTAATCTTTTCTTGGTAACTCAGAGCAATCATTATTAATATCCACATTACACTGAATTATAATACAGAAGCTACATATCTGCTTTGAATGTTTGTCTCCTCCCCTAAAGCTTGCCAGTCTCTCTAATATGCCCCCTCCTCTCCTCTGACATTGTTACCACTCCGATGCAGACCCTCATCACCTCATGTGTAGATTACTGCCATAGCCTGCTGGTGGGTCTGCCTTCCTCAGATGTCTTCACACTCTAATTAATCCTACATTTGACCTCTAAAATGGTTTTTCTAAAACTCAGCTCCAATCACATCACCCTCCCCCTACTTAATAAACTAAAGTGGTTCCCTCTTGCCTCCTTGAGCAAATATAAAATGCTCTGTTTGGCATTCAAAGACCTTCACAACCTAGCCCCCTCCTCCCTTACCAGTCTTCTTATGCCTTACACCCAAGAATACACTCTTTCATCCGGTAACACTGGTCTCCTGAGTATTCCATGAGCAAGACACTCCAACTCTTGGCTGCAGGCATTTTCTCTGACTGTCCCCCATGGCTGGAACATTGTTTTTCCTCCACCCCATCTACTGACCTCTCTGGTTTTTTTTAAGTTCCAACTGAAATCCCGTCTTCTACAGGAAACCTTAACTAACCCTTCTTAATTCCAATGTCTTCTCTCTTTTAATTATTTGCTATTTTCCTGTATGTGTTTGCGTATTGCCTCCCCATTAGATTGTAAGCATCTTGAGGGAAGAGACTATCTTTTCCCTCTTTTTGTACCCCAGCACTTGTGCCTCGTACACAGGAGGTGTTTAATAAATGTTTATTGATCAATTGTTACTCTTCTTGCTATCATTTTACCTGTATCTATTAGCCTTCTAATTTACTGCTTCTAATATGCTATGGATATGAAAAACACTAACCAGGCTTATAAAATGTTGTTAAATAAGCATCTACTGAACTCTGGAAAAGAATTTAAGGCACAAAGTATATGTAACTTTAGTAAAGAGGGGTTTTTTTTGATAGTCATTTCCACTGCATTGTTATTTTTTAGAATATTATCCTCCAAATAATCAAATCATGTTGCAAAGGAGTTGACTACGAATAGGTTGCTTTATAAAGCATAGGTTACACCCAGGAAAGGTGATGAATGGACAAAAACTTGAACATAAACTAGCTAAGCATCAGAGTTTAAGCATTTGTTTAAAATTTATACAAACTCTCCAAAACATAACAACCTATTAGATCTCCTGACGTTAACCCTTTAACCCTCAGTTCTCCCTAAGTGTTGCATTAGTCTTTAGGGAACTGCTCAACTGGTTGTAATGACAGGTCACTGTTGAGTCTGCCTCACACCTTTTATCAGATAGAGAGGCCAAACTCTAGCTATTGAGAGGGGGCATAGTATAACAGAATAGGTGATGGACTTTGCATCCGAAAGACCTGGGTTCAGATTCTACCTTTAATACTTATTAACAGTGTGAACTTGGGTGAATCATTTAACTGCTCATAGCCTCAATTTGTTTATCTTTAAAATAATACTTTTAATTACTACCTTAGAGAGTCCCTGTGAGGTTCTACTTGGCAAGCTTTAAAGTGTTCCATAAGTGGTAGCTATTATTATTGCCTTCAACTCTCTCTGGATTGCATTCCAGACTTCTTGTACCATGCCCAGCAGAATGGGTTTCCCCAACCCTTTTCAGCTCTATTTTTATGTGTTATCTTCCCCATTAGAATATAAGCTTCTTGCAAGCAGGGACTTTCTTTCTTAATCTGTTTGTATTTGCATTGTCCATTCTTAGTCACAGTACCTGACACATAAAAGAATTTAATAAATATTTGTTGACTCTCTTTTTGATGACCAAGGCTCATTGTCTAACCCACCAGAGCCTCAGTCTCCTCATCTGAACAATGGGTTGTGGTGAGGTTGTTGAAATTGAAATACTATACATCTGTGTGTGTGTGTGCGCTATAGATGTGTACTAGAGATGTACTATATATAGTAATCATACAAACACATGTGCGTGTACACACATATGTATGTATATATTACCGATTATGTATATGTATGATATGTATATATGTATAATATATGTGTACATACATATATGTATATATATATTACTGATTTGCAATAAACCTCTAAGTACTGTCTAGTCCTTTGTCTCATCATTTATTTACACAAGAATTTTTAAATCCAAAAAAGGAAAAAAGCAGAATTAGCATGGCAACTTTGTAATTTACACTAAATATGGATATCAAACTAGTAGCAAAGGTGAATTTTATCTTATAGGAAGGCATGTTTATACTTTTCCATGGCCAACAAATCCAAAGCAAAACAAATTCACTACATTCTAGAAGTGAAATAAATGTTCCACTCTGTTTGAATTGAAATGATGGAGCGTGTGAGTGGTGGGGCCACCACTAAATAAAAATAAAGGTATTGGGTTGTATAGACCCTGGCTGATTAAAGTACCTGCACTGAAAGAGCGCCTTGTTTGGCTAATGAAGGCACTACCTCAGGAAACTGAAAATCAAGAATTAGTATAAGCTGTGCTTTTTTTTTCTTGAGTTTATATTAACCTCAACCATAACTTCAGTACATTTGCTTTATTGGTCTTTGGAGTCATCAAAAATACACTCCCATTGAAAATGCATGAGCAAAAAAAATAACAGTAAGCAAAAGTAAAAATTTTCCATTGACATTATGACATGGGTTAATATGAAACAGAAATAAAAAAAATCAAGAATCACACCTACACACACACACACACACACACACACATATACATTAATCATTTTGATTTGAGCTATTGTGTATCACTTTACCTAGAAAAGAAAAAGGAAAAAAAATCGCACGCACACACAGAACATTCAAAGAGAAGCAGGAAACAATCTGGCAAGCTCTCATAAGTTGATCAATCAAGTGGCAATACGAGTATGGGATGAGCAGATTTATAGCCACTGTTTTGGCAGCCTGACTTTATCAATCATATGGCCTTCACGAAAGCACCATCACAGTTTCTTAGGAAAGTGTCAGATCAAAAGGAAGTATGGTGGAAATTTCCAAAATAGCTTCTGTGGGTAGCCACAGTAAGGGCAGACTTCTATATTGGATCACTGAGCCCACATTGCCAGTCTGCAGTGATCACTGACTGCCTGAGATGTACTTTGGTGAGTTTATGATGCACTCATCTTTCTGATGAATGGACCAATTCCTTCTCCTGTACCATTTATTCTTAGCTCATCCATATGAAGAAGGAAGAATATCATTAGCAACCCTACAGGCTCACCCAGTATGGTGCTCAGAGCATGTTGATATGTGATCCAGAAATGTTCCACCACCTCCGACTTGGAAAAACAATAGGATGGCAGCTGTATGGGGAATAGTGGCAGATGTGGGGAGCATAGTAGGAATGACTGGAAGAGGAAGAAATGAAGAACACAGATAAAAATCATACTATTCATTATAAGGAAGTTTTTTTGTCATTTTCGTTGTTCTGGTTGAGGTTGCTGCTGGTGTGTGTGTGTGTGTGTGTGTGTGTGTGTGTGGTGTGTGTGTGTGTTTCCCCCTCATACATCATCAAGGCCACCTAGAACAATATGGCTAAAAATACAGTTCGTGTTTAGTTAATGTTCAGCTACAGAGGCAATCTACAGATGAGAAGAACTTAAATGTTGTTCTAAGACTTAGGTTTTAATTCCCCCTCTGCCACTCAACGCCCATATAGACCTCGAGTGGCAATAAACTGCTCTGGGTCTTATTCTCCTCATCTATAAAATGAAGGGCTTAGACTAGATGATTTCTAATTTGCCTTCCATCCCTAAATCTAGGATTCTATAAGACACAATGTCTTATGAATAAGGTTAGAGTCCTAGCTCTATCAACTACGAGTTAGGTGACCATGGCCAATTGTCTAACCCACTGAGCCTCAGTTTCCCCATATGAGCAATGGAGATAATGCTATTTATCCTATCTACTTCATAGAGCTGTTGTGAAGAAAGTGCTTTTGAAATTGAATTACTACATATAAATGGATATGCTGCCATCACCAACATCCTTACCACTACCAGCATCATCCCTACCATCATCATCATCCTCACCAAATAACCCCAGATACTATTTGCTAATGGTAACCTAGGCAGTATATTGCTGCTTGAGAAAACAGTACATGCAAATTCCAAGTGTGTAAAAATATACTTGTGGTCTATTTGACTTTGTTTTAATTTACTTTAATTAATTAATTAATTTATGAAAAATGATAGCAAGCTGTTGTGGCTTAACTTATACAATTATTAATCAAAATTGAAATTGTTGTCTGAACCTAAAATCTGAGAGTTTCACAATTCATTAAGTTTTTAAATAACATATCTAGCAAAAGACTGGGAAATGCGCTCACTAAGTATTAGGGTTATTTGATTACCTAGACAGATATACAGATGATATAGATAGATGTATAGATAGAGGAGATGGATAGAGATTGGCACATAGAGATCAGAGAGAGAGAGAGAGACAGAGACAGAGACAGAGACAGAGAGAGACAGAGAGATTGAGAGAGAGAGACACACAGAGACAGAGAGAGAGAGAGAGAGAGAAATTTAATTAAGGCCCTGCCCTTTAAAAAAAGAAACCAACATAATGGTTCTGGATCCTTCCCTATCTGCGTTGCTACCATTCTGTAGATGACTGAAGGAGCTCTTGTTCACAATGTTTTCAAGTCATGATTTCTGGAATTCACCTCACTTATCACCATGTCAGAATATTTCTTCTCAGTCCGTTAGAAGTAGGTTTTGCCTTTCGACTCCTTTCAAGCATTCCAGAGGTTCACTCACAATGTCAGACTACAATAAAATTCAGTATGATGTGAGTCACTCTGTGATATTGCCTTTCAAGTTACATGGTCTAAATGGAATGAAAGGGAAGATATTCTGAATGGGACACACAGTAAAAAAATGACATGACATGAAAAAAGTCACATCCTGTGATATTGCTAAGGAGAGATGCTTTTATTGGGGGGTAGTTATGCATGTTTGAGCAGCTGAATGATTGAAAAAAGCAAACAAGATTTCCTCTTTCAAATGATCACAGGAGTTATGATTGCTTTTATTTTATCTTGATAGCATACTTAGTACAATGGGTAATAAAGCAGAAGGTTGCTGAGTGCTAATGCTTCCTATCCATGAATTTTTCTAAAGAGCCAACCCACGCAGAGTTGCGTCATGGGAGATTGGAACTAATGACCACTTGCTCTGGGGAGCAACACACTGTGAATCTGAAGCTGGTCTCGTTTACATAGTGACCTGACTCTTGGCAACAGGTCATGGCCAGTGAAACAAGGGCTGCCAGAAGTGTCATTTAGGGGGCCGCCAACCCAGAAATGCTCTCTGAGCTACCAGCCATGCCCCGAAATGATCTTAAATGGTCTGGTCACCTACCACCTTGATAAATTATAGGCATTTCTGTCTAGATTGATTAGCCCACCGCAAGCTTCCCACAAGGGAGCTGGCACACATCAAATAGGACAAATCCTCTACTTCTTCCTTCAATTTCTAAAGCAAGTCATGGCTTGAAGACAGAAGTATTGGTTATTTAGGGACTCTGTTTGGAGTGTCCCAGTGTGAGCAAGTTGTTTTTTTTTTTAATTGAAGCGAAAAAATGGACATTTTTTAAACAATTTTTTATATTTTACTTCATAGAGAAAAAAATAATTTTAAAAAGGAAATGATAAATGATCTTGCTTACAAATTCCCCTCCTGCCTAGTCATTATTTTGAGTGCTCCCCCTTAAATAAATGTAAATATATTTTTAAGTAAATTCATATTCTTAAGTAAATTGCCTTAAGAATAGGAACGGATCCTGTTGCTAGGTCACATTTTAGGATCAATTTTCAATGTTGTACAGGGGGAGTCTTATGCAGAATGACCACTAATGACCCCTTTTGCCTCATGCTTAAAATATACCCATCCATTCCTGCTCTCAGAAATAAATCAACAAAAAGCTCAATGGATACAATAAAATTATCCCCTGTGATAACAACGAGTCATCTATGCTACAGTGGGCTCCCTCAGCTCCCTGCTTTTCTGCTAAGGTCACCTGCATTGCCGGAATACCACTGGAAACCATAAGCCTAGTTCTACTGTTTGACTCTAGCCTGTGTATTCGATGCAGGTTACAAGTATATGTATATATATATATATATGTATATATATATATATATATAATGCTCACATTTGGACATAAAATCTCTTAGATTACCATTGCAGTTTTAGAAGCATAATTTCACAGACAGAAGTTTGACCTAAAAGACAATAAAATCACAATCAAGATATGTATTATTTCCTTTGTGAAAAAGTCTTCATATTGTTATGCACATTTATTTTCTATCTTATGGGTTTACACAAAAAAAAAGGCTAGTTTTTGTGTGTAAAAAAGATTTTTTTTTTTAGTTTTTTATTTTTATAGACTCAATAAAAGATAGGTGGACATAGTGATCTGACCTAAAAACAAGGCAGATCTGGGTTCAAGTTCTGCTTCTAACACATACTGGCTGTGTGACCCTGGACAAGTCACAAAGCCTCTCAGTGTTCCTGGTCATGCTCTTAGATTATACATTACAGGGAAAGTACTGACCTGCATCAACAGAGGGAATTCCCTTAATTGGAATTTCACAATAACAATGAAATCTGTGTCCTGCCCCAGCTCCTACCACTAACCTTATCCCTATCCAATTCCTATCCTATCCTTGCACCCCATTACTATACCAATCTCTATGCCTGTTCCTGTCCCTATCCATGAGAGGTGTATACAAGATGTTACAAATGTTATTGCTTAGTGTAGGCTCAAAACTGAACTAAAACTTTTAGGACCCCCTGCATAAACCTATATATAAGACACATACACATATTTATGTATCTGTGTGTGTGTGTGTGTGTGTGTGTGTGTGTGTGTGTGTGTATAAATCTCAGTGTTGTGCAGTGGATAAAGAGTTGACTTCTGAGTCAGGAAAATCTAGGCTCTGGCTTCAAATATTACCTTCTTCACACACTGGCTGAATGACCCTGGGTAAGTCACTTCTCAAAAGCACAAGGAACTCTCTAAGATTGCAAATTGAAGAATAGGTACCAACCTACATTTGGTAGGGTGAGTTTCCTCATCAATAGTTCCCTCTGCCAATGAAATCACAGTTCTAGACCAAAGATAAATAGATATATGTGTATGCGTGCATGTACATATATGTGTATGTATATATACACTTGTGTATATGCATACATACATAAATACTTGTGTATATTTATATATGTACATGTGTATATATATGTATGTATTATGTCTCTACCTATATATACAGATAGGGAGGGAGAGATGGAGAGAGAGACAGAGAGACAGAAAGAGAGAGAAAGAGAAAGAGAGAGAGAGAGAAAGGGAGAGAGAGAGCGCTGCCTAGGGCTCTGAGAAGTTAAATGACTTGCCTAGGGTCATTAGCAAGCGTGTATCAGAAGCAGAACTTGTGGGGAGGGAGGTATCTTTGTATACTATGACCTAAATCAAATTTATTACACATTTTCACTTACGTATGAGACATAAAAGTGTAAGCAAATACACTGCCTATCCCATTTCTCCCGGTCTTCTCTTGAAATCCTTTGCTGGAAAATCATATGGAGGTTTTTTTGTGAAATTCTTTACAACAACATTTATTCTCCTTTCAATATAGCACATTCATTTGGAAAATGTTTAACATATTTAATAATTACATGCTAAATAATAACAAAGTTTAGAGCTGAGATGCCCATGGATTCCACAGGATGGAATTAAAGGTAGCTATTATTGGTTCTTCTACACCTGTCTTTTTTGTTCCTTCTCATTAAAATGGATAATTTATAAAGAGTTTCAAACTTCACATGATTCAGTTCTGCAAAGTATCACAAAGATCACAAGCTAATTTCCTAAGATGTCTGATTTAGTGTTGAAAAAGCATTTATTGAGGACCTACTGCTTCCAAAGAGCTGTTCTACTCCTTTAGAGTTAGAATCTAATGACTATTAGCTGATTTTTGAACTTATAAAGCTCATTTGTCTAACATTTCAATTGAAGAAGTATTTCTTAAGCACCAGTTATGTACAGGGCACTAAGGGAAGGTTTGGGCTACAGAGACAAAACAGAAACCAGTTCTTCCTTCAAGGAGTCTCCATTCCACTGAGGAGTTCCACTTTAATGAACATGAGCAAATACAGTATAACTTTTAAATGGAGAGAGCTTTAATAACTGACTGGATCATGAGTGGCTTCCTGTAATGGGTGGAATCTCAACTGAACCTGGGATTGAAGTTAATGATTCTAATAGGCAAAAGTGAGGAGAAGGGGATTGTAAGTTTGGGAGAAGTAAAAAAGTAGACGATCGAATGCCAAGTCCAAGGGACAATTAATAGTTTGCAGAATGAAAGAAGGGGAGCAATGGGGAATAAGGTAAGAAAGGTGAGCAAGAGCCAGACCAAAAAGGGCGCAATTGTATTGATCCCTTTATCGGGACTAGAGGACTACGTGAAAAGAAAAAAGAAAAAAACTTGGAGCTTTTTATGATAAAGAATATCAAGACTGCCTGAAAATAGCATATTCTCAGTCATCCAATCTTAAGAAATGCAAAAGTAAGTATTAATTATTAGAATGCAGACTATTCTTAAAATGTTTGTTGCTCTTTGATGGTGGATGTGGGGAAGGAAGGGAAGACTGTTGCCAGCCACAAATACACCATAAAGGCAGAAATTTGGGAGAAAGAATTAAGATGGAAATTGACTCTGCTGACAGATTTTTTTTTCCTTTTCCCTTACTCCCTTTTTGGGGCAGCTAGGTAGAATAGTGGATAGATTGCTAGACTGGAATCAAAAAGATCTGGATTCAAATTCAGCCTCAGATACTTACTACCATGTGACCATAGGCAGCCTCTGTTGGTTGGTAAACCTCTGTTTACCTGAGTTTCCTCATCTTTAAAATGAGGATAATCATAGCACCTATCACCTAGGGTTTTTGTCAGGATCAAGCATAGTACCTGGCTATGTAAGCACTATGTAGGAAGCACTATATGAGTATTAACTATTTTTTACATGAAAGATCAGAGGATTTGGGGAATAAGAAATACTGTGAGACTTGAAGCACACTTAAGACTCCCCCCAGAAAAGATCTGGAAGTGCAGATTTACAAATTGGAATTAAGGATTGTTGGATAGCATTTACGACAAGGATGTGGATCCTCAATAGCAGAGGAAGTTTAGGTTAGCTTAAAAAAATAGACAGTCTTAGTTTGAGGAGTACTTTGGCTTGCCTTTTGGCTTTAGTTATAAATGATGGCCTATGGTTAAAAAGCTATGAGTCTACTCTTATCAGAGAAAGCCTTTCTAGACGCTGTAATCCCCCAGTAGTTAGCCAAGAGGCATCCAGAAGAGATGGCGCCCAGAAGGGTGGCTTAGCCTTCAATACACATGTGTTTCCTGGGTATATGTGCCTCTCCTTATGTATTCTCATTGCACGTTCCCTATTCCTGTTCACTCTTCCTATTTATGATACTTATTTATGGGAGAGTGGCCTCTAGATAGTTACATTCATGCCAAAATGAGTCTTCAGAGTGGGGCTTCATCAAAGATTTTTATGTAGTTTGCTCAAAATATTCATTTTGATCCCAAGGTCATCATCATAAATCTTAATCGCTGCTCTGTGCAACACACCCAAAATATTGGTACACTCGGTGTCTAAGTGGTCCCAGACACCTAAATCTTTTGAATTCTTGTATCTCGAATTTTTGCATTTGATAATTCTATAGCTTTGTTCAGCCTCCTCCCTTGCTGTCTGTCAGATTGTCAGCTGTCACTATAGCTTCCTTCAGTAGTCTCCCCTCCTCCCCTCTCTCTTCTACTTTGCTTCTTTAAAAGCATAAAAATCAGCGACAGACTTGGAAACCAGATACCTACGCTTGTTCAAGAGTCTTAAGTAATTACTATTAGCAAAGTTCTGAAGGGCTTACCTATGATGACAGTAGGTGGCCTTTCCAACATGTATTTTGGATGCCCTAAAATCTTCCTTCTTTTTCTGTTTTTGGAAATTCGGATAACTGAGTTTGTAAGGCAAGAGTCCTCTGAATTAGTGAGGAGCACCTACATATCAAATCTTCAGAGACCTTGTTGTCAATCAGATTTAGGTCTAGAATATAACATTATTTTAAACACCAGAGATATGCATGGAATTAGTTTTCTTTTCTTTTTCGTAGATGTAGCATGCCCAAATTTGTTTTATTATATGAAATGCGACTCAAAAGAAATGAGAATGGCTTAATACAAAAACTCTAACTACATGGCATTTTCCACCTTTTACCTAAATGAAACCATTAAATGCTCCTGAATCTCTATGATACATTGAAAGAATATTTCTAATGGAGATAGATTTTCTTATATACCTTGCTGTACCTAAGGAAAGGAATCTGCGGGTTTTGCTAACCTCCATGATTAGAGAAGCAGCATTACGTTTATGGATACCAGAGCTTGCTCTAAGACTATACACGCATCTCTCTATTTTCTCATACCCTCCTTCAGTAAGAGTCAATAATCTCAAGCAATGGAACATATGGCCTCCAGGGATCATAGTACAGGAAAACTTTAGGCCAATTGCTTTAACTAGTCTCGTGAGATACTTTAAATCATAGTAAGCTTGTAAGGAGCACTGATGATCTTTATCAATCCTTATCATCCCACAGGGTGGGAGTCAAACTTTCAGCGCTTATTGGGGGGCAGGGGGGGGATATGGAGAGGGGACGGAAAAGGAGATAGCAATAAAATTTGTGCTCTGAGAGATACTAAAGAAATCTGTATAAATACACTATATACTTAGAGCTCTCTCTCTCTCTCTCTCTCTCTCTCTCTCTCTCTCTCTCTCTCTCTCTCTCTCTCTCTCTCTCTCTCTCTCTCTCTCCCCTCACCACCTTCTGTTATCTATAGTATATCAAGTGAAAAAATTACATAAAAGTCTTGTGTATCTTTGAGTCTAGGATATAGAAGTTAGAAAAGAACATTCAATGGGGGGGCAGGGAAGGGAAGGAAAATCAAAGCAAGAAGTCAGTACTAGGACTTGGCAATTCTCAAAATTGATGCAACGTTTCCTTTTCCATGATATATTATTTCGAAAAGAATACTATTGATAGAAGTATGGATGATTAGAAAAAGAAAATGTTTAAAAAAAGAGAGAGAGAGAGAACGTTCCTTTACGTTAATAGTTTAATGAGTGCCCCAATTGCACAACTAGTCTTTGTTTTTTAAGTATTTTAATCAGAGAATCTGGGCAATTGATAAGAAAAATTTACTTCCCATCCATCCTCTTCCCCAACCCCTCAACTCTACAGAAATAAAAATGCTGACTCTTTGAAGCATTTTGTGCTGAATTTGGGTTCCTAAAACATAAATATATGTGTATGTGTATGTATACATATATGCATATATGTATACATATGTGTATATATGTATGTATAGATATTTTATAATGTTAAAGAGATAGGCCTTAAAGGGTATTGCAATTACACTAACTTTTGGTTTATTTCCACTGGCAACATTTTGTTAACTTTTCAAATTATGCACTGTTGCTTTGACCCATTTTCTAGATGACTCAAAGGATCTGAAAAGCAGTAATTTTGGACTTAAAATCTGAACTTTGAATGCCTGTATTTTTAGTACAACCTAAAGATGCTTATAGAGAAAAATGTAGATCTAGGTTAGAAAATAAAAAGTGCTTTCAGGGAAAGCAGCCATCCCTTTCAGTTTGAGTCATTTTTCATCCTTAATTATTTCTAAGGGAGTTTTTTTTTTTCTTTAGAAGCTAAGTATGTAATAATGACTTATCACAGGGCCAGAGGATTCGTCTTCTAGTATGAATGGGATTTTCAGATCATGTGCACATACTAGCTACCACATTGAAAAATAAAAAGATACCTAAAGTAAAAATAAAATATCATAACTTTCATACCCATTTTCCCCTTTTAATTTACAGCAATTAACTTTCAAACTCTATCAGTATATGCCTTTTCTACTGCAGGAAATAGTTGGAATTCAGGAGCCATGCAACATGCTTAAGTTCTTGGAAACTATGTGTCTCCTCCAGTGGCTGTCGGCTCCGGTGAATGGAAAAAAGGGGCCACAGAGAATTTCAACCAACATGAAGCAACTGTTCTTAAGAATGTGGCTTAAGATTTTCAAAGTGAAGTCAGAGAGTTAATACACACAGCTGTACTAAAAGATGACCGAAAGCAAGAATAGACAGAGCAAGTAACACATGCATCCTTAGGAGATAGGTTTGAAGTAACATCAGTCTTTTTTTTTCTTTTAATTGACCTTTAAAGGAAAATGTCATCAAGAGACTCACTGACTTAAAAATGTGAGCTCCTGAAAGCACAATAGAACTTGAATTTCTAAGAACGATATGAGAGGTCATTAAATGTTTGCGCATCACTTGCTTAAATGTTGAAAGTTCTGAGGCAGCAAGAACTCATGGAAAAGATCCTGGAGAGAGAATCAGGAGACATGGCTTCATATCCTTGCTCTGCCACTCAATATCTCCCTTCCAACTCTAAATCTATGGCCCAATATCTACGTAAAAGAAATTTATCATATTTCGGTAGATAATCTATCCATATGAGCATGCAAATTTAACTGGATTATTTTTCAGAATTATTTTACTTCTATTATCTATCTATTCTAAAGCCTTCTGAAAAGCCCTTAAAAAACACAAGCTTTAAGAGAATGCCTTCTGTGGAATCACCAAAATCATTTAGCGTTTAAGTCCTTTGTCCAAAAAATTGCCATGATGGGATACACACACACACACACATGTTTATGATGTATGCATATTTGTATGTATATATAATTTGGAAAAAACATAAATGATACATTCAACAAGTAGAATAAAAAGGCATGTAGACCTAAAGGTCTAATGATAGAGAATATAATATACAAGGGTGGCAAACTACCTTTCATTCTATCTTGGTGAAGATAACTTCTTATTTCAAGACCACAGTGATTTTGACCAATACTATTGCCAATTACTATACAAGAAATCACCCCTCCCCCTGCCAAAAGCCTCTTTTATCCAGAACTTTAGGTCAGCAGCAGATGTTGGCAAATTCCTACAGAATATATATCCCAAGACTTTTTTTTTAAATGACAGAAATCTGCTAGCTATTCTTGCCTTATCTGTAACAGCTGAGCAATCTTTCAGTGCCACACGGAGACTGAAAACTTGGCTCAGATCGCCCATGGACAAGCTTGCCTTAATCACACTGCTCTTTTACATGTGCACCAGGACATCAACATTGACAGTACGAGAGTAAAGCAGCCATTTGCTGAAAACAACTGTCAGCGTCGTCAAGTTTTTGGAACCTCTTCTAATGTGATTTGTATGACAAATCTCGTGGCATTTTGTTTGTCAGCAAAAGTAGTGAATTTCCATGTATCTGGTAAGGCTAGAAAACTATTCAGAAGAGTATGAGAATTCTTCGATGGAGAGGCAATATAAGAAGAAAAAGACCATTCATTTTTACATGATAGATCTCTAATGCTTTTCTGCATGCTTTAAAAATATTATTTCATTTTTAAATGTGACAGTCATGAACTTTTTCTGAAGGAAAACAAATCTTTGAAATTTGAAAAGTTGTCCTCTATTTTCCTTCAATGCACAGTAGGTTATGAAAGCTGTACCTGTTTAAAAAAAAAAAAAAAAGAAAGAAAGAAAAGAGCATCTTCTAGGACTCAAATCTCTGTAGTGATAATTAGTGGTTGTATTTCTAAGTGACAATGCTAAGGACTCAATCCCGCCCTCAAGTACATGGTGTACATTGCCATATATCTCAAAAAGTCAGTTATAGCAAGTCTACCAAAATAATAAGCATGTACCTTATGACTTTACATCTTTTTTACTTCCTACTATAAATTATTCTCATTGTATCATCACTATAAAACCAGTTTTTCAGTATGTCATTTAGACTGAGGATTATTCACCTTTTTTAGGTGTTTGGACCTTTTTTCTTTTATGTTTTCAATCTGGTGAAGTCTATGGGCCTCTATCTCATAATAACGCTTTTAAATGCATAAAATAAAATACATGCGATTACAAAGGAAACCAATTATACTGAATTAAAGTGATCAACATATTATAAAAACACCCTTGAGATATAGTAATGTGTCTGGCAGAAGCTCTGATCACAGAATAATTTCAAGGTAATGATGAACTTAAATTATATTTCAAGATATCTGCAACAAGTGCAATGTGATATGAAATAACTGTGGTATTGATTGATGACAAAGTTCTGGGTACTCCCAATACCACTATAGTTTGTTGCCTATATTCATAATTAAAGGAAGTTCTAAATTTCAGTTCAATTTTAGTGAAAATAAAGATTTTCTTTCCTATGCCAGGTGATGGACCTCCCAAAATCTGTCCATGGTAGGGGTCCACGGATAACAGGTTAAGAGCTTCCAATCTATATACTCAGTCTATTTCTACATGGAACAAAAATATCCCAACATATTAAGCTAAATACCCCACACCAACATAGGGTTTTATCAATACTCTATTCAACACAAAATGAAATGGCACTCATTTGTAATGTCAACGATGGCACAAAATGTCATGATGGGAGAATCACAAATACTCATGGGTCACTGTCTCCACAAATGTCTGCTTCAGTACTGAAGTACATCTCCCTGACCCACAACAGCACAGCTCCTTGCTTTTGGAATCTCCTGGTTTCTTTTTACTTGGTGGTAAAGATTAATAAAAATCTGAACAAGAGGATTTGATACTATCACACCCCCTTCACATACCCAAATCTAGTACTATTACAGGCATTTTCATTTCATCTCTCTCCAGATATTAACTCATGTGATAATAAACAAGATATATACATCAAGATATATTATTCATATAAATCAGAAAGCTCAGTATTTTTCACTATCTTACTGACTCATTACCATACTTTTCATTGTCATTCCTTTTTTACCTCTTTCCTGCAAAGGGGAAAAAAAAACAGTACTAATTCCCTTCATCATTTGCTAGCTATGTGACTTTAAGGAAGTCACAACCTCAGAGGGCCCCCCATTTCCTCATCTGTAAATTGGCAATAATTCCACTTGCCCTTCCTACTTCAAAGTAATATTGAAAGGATCAAAGGAGATACTACATTTGAAGTATTTTAAAATTATATCATAATGTATTTAAAAGTGCCCCATATAAAAATGTGAAGTCATATAATTTCTTAATCTCCCCCAATTAGAATGTTAACTCTGTTAGAGCAAGCAATGTGCTTTTTTTCTTTCTTTGTAGCTCCATCACTAAGCACAGAGCCTGGAATTTAACAAAAATTATAGATAGGATCATAAGTTTTTGAGCTGTAAGGTATCTTAGAGGTCATTGCATCCAATTGTCTCAATTTACAGATGAGAGATACAAAGCAAAAACAGGTGGAGGGGAAATGATTTGCCTAGGATCACATGGCTCTCAATGTCTGAGGCAGAATTTAAATCCATTTCTTTCTGACTCAAGTTCAGTGTTCTACCTAGTATAGCACCCTGCTTCAAACAGATGGAGAGAGAGACAGAGATAGAGACAGAGAGATGGATGGATGTGCAGGCCACTGTTTTAGGATATCTGCCACTATCACCATTATTACCAAAAAAGCTTTTCTCAAACAGCTATCTCCATACAGTATATTGTTATTCCTAGCAAGTACAAACAAATTAAAAATAAATAATTCCTGCCCTTTAGAAACCCATACAAACACAGAAAATAGGCAAACAACTGAATAAGCATTCAGGCCCACCACTTTTTGGTTGACCTCAGAGCAGGAGCTACTGAGACAGCAGATGACGGGAACTCCTGCTTTCCTTTTCCAACCCAGGCAAACGGAGCATGGGCCAGTTCTGCTGACCAGCATCCAGACTTGGTCAGACATCGAGGTAACCCCGATTGGTTACCATAGAACTATTTAGCCATCTGATCCTCAGGTGACTGACTAGTGTAGCCCTTTGGCAATCAGAGCCTCAGCCCAGGGAGTGCTGGGGATTGCAGAACAGCCCAAAGATGGGAGGAGAAGATTCAGCTGCTAAGAGAGGGAAGTCAGCTGAGTAGAATGGCAGGCTCAGCTGTTATTGGTGTAACCAGTAGCTGGTGGCTCAGTGGGAACCCTAGAAGAACAGTTGATATAATTTGTTTTGTTTTGTTTTGTTTTATCAGGCCTACCACATGACAGTGACAACTGAAATTCATTCCCAACTACTTGATACTTAACTCGTTCCTCAATTCCTTGGGACATTCAGGAATAGGTCTGCAGACAAGTCTCTTCACTCTACATTAGCCCAGGCAGAATCCATAGGGAAGCAGAAACAGTAGCTGCTGGAACATCCTGAAAGTTTTAGGAAGAGTTCAGAAGTGACAGGCCTTGGATGTCATGCAGTGAGTGGCCTGGCCCCTAAAGAATTCTATAATCCATTTTTGGTTGGCAGGAGCAGTTATAAATAATACATGTATTATATCATTATTATAATGTCACATATAATGTATGTGTTTTATACAACAGATGTGACTGAAAGGGAAGGCTATGCATCAAATCAATTTTCTGGCTTCCCTCAACCCTAATAGTGAAATAGGGTAGCATCTGTTAGTCAAGAAAACATGACTATCTCATGTACCCATCCTCACCAACCTCACCTTCTTCTCCTCCTGAGCCATCTGGGTCCAGTGGCATGATATTCATCAAGATGACTGGAAATGGCCCAGGATACAATGTGAGACCTTGGACATTTCAGGCTTTGAGTGAGATGCACCCATTCAATTAATAGACTTCTTTAAATGCCCCTTTAAACAAAAAAAATCAAACTGGAAGGCGAAGACCCTCAGGGTTCTTGGGTGAAAGAGAAACAATTACTATTTAGTTATTACATTCACTCTGTGCTAGGTGGGTGGGGACTTGTCCAGTTGATGATCTCCAGAGTGAATTGGGTTTAAGGCTTGATCTTTGAGCAAGAAATGTAGTCAGTATGTGTATCTCACTCAAAGTAAGATTGTGATAAGACCTAAGACTGAAAGAGCCAGGGTCTCCCATTGCATCCTGGGCTATTTCCAGTCATCCTGATGAATATCAGGCCATTGGGCCCAGATGTCTCAAGAGAAGAAGGTGAGGTTGGTGATCTTGCACAGCCCTCCCTCACTCAAATCAAAGTCAACTGCAAGTCATGTCATGAGCTTAATTGTCATGGTCTTCTTTTGAGAACGAAGCCATGAATGAGTAGCAGCTCCTCTCCCCTGCCTTCCTCTCCTCTCCTCTCCTCCTCTCCCCTCCTCTCCCCTCCTCTCCTCTCTTCTCCTCTCCTCTCTTCTCCTCTCCTGTCTTCTCCTCTCCCCTCCCTTCCTCTCTTCTCCTCTCCTCCTCTTCCTTCCTCTCCCCTCCTCTCCTCTCCCCTCTTCTCCTCTCCTCTCCCCTCCCTTCCTCTCCTCTCCTCCTCTCTTCTTTTATCTCCTTTCCTCTCCTCTGGTGTTCTGCCCAGGGGAAGGTAAACTCCATGACCCAAAACTGCCTTTTTTCCTCTGTACCCATCACAGAACTCATATAAACCATCATGTGAACAGAGCTGTGCTGATTAGACATTAAGGAGCAGCTAGCTACCTTAACTTGAAACCTCCTCTCGTGTCAGAATCACCTCATTCAAACAGTATTTCCATGGATTTAAGTCGGACTTCACGGGGCCTGCCTAGTTAAGCTGCTGTTACTCTTCCTAATGCCTCTATGCACCCGTTTTTCCCTTCCCTCAACAGTTGCTTGACCTCTTCTTAAGAAACCAAAGAGCAATATCTGTTTCCTTCCTGCCTCTCTTTCCTGAGCACCAGCCCTCAAAGACAACCACCCCAATTTTTTCCTCTGTCTTCTCCATGAATTTCTTTTATCTTCAGCATATGTTTTGGACTCCTCTGGAACTTAGCTGGGTGTCATAGATATGCGGTGATAAAAATCGGGGCCTCTATACCTAGATCTATTTTAATCATTCCGCTGATCTCCAGTTCTATATTTACTGTTTATGTGAACCAACTGCTTGAAGCTGTCAGCTAGCTATCTATGGTATATGAGCCCCTGTCTCATATTTGCAAAGCAGTCTTCCTTTCACTTCTCAAAACATCCCTTGCAATGTGAATTCTTCCTTCCTACTTCTCTCTTCATTGTTGTTTCTGAATTACATCACTCTGCTTCAGAATAAAACCATTTCAGACTAAAGCTGAACTTTAACTACACCCCTTCCTTTTCCTATCCTTGCTCAAGAGCAACCAAAGTTTAATACTGGGCACACTGCAAAAATTGGTGTAACCAGAGTGGAAGAACAGAAATACCGCTGGCTGCGGAGTCAGAGGGCTTCAGCCCAAAGCTCCACTCTGAACCTTATATTATGAACCATTTATATGATCTTGTTATGTTATGAACTACTTTTATGATCTTGTTATGAACTTATGTTAGGAACTGCTTGTATGATCTTGGACACCAGTGATTTACTTTTTGAGACCTCAGTTTCCCCATTTGTAAAATGAAGAGGTTGGACTAGGTGACATACAATCCCATGAAGAACAGCCATTGTGTTAAAATAAAGTATGAATGAATCTTCTAAGCCCTCAATAGGTCAATGGGCATCTAACCCATTTCCTCTTCTAGAAAATAGTAATTGACTTTAAATGCAGTTCTAAGCTCTGTATTTAAGAAAATCCTTTCTCAAAATTATCTTCAGCTCAACTTCAAAAGATCTGTCTTTGTATCAGTTACAGCTCTGCTGACTAGCCTATCTATACTGATTGATTTTCTAACACATACTTTAATGACCGTGGTATCTCATCATGTGCTGTACAATTATTGGTATTTATCTAAAGCTTGGGGGAGACTTTGTGTACAGAACACATCTGGCCCAGAGAGTTCCATAATTCCCAGGAGAACATGAGACTCTGGTACTTGCTGTCAAACTGAATGGTGTCTTACAGCTAATGTGTTTGGTGGCCAGGGGCTACAAATAATTCTCTTGTCCGAAGCCAGGGTTACTCAGCTGTATAATAACCTCTAAAGTCTCTGCTTCAAAAAGGACTCAGGATTCACGAGTTTAATTTTGCCACCGATAATACGAAAACTGTACTCCATAACAAGCATCCACTCTCTGCTTCCAGTATAATGAAATTCTAATTGTTTCTAAAGTTTGGGGAGGATCAAATGGTTAATCTCCATGATGACAAAAGGAAGCAGGGAAAATAAAATGACACACTTGAATGAACTGTGAGGAAATAAAGTGCACAACATGTGATAATGCCATGACTCTGTGTTATTGCGCATTTCTGGGCTGAAAAGATATGGCTTGATGGGTAATTTGTCAAGCTGTGCAACAGAGAACAACAGTAGAAGAGACTTCAGACAGAAGAAAATTACACAAATAGTAGGGTGGAAAGGTATAATTGAAGATGGCAAAAGATTGAAAGAAAGACATTTAAAATTACTGTACTGACCTACTAAATGCACTTGGGCGTGGAATCCTGGCCTCACATGAAGAGGCATTCAACGTCTGCGGGCTGTGACACTGGCTCAGGAGAATGCCAATCTCCCTGTTCTCAGGAAAGAGAAACACAATGCATGGTCTCCCTGGAGAACCCCGACCCGCAAGAGGAGCTCAGCTTCTAGGGAGTGGCCTTGGAGGGGAAAAAGTTACCAAATTAGTGTTTTTAAACTACACAGAAAATTCATTTCAGTAACTCATTGGGATCTGAGCTCACCAACCCCCCTGCCCCCATTGTTAAAAGTCAACAGATCCTCTCCTGGAAGAAACAGAAAATAAAGGATGGGAAGCAGCTAGGTGGCTCAGTGGACAGAGTCCCAGGACTGTAGTCAGAAGATTCCAGCCTCAGACACTTACTATCTGTGTGATCCTGAACAAGTCACTTTACCATCAGTTTCCTTAACTGTAAGAATGGGGATAATCATAGCACCTGCCTCCCAAGGTGGTTAGGAGGATCCAATAAGATCATTGTAAACTCCTCATCATAGTGCCCTGAATCTGGAATAATATATGCCTGGCATATACGTGAATGTTAACTGTTATCATTATTATTAAAATACTTAGGATAGTGGCTGGCATGTATGAAGTGTTAGCTGCTATATTAATAAAATGCTTAGCATAATGCCTGGAATGGAGTTATAGAAATGTTTGCGTTTTTATTATTATTTCCTCCAAGGATTATTGTAAGGATCAAATGCGATGATAATTATGAAGGACTTAGAATAGTGCCTGCCTAGGTGATACATGCCTGTCATATATGTATAAACATATATACATACATACACATATATACATGTGCTAGCTATTATTATAATGCTTAGCGTAGAATCTGACAAAGTGCTATATAATTGTTAGAATTATTATCTATTATTATATTTATTATTCTTAATATTAATTAATACATTAATATCAAGAATATTATATTCATATATTATATTATACTGTATATTCTATTGTATATTAATGTATCATGTTAACATACTATATTAATATATTTACTGTTAATCTTACCACAGTGCTCTTCTATACATGTTAGCTATTACTGCTGTTGTGGGTTGGACATTTGCTGCTGTTGTTACGTTGCCTATTTTGTTGTTGTTGTAGTAGAGGTTGTTCAGTTTTCAAATGACAGCAATAAATGGGACTTGTCTCCCACATGACTGGTCTTACTTCTTCAAGACTAAAGAGCCCTCCAGTCATCCAGCAATAGCATAGAGTAGAGTTGGTCAATCCATCTGCAAGTATTTAGTAAGCGTCTCTGATGTGCCGGGCACTGTGCTGAACACTAGATATAAGAATCTGAAAGAACGGGAGGATGGGATCAAATCTCCCATTTATCACTGACTGGGAACAAGTTAAGTCTTCGCGAGCCTCACCCTTCTTTTCTGTGAAATGACTCAGTAATGACTCAATTATCTTCTAAGTATAAACATTTTATAATTGTACTCAGAATTGTATAATCAATGTTCCCTTATCTGTACAGAGAAAGTCACCTTATTTATTCTTCAATTGTTTTTATTCACAAAATGAGAGAAATTGTATTTTTCTTATTTACTATAGAGGATTGCATGGGAATTACATTGAGAAATGAGCCTTGCACCTAGCTTTATGCCTGTCATTTGAAGAACAGTCTAATCACTTAGGTGATATTAGGTGGTATTAGGAAGTCTTGAGATTTTGACAAGGATTAAGGGATCCTAGATTTAGAGCAGAAAAGGACATTAGAAGTCATTTACTCCAACTCCATATTTTGCAGATGAAGGAACTGAAGTCCTGAGAAGTTAAGCAACTTACCCAAGGTCACAAGTATAACAAGTAACAGAACTGAGATTTGAACCCAGGGGTGGGTGATCTGTGGCCTCGAGGCCACATGTGGCCCTCTGCATCCTCAAGTGCAGCTCTTTGATTTGTTCCAAACTTCACAGAACAAATTTCCTTAATAAAAGGATTTGTGCTGTAAAACTCAGACTCAATCAAAAGGCAGTACCCAAGGATCTAGAAGGTCACATGTGACCTGGAGGCCAAAGGTTCACCACCCCTGTTAGCATCATTAACATTCAGCTAACATATGTAGATAGTCATAAAAGAGACTGAATGCATCTGTAATAATTTCCAATCTGTAATAAATTCCAATAATCCAATAATTTCCAAGGAGGGAATTCTTTCCCTCCTTGTAGAAATAACATAGCCTATGAATTAAAAAGAAAAAAAATACTACCAGATTCAATAGAAGAGCTAATGATAACCATGAAATGATTATAAGAGGGGTTATAGGGGAATTTAGATTAAAAATGAAAATAATTAAACAGAACTTGGAAGTCAGGGAGGAGAAATTCATCTCCAATCTCCAAAGATAACTAATAAAGATAATTACTGAACTGAGGGCTCAGGAAAAATTGAACTCTGACAAATGAATCTAAATAAACAAAAGACCAATTATAATAGAAATACTGATTATAATATTAATATTGGGACAAAAAGTCTTCCCTCAGTCAAATTTCTATAAAATTCAATGATTTAACTTTTCTTTACAAGTTTTCTTTTATCTAGTCTGATTTTACAGCATTTTCTTTAGAAATAATTATGAATATTATGTAGGATAATGTAATATTATGAAGAATAATGGTTTCTTCCCAAATGTACCTTTTTCAAGTTTCACACCAGGCAGGAACAGATTTACCACATTTGAGAATGAACATTAATAACCTGAACAGAGACCAAGAGAGTAATA